>NW_027528369.1:4071198-4211411 GCF_008692635.1 Crocuta crocuta | reverse complement strand
TATATATATATATATATATAGAGAGAGAGAGAGAGAGAGAGAGAGAGAGAGAGAGATACATATCTGCATTCCATCCTGAAGGTAGAGGAGAGGTACCTTCCATGAACATTTATGCACAGTCTGTGTGTGCACACGCACACGTTATGTTATATGCAGGTGTATGGAAGACACTTTCTCATAGAAGAAAGCAGTGGGGGCAGGACAGAATTCAAGAGCTGTTTCCAGGCTTTACCAGATGGACTGGTCTTTTGCCGCCACCTTCTTTCAGAAGAAGCTATTAGGGAGACGGGGGGAGCCCCAAAACTACCCTGCTGGAATCCGAGTTCCCTCGCCCTGGCTTCCATGAAGCACATTCCGCCTCAGCGCCTTGGGGTACACACAGCCAAAACAACAGTCCTGTCACGACAAACACATAACACACTGCTAACGTCTGTGTGCCAGCCGAGGCTGGTGGCCACATGCGATTTCTTCCAAATCCGTTGTGCTTTGGAAGACAGTTCTGGAAAAAAGAAATCATAAGTCATGCTACCATACTCATTATTCGTTCATTAAACTTTTAGTGAGCAACTAATGTGGCTGTGTGAGGGAGACTAGTCCTGAAGACAGAAAGGTGAATAAAGCAGACCTGGCCCAGGGGCTCCCTCCCGGGGAGGGCTGGGTGGAGGAGGAAAACCTGTCTCCCTGGAAGAGAAATAAAGCTGTGGTTGTAGGTCACCTGTTTCCAAGAATCACCTTCCCAGTGGAGAGGGGAAGGCGACATGGGTTACTAAAACTCCCTCACATCTTGGAGAAGATAGTACGGAGAGGTGATTTTTGTGATGAACTGCTGGTGAGGAAAGTAATGTGACAAAAAGTGTCATAGCCTTGGGCTAAGAGAATATCGGCAATTAGCCAGAGAGCGACTTGCCCCCACCCAAAAAAAAAAAAAAATTGAAGATTTTTATATAGATGCTAAGGGAAGGGGACCCTGTGGGGAGGGACTTCCTTTGCCCAGGTTATAAATAAGACTACAGTCCACCCACACGTCCTGGCAGGCTCAGCCGAGAGCACCAGGAAAGTCCTGAGGTTACATTTTTCTTTTTGAAGACGGCTGCCAAATTGCTAATTTGGACTTGCGTTCTTTTTCTGCAACATAGCTTTCTCTGACCTCGGAGGAACGAGGGCGTAGGCAGCCGAGTATCTTAATGTTTGAGAATTGCCAACTCTGCTTCTCCTCCTAGACTCTCGGGTGGATTGGTCCATAGGGTTAAATGGCTCATTGCAATTCAGCAAAGTGGCTTTTATGTGCAATTAATGTTTGTTAATTTGGTTAAATGTCAAAGTATACATTTTTTTTGGGGGGGGGGAATAAAAGTTCCTGCAAGACAGCCTCCACCCCCAAACCTTTTAAATATCGAGGGGTGAGATGTTATTCTCAAACAAAAACAGAGGCGAACATATTCAGCGTCTGCTTGAAATTGAATGGATGATACCTTAGTTAAATGTCCCTCTTGGGAGTAGAGACCGTAATATGTCAGCACATCTGAGTGTAGAGCCAAAGCTAACAGATAGTTGAGGAAACCCAGTGGAAAACTATTGCCTTTACCACCTGGCCCCTAACAAAGAAAGAAGGGCTTTGACTCCATTATTGGCTCATTGTTTTGATCTCCCATCTTTTTGTTACCCTAATATTTTAATATTTTCCCCTTATATTTGTGTCTTGTGTGCTCTGGGTATTTGTTTTTCATCTTTGATGCGCCCATACGTATATATCCTGGTTCTGTTTGTTTGGGTGCTAAATCAGGGATAGTTACTAGAGTCTTTTTATAATGAGCATTGTTATTAAAGCCCACCATGCATTTATGTCAAATATATGTAGTAAAAATACACGCCATCAAAATTTAAATAGGCTAAAGTTCTTGATTCTTCAGCCTTGGCATAGATCTGCTACGAAACTAGAATGGTTGTCTTTTCCAAATTCACGGGGAAAAAATAGATTTAAGGGTCTCAGTATTAGGATTTCTCTCATACTTTTTATTTTTTCCTTAACAGTTTGATCCTTGCTACAGCCCCATGCTGGTTAAATCACACTTCTCCCATGCTTAGTGTGACATTGGGTGTCCTAGATATTTTTAATTTCAGGTCCTGTCCTCTTCTAAAAACTCAGTCTCTCTGTGCTGCTCCTCTGCTGTATCTATGGTATAATGCAGCGGCTAAGTTTTGTCTGCCCCACTCACTGCCCACTCACTGCCCACTCACCCTGCTGCATGGGGGGGGAGGTGAGGCCAGTCCCTTCCATGCCTCCGTGATATATTCCCACTTCCTTTTGTTCCATCAGCTGCTTTACACTCATCAGTCCCTTCTTCCTTTTAACCTCAGAAAAGAAAGACCCCCACGGGCCAAGGTGTGGGGTCTCTGGAGACCTGCTTTCGTTTGCTTGTTAGGTCAGAGGGACAGAGGCCATCCGAGTGGCTCTTCCACACTAGGAAGGATCCCCAAAAGCCAGCTGATTGTAAAGAACATATATTTTCTTAATTACGTTCCCTCTTCAGATCATTTTCCGGAACCTATCACAATGGGTCATCTCCAGTCAAGCCAGGCCTGTGGGCTTGTGGTCTGGTCCCTGTGCTCAGAGGGGCCCTGCACTTGGTTTAATGCTCTGCTGTTGCCATCTTACAAATTCTTCGTAATCTTTGAACACAAGGTCCCACATTTTTATTTTTCACTGGGTCCTACAATAATGGAGCCGGTCCTGATTCTCTGTGCAGGATTCTGACCATTCCAGTTAGGAGATCATCAACCCAATAAGTGTTGTTGGCCAATAAATGGGAGTTTCCATCCTCCTCATGTTGGGAGGGTCAGGGACATCTCTGTACCTCCCTGGAAGAATGTGTTAATATTCTCTAGGGTTCAGAAGGGAGAATTGAGTTCATAGTGATTTAGCTTAACTGCCAAAGAATTTACAATTATATTGGGTGGTGAGCTCATACACTGATAGCAATGTTTTTATGAATGGAAGCGAACAATGTCCAAGGTGCTGATCTGTACGGTGGAAATCAGTCATGGCTTATCTTAGAAGCACTATGAATTTTGTGGCCCTGGGATCCTTGAGGGTTACATCACTTTAGATTTGATATGGAGGCCTATTTCCTACTTTACTTATGTAACCACTGGTTGTCCTTTGGTTGTTCTTTCTCCCAGGACTTCTGCAGAGTCCTCCAAAAACTTTGCAGAAATAACCTGTGGATTTCAACCAAAGAATGTACCATTGCCTCTCATGGAATGTGCTGTGTTCAGAAACTAGACTATGGTAAGCCACCAGAAAAATGGTCTCCTTTCTCTTTCCCTGTACCTTTGTCTCAGGCTTTTACCTCCATCTCCATTGCCTACTGGAAACAAACCACAAACCCCTCCACAGCCAAGTATTCAAGACACATGTCATTCTGTAATCCATTTATTTTTCTAGATAAGCCCCTAACTCCAGGTGCTAGGGAGGACATTTTGCTAGAATTGGAGAAGTAAGTTACACATTCTGTGAGAAGTGTGGCCAGCTCAGTGTTCTGGCTGGTGGGTTACATTTAAGAATAGGCAGACAGGTTGGTGGAAGGAATTGACCAGCTGGCTTTCTGTCCTGGAGATATCACTCACGTTCTCTCTCCTTCTGACTGTGGCTTTGACTTCCTCTTGTGTGTGCTGCGATTTTAATTGGATTTATGAAGGAAAGAGAAGAAGTGATCTCTCTCCAGCAGAGTGTTCCACTGTGGAATCCTTTGAGGTGTGGTATGTAGAATTGTGGGCTGGATTGGGCTTTCTTATTTCTTTGTTCCTCACCCCAGTTCTTGATTTGGTGGAGGAATGAATTTAAAATTTTATTTTAAAAAATACCACGCTACCATGGACTCACCGTGTATCCTATGCAGGGCCTCTCTTTTGAGGAAATGGCTAGACTGGGGAAGCAGTCTTGGGAAGGAACTGGAAAGTCAGGTTTCAAGTCCCAGCTGTGTGAGTGAGTAGCTATCAAACTTCTAGTCTCTTCTTCCTCACAGTTAAGAAGGGGTGGGGTGAAGTTGTTATATCACAGTGGCCGCGATGGTTCAAGAATGTAGTGTGTTGAAAGTCCCTTACCTAGCGTCTTGTGCATAAGAGGTGCTCAAGTTGTATCCGTCGAACCAGAGTAGAAGACTAGCTCTGTATCAGTGTTTTTTGTCAGGAAACTAGGGCTGTCCAAATTCTGCTTCATCAATTGCCTATGTTCTGTGATTTTTACATGCACATACATACGTATACACATATGTATATATAAAAGAACGTGACAAAGAAACCAAACATACAGTAACCGGTATTTGTGCCCAGACCTCACTGTCTGGGAATATAGTGAGGTGGAGTGTGCAGAAATCTATCTGACCAACACGGTTAGGCTTACATTTGTCCCAGGCTGGTCTAACACACTCACAAGTCCTGGGACTTGCACTGAGAGCAAGGAGGACTCTGCTCTCTGCAGCCTGGTGTAGAAAAGTAGCCCTGGTTTTGGCCGACGAGTGAATCGGGAAGGGCAAGGTGGCCATAGACGGCCTCCAGCCTGGGCCTAGCCTGGTCCCCCAAGAAGGACAGAAGGAGAGAGGAAGAGGGAGAGCCAGAGTGAGATGATAGGGAACCAGACCGATAACATGATACCATGGTGCTCCTGTGCACAGTGACCCTGGCCACCAACCAGCAGGGCTACGCCGCTGCCGCTTCCCATTCTGGTGAATCCATAGAAAGTCTTTCCCTTGAGAGAGAGAAGCATTTCGAAGAGGAGGATTAGAAGTTCACCTCCATCCTAACGGCCCTTCAGAGGCCACTCCTTATAGATTCGATATGACGTCTCTCAAGGGAAACTTAGATTTTGTTCTTCTCAGGAGAATTCCACAACAGATCGTACTCATTGGGGTCTTGCTTTTCCTGCCTGAATAGAAGAGGGGCATATATCAGGCCATCATGGAATTCCAAACTCAGATTCCAAGAAGGAAATTGCATTTGTTCATATAATAAATAACAATGCATTTGGGCCTGACAGCCACGAGGCATGGCCGCAGAAGATATATAATACAATTAGCCCTTGCTGGGAGTTTCCAGCTGACAATGGGGCAAGATTTATGTGGTTGCTTTTTCCATAAGTACAGTTTTATTTGATAAGTACAGCCCAAAGATATAAAGAATTAATCCAAGGTCCGCATTGTGGGATATTTCCTCTGTAATATTAAAATAAATATTACCCCTCTATCCAATTACATAAAATTACGTTAATAATACCTTCTTTGTTGTTGTTGTCTGCCTGTTTCATCTTTGTAGCCAAAGAGTTTATTAAAAGCAGTGACTGGCTTCCTTTCAGAAAGAGGTAGATTTTTTTTTTTTTTTTTTTATCATCTTAGTCTGAAGAGTACAATTATCTCCTTTTAAAAAGAAACCCTCCTCACTGGGATGGAGGGTCTGGTGACCGTTAGGGTTGGTTTTCATGAGACAGCCTTTGCCCTGAACTTAACATCTAGCTGCTCCCATATGGCAAACTTGAACTTTTAGAAGTAACCAACTCACACCCTGCTGTGATTGTGTGTGTATGTGGGGAGGCTGGGAGCAGATAGAGGAGGAAGGAGGGCTTTTGATCGTTTTAAAGGATTTGATACTTACCTGCTATGGGGAGTTAATCCTGCAGTGTTAGAGGGCAGAGGGTCAAGAGGATCACAGCTTGGGGAGGGTCTACTTTACTTCTTTTTTATTGTGTAATTTCTTTTTTTTTTTTAATTTTTTTTTGTTTTATTTATTTTTGAGACAGAGAGAAGCAGAGCATGAGTGGGGGGAGGAACAGAGAGAGAGGGAGACACAGAATCCGAAGCAGCTCCAGGCTCTGAGCTGTCAGCACAGAGCCTGATGTGGGGCTTGAACCTACAAACCGTGAGATCATGACCTGAGCCGAAATTGGACACTTAACCGACTGAGCCACCCAGGCGCCCCTATTTTTTAATTTATTTTCAGAGAGGGGAAGTGAGAGAGCAGGAGAGGGGCAGAGAGGGGGAGAGAGAGAGAGAATCCCAAGCAGGCTCTGTGCTGTCCGCGCAGACCCCGACATGGGGCTGGATCCCATCAGCCATGAGATCATGACCTGAGCTGAAATCAGGAGTCGGCCACTGACTGACTGAGCCCTGCAGGTGCCACAGAGAAGTCGCTTTCTTAAATGCGCACGTTATACCCATACATGCGGTGTGTTTACTGGAAGCTACCTAGTAAGAGCTCATCCGAGGCCAGGGGTGGTGTAGACACTCTCTGTTGGGGGACCTGGAGCCTGGGAGGGAAAGCAGGAAGGTGGAAACCTAAGAGTGTGCAGTGGCCTCAGATAGAAATAACCAGGGCCACTTCTTCACACGGCACACACGCTAGACACACTTGCCAACTGCTTGCCTTTGCTCATACTCCCCTGACAGTGTGCTCCACTGTGTGGTTTGCCAGTGTGCACACTGTGGGGTGCTGACTCGCCAAGGTGAGGGAAGCACAGAATTCGAGAACAGGGGTTTGCTTACATTTACAGCAATTTGACACTGTCATCTTATATCTACGGACTCTTAGTGGGAACAGTCAAAGAAATTGGGCATTATAGCTTGCATTTCATGTCGCTGTTCTAGTTATATCATTTTCTGGTAATTTTTATTAATTGGAAATGCAATGAATTAGGGGAAAAGAAAAAACAGAACCTTGAATTTTTCACCTGATGATCTGCAAATGCAGGTCTTAATGGATAGACTATTTTCTATTCCCAGAGCCCATTACAAACATTAATACACAGCAGAGCCCCAGTAATGTTGGTAACCCTGGCATGAGCTTTTTATTTTTATTTTATTTATTTTGAGAGAGAGAGAGAGAGAGAGAGAGAATCCTAAGCAGGCTCTATGCTGTCAGCCCAGAGCCTGATGCAGGGCTTGATCTCATGAAACTGTGAGATCACAACCTGAGCTGAAGTCGAGAGTCAGACGCTTAGCTGATTGAGCGAGCCCCCCAGATGCCCCAAGCACGAGCTTTGAATGTGATTTCACCGTCTCTAACTTCAGCTGTTAGGGAGGAGGAGAATAAGAAGAAAAGGATTTATATGGGGTCCTGTCTCCTAAATATGCTCATATTGAGGCCTTACAAAAAAAAAAAATCCTTTGAGGAAATATAATTGGAGACATTTTACAGAGGAGAAAACCAAGGACACACAGGTTACCCAGCTCCAAAGGGATGGGGCCAGGTTTCCATCCTAAGTGTGGCTTCTTTCTTTTTGTCGATGTGCCTCTGCTCAGCTGAGACTTCCAGCAGGTAGTGAGTGCCCACTGTGTTCTAGGCACAGCGTGGAGCTCCTCACAGGCATTCTCTCAGTAGTTCCCCCAGAAGCCCTTGGGGCTTGTATAGCTCTTTACCGATGAGGGATTTTTGTCATGGATTGTTTAACTGCTGCAAGAAAAACTGGACCAACCAGCGTCTGACACCAGTCCTGTTCAGTGAGAGGCCGGGTGGCCCAGCAGTTCCTTTCCGGTTTTAGAGTTGAACAAACTGTGTTCCTATCCACACAGGATTAGGGGTGTCACAACTGCCGTGTACAGCTGTGCAGGCTGTGCACTATACACATCAAGGATCACCATTTGCATCATCACCTATGTAGCAGAGCCCCCTGGAGTTGTGCCGTGCGTAAGCTGCATGGCTGCATCCACAGACCCTGCTGGGAAAGGCTGCAGAGTCTGAAACCTGCTGTTCAAAATAGTCCCAGATGCACTTTGCGGAAAACACACCAAGCTCCACCCTGCTCTCAGCAAAGAGAATGCCTCCGTGCACTCCCCCTGGTGCCCCTATTGTGCTGCCCATGGTGCAGGTCACTGGTCAGAAACAAAGCAAGATGAGCTTGTGATACACCCTTTGTTGGCCCTTTAATCTCTGGCTCACTGTGCTTTTATGAAATGTGAAAGTAGATTATGGGCTGTGAAACACCATAGAGCTCCGTTAGGTAATGATTAAAACAGAGCAAATGCTGCCAATGATAATAAAGGAAGAATGAGGTCATAGGAAAACTTACTCACGTTTCAGCTACTCGTTGTTTTAGAAGATCCAGATTCCCCGAGAAGAACAAAACCAGCATTTGTTCTTATTGAGATCTCTATTGGCCTCTCTGAGTGGACTTGGCGTGGACTGTGCATTCAGTAAATGCTGACGGATGAAGGAAGGAAGGAAGGAATGAAGGGAAGGTTAAATGATTGAATAAATGAAGTCGCAGGGATAGCAGAAACTGGGAGCTTGCAGCCCGGCTGTAATATTTTGGGAGAGATGGATGGCTGCAGATTCCGGGATGCTGCCTTTTTGGGTGTAAATTGCTGGTCACAGACACCAGTGTCTCTTGAGACCCGACTGTACATCCAGCACTGTGTTGGGGGCTTGTCCACATGCTGGTTCGTTGACTCCCTCGTCGGCCTCACAGTAATTACCGCGATCTCCATCTTACAGGTTAAGTGACCCGCTTAAGTTCACACTCGCCAGTGACAAGTACAGGATCTCAACTCCGTCCCCCATGACTCCAGGACCTACACTTTTCTGTCCTGGCCCCCCAAAGTTACGCAGAGATAAACTCCCTGTGTGGAATTGTGGGCTTTCCAGGGGTCTTAGGTTCCTGCCCCTCCCCCACCCCCACTTTGTGTCTGTTGTTAGGGCTTTGGCTTTCCTGAGAAGTGCCTCCTTCTCCACAGCCCTGGCGGAGCCTTGGCTGCGGGAGCGGGAGCGGGGTGGGCGGCGGAACCCTGGGTCCTGTGACACAGCCCGCTCAGCCCCATCAGGTATTGCTGCTGCCTGAAAGCGGCCGCCCCTCAGATCCAGGGCCGGGCTAATGGCTGAGAAGGGCTGTTAATAAATCAATGCACACCTATCGGAAGATCATAACAAGAACTTTCTTCAAAGGCGGAGAAGGGGGTGGGGAAGGAAGGAAAGAAAGAGAAAGAAAGAAAAAAAGAAAAATATTTACATTTCCAAAATGGATCACTGAATTACTGGCTTCAATTTTTTCCTTCAATGATTAGTGATAGAAAACATTGGGGAGAATGAGGACTCAGAGTCATGAAAAAAAAGAGGGGAAAAAAAACCCCACTTCTTTGCCCCATCATTTGAAGCCGCGGGACGCTGGGGTGGGGCTGCAAACTGCTGGCGAGTGGTCGGTCGGTGGTGTTGATGTGACTTCGAGGCCCTGGCAGTGGGGCAATCATCCTGGAGACGGATACGCTTGCAGGGCGGGGGGAAGGGGAGACTCGCCAAGTGTCAACATTGTTAGTCTTTCAACCTGTCAGCTTGTCGCCCCCGCTTCTGCCAAGGCCCGGAGCTCTCCCTGTGGACCCCATGTCACCTCGAATCTGACTCTATGTTTCCAGGGCATGGCTTGTTAGCCCCCGCCCCCTTCTTTTCTGCTTCTGTGCTGACCCATGATCCCTTCCTTTCACCGCCGGGGCGGTGGGTCCAGGGCGGAGCCTGGGCCCTTAGGCCTCACTCACATCACGGAGGGCCCTGTGCTGAGTCCACAAACGGGGGCTGCTTGACAATGCAGAGTGACCACCCCACCCCCACCCCCTTCCTGCACCGCCACAAAGAGGCAACAGCCTGGGCTTGGTTCCCCGTCCTTGGTGTTTGTTGCCTCAACAGTAAATTCTTTTAGGATTTGAGGCCAGTCAACAGAAAGGTGAGTGGGCCTCTTACCTCGGATGCTGTGGAGAAGCCGGAAGGCCCCAGGTGTTTGCATGTGCCGTGCTCAGTACTGCTAGGGGTTTGAACAGACTGCCCTTATGTTTCAGTTCCTCCAATGCACTGTAAAGATGTCTCTCCGAGCTCCGTAACGCTTAGACACATGGTGAGGTCTTCTGGTGGTTGTTTTTTTACCATGCGCTCTTAATCCTTCATTCTTCTTCAGGATTTCAGACCAGCATGTGCGTGTGCTCTGGGTTTGAGGCCCACACTGCGCCCAGAAGCCTCCAGTTTGCTGCCTACTAATGGCTCCTGCAAAGCCTTATCTCCGTGCCTCTGTATGGAGAGTGGGTGCTGTACAGGTTACCACCGGCACCGTCCCTTTTCCTCCAACCAAGGAGTTGGGGCAAAAAAGGCAATCCCATGGTTGTTTGGGGGTGAGATTGTGCTTTCAAATAACCCGGGGTGTCTGGGGCCTTCTTATCTGTTGGATTTAATCCTCCAGAAACTTTCTAGTCATGGTTCTGGGCTGTTGCTAAAGCAAATGACCAAGTGTTTACGTGCTGATTAGAAACTTTAAAACTCACATAGCATCTGGTTCATGGGACTTTGGAGTCATGCCTTCACTCCTTTGACTTGGAAACCTTTTCCAAAGCACACTCGAGTGTGTGGTGGGTAGATTAAAGAGGATCTCACTTGTTCTGCTATTCTTCCCATGAAGGGGGAGAATCTTATTCCCCTTCCCTTGAATCTCAGTGGCCTCCTGACTTACTTAACCAATAGAAGGCAACAGAAATGATACTTAGGGCCACTGAAGGCTGGGTCACAAAAAAGCCTTGCAGTTTCAGCCAGAACCTCTTAGAGCACTTGCTCTGGGGATACGTCCTCTGGGAACCCAGGCACTGTCATGCAGGTGATCCGTTTAACAGCCCCCAGGTCAGCAGCCTTCCCCTCCCAGGCTCCAGGCTGTGAGTAAAGGGATCTCCTTGGAACAGACCCACCAGCTTCCCCGCCCCCCCTCCCCCCTGCAGGTGTCATTCCATGTAAGAGATGACTCACCCAGCTAAACCTGTCTTGAATTTATTACCCACAAAATTGTGAACAAAGGCAAATGGCCTTTTATTTAAAATGTCAGGGTAGTTTGGTATATAACAATAGGTGACTAGAACACTCGATGTACAGAGATTTGAGTTCTTGGGAAGATGAGGTGCTCAGAAGGGTCAGTGCACCGAATCAGAAGGGAAAAGGAGTGGAGGGCTCTGTGCCACCTGATCTCCCCCTCATTTCTTGCAGTCCAGTCAGTCAGATTAACTAATTTCCCAACTCAGTGTTCCACTTGGATTTTTCTGTCAGCTTCAGAGTGGCTTTAGAAAATGCAGAAGCAGAGATTTTGAGGCTTGGGATGGTTCGACCTTGGAGTTCCGTCTTTGCTGGGTTTTATGGGGCAAATCTATGTGGTTGCAAGGTCAGAGAGATGAATGAGGCGGGCCTGGCCATGAGAGTTCCACCCTGGACTACAAGGGGGGGATGTGGGTTCAGTGTCATGTGTCAAGTACAGTCGCCCTGTAGCAACTTCCTATGGTCCAGAGTTGAGAGGATGTCTGACGCTACCAATGGGCTCAGTGGGAAGGAGCATTATCAGCGCTGTGTGATGTTTGACAGAGCGAGGAATAGTTGGTACTACACTGTGAGTTCCCCGTGGCCAGAGACAGGACCTCTACCAGTGACCACAGGTTCTGATGCAAACCGTACATGGCTCGTTGAGCTACTGAGCTGAAAAAGGACCATCAACTCTGGAAAATGCCTGAGAAAATTTCAGTAAATTATAGCTGTGGATCTTGGGAGCAAATCCCAGGGAGCCTGTGATTTATCCACAGTGTAAATCAGTGAGAATGGGGATGTGTGCACTCTTCGGATTCAGAGAAACTATGAAGTATGATACTTGTAGTGGATTTTGCTAGACTGTAACCAAACACACACACACATCCCAAGAAGGTGATGTAGTGAAATGCACATCAGACACGAAATGAGAGACCTGGCGTGCTATGGCCGCCATGACAACATACCATATACTGGGTGGTTTAAACAACAGACATTTATTTTCTCACAGTTCTGGATGGAAGTTCAAGATCAAGGTGTCAGCAAGGTTGGTATCATCTGAGTCTTCTCTGCTTGGTTTGCAGATGGCTGCCACTCAGTCTGAGAGGGTTTCTGTGTCCTAATCTCTTCTTATATGGACACCAGTCCTATTGATGTAGGGTCCACCCTAATTACCTCACTTTACATGAGTCACCTCTTAAAGACCCCATCTCCAAATACAGTCACGTTCTGAAGTACCTGGGTTAGGTCTTCGACTTGTGAACTTGGGGGGAGTGGGCAGCACAACTTAGTCCACAACATTTGGGTTTGAGTCCTGGCTTTCCTACTTGCCAGTCATATGGCCTTAAGTACGATATATAACCTTCCTGAGCCTCAGTTTCCTTATTTACAGAATGAGGGTTAAAAAAATCACAGTATGCTGGGTGGTGAGCTGATGTGAAACGTGCGTACAACAGGCACCTTGTGTGTACTGGTTGTGGGTGAATAACTGCTCCTTGCTTCAGCCTCTCTGTAACAGCCCTCTCTGGGATGGGGGACATTAATCACCAACATCTGTAGAATTATTTAGAGACTATAAGATCATTTTTCAGATGTAGTTCATTTAATTTCAAAAATTGTGTCATGACTATTAATATCAAAATTGTTATTAGTACCATCATTATACTGATTTGACAAGTAGGAAAATAGGTCTGTCTCCCATTGTAGACCCACTGAGGCTGAGTATCTGATTGCTGGCAATAGCTTTCACGACCTCAGGTGCTGGGAGTGGACTGTCTCACCAAGCAGCCTCAGCTCTGGGAGCTCGGTGGCAGTCTTCTGACTGGGAATATGAGGGAGATACAAGTGGTCAGGCAGAGTACTTTTAGCTGGAAGCCAGGGGGTCTGTGGGGTTTGGCATGATCTTTCTGTCTTGCTTTCCCATTATAAAATCAGTTTTGCTGAAAACCCAGTGTCTTTATTCTCTGGCTCCTTTTCTAATTTCATAATTTGATTCAGTGACTTCTTGTTAACTCTTAGTATAGAACTTCATCTGGCTGGCTCTGAAGAAATACCTTATCAAAGTTCAAAACTATTATCTGGAGGAGGTCAATGAGAAGGAAAACAACATCTTATCAACTGGGAGCCGAGTTAATATTTCTCCATTTATTTTAGCCATAGATGAGGGATCAGAGGATTAAGGGGTACATGAGTAATGATGAAACCTCTGTATACAGCACGTGGCATGTCACAGAGGAGCCTTACTCTGTTTTCAGCTAACGAGGCCTCTGCTTTGGGAATCGTTTGAAGAGAAGTATTTCTTATGGAGCTCTGTTCAGGGAATGCAGAGAACTTGAACATGTCACAGGCTCATCATCATATGAAATGTGGGGGCCACCATGTTGCATGAGCATACCATGAGCTGGGGATGGGTCAGGTGTTTTGTGGATGTAATATGACTTCCTCCTCCCACAGAGCTATGAGGAAAATAAAGAATCCAACTGCAACATTTGACATGTATATTCTTAATAAGGGCTCTGGAATCAGCATGATTGAGGGTCAAATCCTGGCTCCATGATCAATATGAGATTGAGGCCAAGTATAATAGTTTTCCAAGCTTCTGTTTCCTTACCTGCAGTTAGAGGTGATATTAGTGGAGTGCTCAACCTAAAGTCTGTTACATGGTAAGAGGTCAGGAATGGATAACTAGCCTTCACCATCATCACCACCAATTGCCCCGATTATGTCACTTTCTAGAAGGCTCAGTGAAGTAGGGTTTAGTGTTATTTGGCATGAAAAATGTTTTAAGTTGTGCCGATAGCCTTCTTTGTATACTATTTCTCATAGAGAGGAAGTCACTTCCTTTTCAACTATTTTTCAGTGCTAATGCTGAGGGAGAATTTCACCATTTGGTGCTAATAGGACTTGCACGCCTCTCTAATGCTTGTTAACAAAGAGAAATCAGGCCTTAGGCTCAGAACTCCAGACAGGGGATGGTATAGAACTAGAATTTAACAGTATGGCTTTTATTATCATTTCTTCATGTTTTCTTTTTACAGACAGCAAATAGTAGTAGTTTTACACTTAGAGTGGTGTTTAAAGCATCTTATATAATCTGATTAAGGGAAAGGCTAAAGTAGTCAATTAAAAACAAGGAACAAACTATGCCGAATGTAAATGGATATGACAGACATGGTGATGGTGGAACAAGAATATTTGTAGATGGAAGTGCTGCCTCCAAACAAAACAAAAACCCATTCCTCTTGGCTCTATGCTCAGAATTGTAGCACTTTTCTATCTGTTTCTGTTTCTCCCGAAAAGCCTAGTACATGGCCCCTGCATCACATTTGTCCTGGAGAACCTAATAAACATGCAGATTCCTGGCCCTGTCCCCGTGTGTCCTGGAACCAGCTCTTCCCAGCTCACAAGACCTTAGTGGGCACTTCTGTCCCCGGCTTTGTTCAGTGACATCATCATGTGGGTAGCTGAAATTTGCCAAAGTGAGAACACTTACACCAAGAAATCAGCAAATGCCCAAAGCAGAGGTTTCTTCTTCCACTTCTTCCTCTTTTCCTTCCTCTTCCTCTTTTCTTCCTCCTCCTCCCTCCTCTTCTTCCTCCTCCTCTTCCTCCTTCAAGAAAGCTGGCTGCAGAATTTACCAGCGCACCAACTGCCCCTACTCCAAGCCTGCTGAGGCAGAAACTCTACAAGGGCCCCAAATCCATGCTCATCAGGGTGGCTGCCATCCAGGTGATTCTGCTGCTTGCTGTACATTTTGTAATTGCCTCCTGAGGGCCCTGGCAACTCTCTGGACCTGCAACTTTTGCTTTCTCTAAGCCCCCGTCCCTGCTCTGCCCGCCTCATCCCCCGCCTCTGTGGCCGTGAAGGCTCAGCTATCTGGGGGGAAAGTGCTGCCGAGGCTACCCTATCTGATGAAGCAGAAAGACGCTGGATGGGGCAGAGGAAACACTCATTTAAACACAAATAGCTCAAATAATTGCTGAGCAGACCTAGAAAGTGATGGGCTAAGTAAATTGCTTTTTTGTGTGTAAAGTTTCTTGGGGTTTGCCCCCACTTGCAGGGCGGAGGGAGAAGGTGGCTCCTTGAGAAGCTCAGGCAGACTCAAAATCCCTGACTGTCTCTCCCCTGGGCCACAGAGGCATTTCCTCCAGCTTCGGGTCACGGCCGCCTCTGCCCGCAGGACCCCGGAGCGTCCCTTGGAGGCTCGGGAAGGATGAGAGGGATCACTGCCAGACACTGACATATCAGGCTGGAGTTGTGTTGCGCTGGCTCCTCAAAGTCATGCTGTGGTATGCTTGGTATGGAATTCAGATCAACATACAGCCTGTGAAAACGGTGGTCTAATTTCCTTGCAAATAAAAGCCGTAGGCATGTCCCTTCCCATCATTAAGCACTTAACACGTGTTTATTGTGCCAAAGTGATTTTATTCAGAACATAATCATAGCAGCTCAACACAAGGGGAACATACGAGGTACAAAACCCTTTTCATACATTCACTTGTTAAGAACATACAAGTCCATGAGGTACGTGTTCTTATTCTCCACTGAGGAACAGAATTATATCACCCACCCTGAGTTCACAGAGCCAGGATTCCGGGGCGGCCAGTCTGCCTCGGGGGGCCGAACTCTTTTTTTTTATTTTTTATTTTTTATTTTTTTATTTCTAGGGGAGAGAGGGAGAGAGGGAGAGAGAGAGACAACGTGAGCAGGGGAGGGTCAGAGAGAGAGGGAGACACAGACTCTGAAATAGGCTCCAGGCTCTGAGCTGGCAGTCAGCACAGAGCCCGACGCGGGGCTCGAACCCACGAACCGCGAGATCATGACCCAAGCAAAAGCCGGACGCTCAACCAACTAAGCCACCCAGGCGCCCCCCGAACTCTTAACCACACAAGTGAAGCTTCCTCTCACAGCCTGGACAACATATTCCCTTCTTGAAGTCCCGTGACCCAGATTCTTGGCTGTGGTTGTGTTGCTAAGGGCAGGAAAACTCAAACTAGTTAAGAGACTTACCCATGATCACACAGGAAATGAAGGAAAGGGCTGGAAGGAGAAACGGAACTGAAACAGAAGTAGACACGGAAAGATGTGACCATTCTGTATGTTGACATGCTGCTGCTCACATTCATGTGGGACGGAACCTTCCGGATCACACAGCCTGAGAGCAGAAGAGACCGTGTGGGGTCCCCGCTGAAGCAGCCCCCCTCCATCAAGTTCTAGCTCTGTGACCCTGGCAAGTCCTTCAGCCTAAGACTTTGTCTGCCCTCTTGTAAAATGGCCATTATAATATTAGCTCAAGACATCGTCAGAAGCATTTAATAAACTAGCATGCACAGCCCTTCTAGCAAAATTCCTGACAAAGCAGGAGGAAAAAAATGTGTTGTTATTATTATTTCAACCCAAAGCTGGATGTTTTTGTGAGTTTGTTATCATGGTGATTTACAGGAAAATCCCTCAAAGCCTGGAGCCTGCCTGTCCCCAAGGTTAGGCCTGTGATAAGCCCTAAACCCAATCAGGGATTTCTTCCTGGCTGGTATCCCACAAACATTAATGAGAGAGGGAGAGAGGAAGGGAGAGGGGAGGAAGAGGGAGAGGAAGAGAAAGGTAAGCGGGGGCGGGAGAGGGGGGAGAGAGACACAAGGTAGGAGTATCTTGACTCTCCAGCAAAAGTCCGGCCAGGGCCCCTGAGCTGTGGGGAGGGACATGTATTGGATTTCTCTCCCCAGAGGCATTCCGTTGTTTGTCACCACCTAGTCTGACCCTCAGGTTCACTCGCTTGCCCTCACCCAGCAGCAGTCTCAACACGGAGCCAGCTGGGGATCAATCTGATCTCGGCGTGGTCCCTTTGGACCAAGAGCCAACTCCCCTTTCCTGTCAGAGTGAAGGCTGCCTGGTCTCCCGCTGGACTCAGAAGACATATTGGTTTCAATTTTTGATCCTAGAATGTCAGCAGTCATCCAGACGTCATGTAAGAAGCTGCCTGGGGCTTCTTTTTATTCGTATTTATGTTTTAAAATACTTTAGAATATTATAAGTGCAATACTTGGTGATTGAAGACAGTTCAGAAAATACAGATAAGCCAAAATAAGAAAAATAAAAATTAAACCACAAATCCTACCTTCTGTAGATGTAAGATGTAGCTTGATATTCTTAATTCACCTTCAATTCTCTTATAAAGTAAGAGAATAAATGAAAAAGTCTGCATAGCTAACTGGTTAAACCGTCTAGATTTCATTGTTTCAAAAATTCACATGGATGAAAAATTAGGGGCACTTACTTTGCATTGTGAAAAGGAAAGCTGTTTCTGACCTCTTCTGAATAAAATTTTCAGGTAGACTGGGAATACTCGTGGCCTTTGCCCCCCACCCCCATCCCCCTGCAGGTACCCCCAGGAATGCCATGTTCCAGAGTCTGAAAGGAAGCAGTGAGGAGTGTGTAGACTCCCATTCCAGATTGCTTGCCTTCCTGGGAATGAACAGCTGTGAAGACAAAGGGGGACTGAGTTCTGTCAGAGGAAGGCTCTTTCCCGCTCACAGATCACTCCCCGGGCTCTCTGATCTGCACAGAGAGAGACGGGAAGTAAGAGCTCTCACGTGTCTGCGAGACTGGCTCACCAGCCGCCCTTGGCAACGCTTTGGTAAAATCACCATGATTCAAAGTCCAGCCTCCTTTCTGCAATCCCAGAATGGCCAGTGCCTTGCAAATGGAAAGGTTCACGTTGGCACAACTGGCCCAGTTTCCAGCCTTTGAGTAGTTGTAACAGAAGCCAGATCGCAATCACAAGCTTGCCCGGTGAGGGTGTCATAGGGAAAAGCTAATGAGTAATTGAAGCAGCCTGGTGCCTGCAACTGAGCCTTCCACCTCTGCAGTGAGGAGAGGCTGGCCAGGGAGTCTGGACGGTGAAGACCTTTTCTTTCCTGTCTTTCCTGCTTACTGTGTTGCTGGATTCGGAGACAGTAGAACTGCTAAGTCACTTAAGTTTTCTTTGCCTCAGTTTTATCACCTGTAAAGTGGGAATGAGGTGGTATCAACAGATGCTGGTTGATGTAAACCCCTGGCATGCTACCCTGCTGTTACTGAGAACCATTTTTCTTTCTTCCTTTCTTTTGTTGTTGTTGTTTATACATAGTAATGTAACCTATTCAGTTACTCTAAGTTCTTGCTTATTTTTCTTTTAATGTTTTATTTATTTCTGAGAGAGAGTAAAAGAGAGCGCGCGAGTGAGCAAGCAGGGGAGGGTCAGAGAGAGGGAGACACAGAATCTGAAGACAGGCTCCAGGCTCTGAGCTGTCAGCACAGAGCCTGACGCGGGGCTCGAACCCATGAACCGTGAGATCATGACCTGAGCCGAAGTCGGACGCTTAACCGACTGAGCCCCCCAGGCGCCCCTCTGAGTTCTTACTTAGATCAGGGGCCATTCTGTCCCATTAAGATGACCCTCAGCCTTCAGCTGAAAGTAGTTGCTGACAGTCTGTGTCCCGATTGCCCCATTTGGCTCCTGACTGTAAGAACCATCTGGGCTTCCCAGATCTATAGGGGAGGTTGAATGGTGGGATCATCCAGGAGAGGAGATAAAGAGACCCAAACTTAGATTACTGCCTCTAGGAAGAGTCCACATTCTGAGTAAAGGCTGGATGTACCTTGTGATCTTCACTCTGCCTCCCAGCTTAGTAGATATCGTGCTTTCCTTCAGTCCCATTCTGTGGGGGAAACACCCAAATCTAAGAGAAAATCTTAGTATCTAATTAGAGAGGCACCACCACTCAGACCTAACAACGTATAATGTCAACAGAACATAATCTTACGAATCCCTCAGATTGTATAACATTTCTGAGAAACTAATTATTAGCAGGCATTGAAGTGATCAGGAGTTAGTTTTAACCCAGAAAGGAATATATTTTCCAGGCAAGCGGAAACACTTCAGAATTTTTCATTAACTTCAATTGACGTCTAGGGATTTGATGGTTTTCTTAAAGAAAGCTGGTTGGAAAGCCCGGCCATTCCTGTGTGAACTTTCCCCATTAGGCTGATTGCTCATGGACTTGCCCACCAACCCACCATTTTCTAGTTGTCCGAAGCCACCTTTGTGGTCCTCATGAGGATATAGAGCTCTGCTCATATGCAAGTGTTAGATCAGTTGATACAGTCAGAAGCACAGACGGCAGTCTGGCCTACAGGGAGCCCAAGATGGTCAGGAGATCTCTCTTCACATTCTGTTTTCAATCCACGTTTTAAGGCAGCATTTTACAAAGTTAGGGACCCTTGTTCCTGGAGGGGCCTTTTCACTTTGGTACCTTTGGTTCAGCTGGTACGTTATAGACAAGGCATTAAATAATGTTATCACATGTTGTGAGATAATTGTTTCCTTTCCGGTTTTCTTTCAATGTTTCTGAAGGGGACTCAGAGAAAAGGTCTGTGTGATACTAGTGTCAATTGTCAATCTCTTTCTAGGCTTGCCAATTTTAGCAAATAAAAATATAAGACACCCAGTCAAATCTGTCAGATAAACAACAAATATATTTATAGTAATAGTATGTCCCCAATATTGTATGGGCCATACTTACACAAAGAATGTACCTTTTGTTTACCTGACATCTGGATAACCTGTATTTTCTCGGATAATTCCAGCTCTTTCTGATTTCTACTAATGGCCCCTTTTCTTTAAAAAAAAAAACAAAAACCTGTTTTTAACATTTGTTTATTTTTGAGAGAGAATGAGTGGGGAGGGGCAGAGAGAGGGAGACACAGAACCCAAGGCAGGTTCCAGGCTCTGGACCATCAGCACAGAGCCCGACCCGGGGCTTGAACCCACAACCCCTGATATCATGATCTGAGCCAAAGTCAGATGCTTAACTGGCTGAGCTACCCAGGTGTCCCTACTAATGACCCCTTTTTAACAAAGATGAGAAGACTTCAGGTTTGAGAACCATGCTTGGCAATGACGTCTAATTAAAGTTTAATAACGATATTTTTTTCACAGTATTTATTTTTATATCTAACTTCTAACTTAGGAGAAACAATTCCAGTTATGTATTCACAGTAGGTCATTAAAAAAAGTTAATTTTGAAAGAAATTTAAGTAAAAACGAAAGCATGGATAGATGAAAACACGTTAATACGGAGTGAACCTGAGTGTGGCTCAGAATGACTGATGGGACTTGCTTCTTCCCTTTCTCTGTAGTTAGAAGTATGTTGCATGTAAGCCTGGGATGTAATATAATGCTTGGTGCAAGTCTGAGGAGCCCACAGCTCTCTCTGAATTCTTATAACGGAGGAAGGGAGAGAAAAATCCCAAATTGCCTTTCTTATTTCTTGGTTATCTTGAGATTCAGTGAGACTGGACTCCTCAGTGAAGAGATTCAAGCTTTTGTTCAGATTGTTTTCGCATGTGGAATTGTTTTCTCTTTCTTCCCAACTTCTCTTAACTCAGGGGTTTCTCCAAATGCATGACCAGAGTGCTGAATTAGTTGGGAGCACATTAGAAATGCAGATTTTTTCCCGCCCCACCGTGCACCACCACTCTCTGGTGACAAGCTCTCCAGACTGATGCGCCTTCAGATTTGAGATCTTCTGTCGCAGTTGGAGTCACAGCTACAAAGCTGTGACTGCTGGCAATGTCGTCTCCCTTATCCGAATATCCAGAGCAGTTCATCTGAATTCCCTCGTTTTTTTTCTGGGCACGCAGTTACTTGCAGGCAGCATCTCCTTCCTGTTTCACCGCGAGCTCCCCGCGGAGAGGAACATTGTGGATGGATATCTAAAACTTTCTGAAGAAATATCAGAACCTTTATCTGACAAGGGTTTTTTTGTTTGTTTTGTTTTTGTTTTCTAAATGCATTCATAGGAGGTCTGGAGCATAGGGATCATTAAGGAAAAAAATCACTAAACTCTTAATATCAGTACCTTGGGCTAAAGGTACAAGCAGGACAAGATAGAAAGAGCAATGCATATGGCTAAATATGCAAAAATATTCAGTTTCCCTGGAAAGTAAGTTAAAACAAATTAAGAGATGAATAAAGAGCCATGTTAGCTATAGAATTAGCACAGATTTAAAAGTGGTAATATTCAGGTTTGTCAAGAAGGCAGAAAAACAAGCACTCATAAAGTGCTGGAGGGAGTTTAAGTTATAGAACTGATATGGAAAGTCATTTGGCAGGATGTAGAGAGAGCCTGAGCAAAGGTCATGGCCTTTGACACAGCCATTTTTCTTCTTGGGGAAAAGTCAGAAATGCATATGAATATTTATACACAAATATGTTCATTGCAACATTATTTATAAATAGCAAAAATATGGGAATGGAATGCATGCCAAAATGGTTAAATAAATTATGTTAAATAGAAATGATGGAACATATGCAGCCATAAAAAAATAATGTTTTCAAAAGATATTTAATGACATGGAAAATTTGTATTTTATAATGTTAAGTTAAAAAAAGAGAGAGCAAGATAAACATTCATATGTACAGTATCCTAAGAGTTATGTTAAAAATGTGTGTGTCCACATGCAAAAGAAAATAGACCAAAATGTTGACAATATTAGGTCTGAATAGTAGGCGATTCTTTTACTAGAAGATGCTGGGTCCCTTTATTTCCTTCTAGACTTTGTGATAGAAAACTGGTTCAACAGGACCAAAAAAAAAAAAAACACATACAGAAACAGATTCACATATTCAGTCAGTTGGTTTGTGTGGAACATCTAGATAATCATATAGAAAAATAACTCTTGACCCTAAACTCATGTCATGCTTAAAAATTAATTTGAGATGGGTTTTAGACTTAAAAGTAAAATCCAGACCTTTCTAGAATAAAACATAGGAGAATATCTTCACAACTTTGAGGTAGGCAAAGACTCTCTTTAGTGGGGGTGGGGATGCAGGAATGGGGAGTCCCCGGGGTTAAATATACCTGCCCCAAGTTATTTCACATTTCTTAACCTTTCCAATAAGTGTCACAGGTTTTGTCACTTTTCTTCCTTCCTTCCTTCCTTCCTTCCTTCCTTCCTTCCTTCCTTCCTTCCTTCCCCTTCTCCCTCCTCCCCCATTTTCTCTTCCCTTAAAGGATGCATCTGATAGGGAATTGTTTGAAAAGAGCAGGATGGCATTGCTGAGTAGCACAAAGAACCCCAGCTTCAGAGCCAGGTGGGCGGGTGTGGGTTTAAGTATGAGTACCTCTTTGAGCAGCACGAGAAAGTCACTCAACCTTAGAGCTTCGCGGGATCCTTTTATCAATTAAGCAAAATCATAATGTACATAGCATGGCCAGCACATAGCACAGCGTCTGTCACATCATATGTACTCACAGATCTGTTCCCTTTCCTCATCTCCTTTCTCCAGGCACAAATGTAGCCATCTCCAGGCTAGTGTCCAGAACATCAGGGAACAGTGGTTAGGGCATGGGTTGTGGAGTTAGGCCTTTTGGACTGAAGTCACACACATTCCCTGAGTGACCTGGAACAGGTTTTATTTAATCTCTCATATGCAAAATACTGAATTAACCCATAAGGTTGTTGCAAAATAATCCCTATAAGATGCTTAGTGCAGTGGCAGAGTGTACGGTAAGTACTTGAGATGTTTGCTACAATATTCTTTCTGAAGAAGGACCATCTTCAGATGTTAAATAGCACCCTGCTCTGATTATGGAAGAGAGGGACTAGTGCTTAGGGCTTCGGAGGGCTGTCTGAGTCACAGAGATGCTTCAACTCTTCAAGGCCATATTCTCTGTGTTCCCAACGTCAATTAGATGCCAGAGCACATGCTTCTTGGAACCCAGAATGACACCAAGGTCATTCTACTTAGCCCAAGTGACAGCTGAATTATGAACATTTCTCTTGTCCTCAACACTGGGTCAGGATAAATCACACTATTCTTCCTTATTATTTTCATGGGGTCTGTGACACAGTTTCTAGAAATCATGTGGTGGTGAAGCATTAAGACAAGTAACATCTGTGGGGAAAGCCCAGTATCAAACCAGAAGCTGAGTGTTCTCTGTCGGCTTCCTTGCCCATGCTGGGGGGAAAGCTATTTGTAGAGTATTGCTTATTTATATCTCTGTAATGGCAACTTTGCTGGCTCTGAAGGAGGAATTATGAGCAGGTACATCGTCTCTGAGTGGCCTCTAAACAAAGAAAAAGACCCAATGGATATCCAAACATCAAAGCAAAATTGAATTACAGCTCCCACGACTCAGGTGTAGAGAAGACGGTCTGCTGCTCAGTGATGAGTAAGAGTTATATTCTCAGCTTCTGGGCAGGGGGATGAAGAAAATGCCACTGAAGGCAGGGTGTGCTGCATCCTCACAGCCTAGGGCCCATGAGAAGTGCTGCATTCAACTTGTCTGGTGTGAGGAGGGTGATTAGTTCAGCCAGTAGCATCCAATATGTACAGCTACAATGGCATGGCCCAGAGAGAGGACAAGAAGACTTTTCTCTGATGGTTGGGAGTCATGCATTCATAACTTTCATTGAGAAGGATGCACATTCATAGATTAGTCCTCAAGAACCCAAGTAACCCGCTTGTGCTTTCTAATTATCCTTCTTAAAGCCTATCAGGCATGTAACTCAGACCTTGTATTTGTATCTAGTACCATACCTGAATGTAGGAGGTACTTGGTAATTGAGCAACCCCTTGGACTTTGCCCACAGGACATAATACTGCCCCAGAGGGCTTTAAAAAAAAAATCATTTCCTTCATTCTCTTCCCAAGAAGACGGTTAATTGGTGAGGCCCTGGGGAAAAACCTGGGAAAAAGGAAATCATGAACATCTCAGTGGTGCTGTAGAACAAGTCAGAACACTGGGGTCTTCTTAGTTAGGAGTCTTTTGGTTCCAAGCAACTGGAATCAGGTTTACCTAGATGAACATGGGCAGACAAGACTTTGGGATAGAACATGTTCTTCAAGGGCAGGGAAGGAGCCACCATTGGGCTTAAATTTGAATCCATACATGTCATCAGCACTCCCCAATGTCTTGTCTTTGCTTCTCTATGTATCTAGTCTTCCCCTCTTCCTTGCTGTAGTCTTTCTTTTCTGGCACACATGACTGAAAATGCCCACATGTCCACTCTCGAGACCAGGCAGACCAAAGCTGAGATTCCTTTGTATGTGTTCGATATTTTCCAAGAAAGAGATTTTAGCCCTTTTGGATCACATGCAATATGTGTTTTATTCCCTCTTAGCCAGGGGCCCACTCTTACTGCCACATAGATAGAGTGCATGGGGCCAGGACAACTCCCTGGAGAGATACTAAGCATTGTGGCTTAATTGATGGGTATTCCGTTTGTGATTCTAAAACTTCAAGGTGGTCTGTCCCTTCCCTAGGAGTGTCAGGAAGGTTTGAGAAAAGATCCAAATATCCCCCCAAAAATCCAGGATACACTTTCTTAAGAGGCTAATGAAAGATGCTATTAAGATAGGGGACCCAGAGCCCAATGGTGGCTCCTTCCCTGCCCTTGA
The DNA here is from genome assembly GCF_008692635.1 of Crocuta crocuta. Lineage (NCBI taxonomy): Eukaryota > Metazoa > Chordata > Mammalia > Carnivora > Hyaenidae > Crocuta > Crocuta crocuta. The sequence continues at coordinate 4,187,170 of NW_027528369.1, read as the reverse complement.
AGAACATGTTCGACCCCAAGTTTGTCCCTTGGCATATGCGCTTCTGTCCATCCTTATGACCATTATCTCCTTTGAAGTCCTCATCCTCTCCTATCTCAACTACTCGGTGACATAACTATTTGGCCTCCCTACCTCATGGACTCCCTATTCTCATTCCTGTCCATTTCCTGAAGTGCTTTGAGAGACTAGAAGTCCTAAAATTCAAGCCTGGCCAGGTCACTTTCACTCTTGAAAATGTTAATGACTAGTAGGCCCAAGAGGCCCATATGCTTTGCTCTACTCTTTAAGATACCATCCAGTGATTTGGACTTCACTCCCTCCTCATGCACACCAACCAGAAGGTATATCTTAGGTTTGTCCACCTTGGCCACCAGGAAGGGCCATAGAGTCAGGTCCCTGGATTTGAGTCGTCCTTCACAGCTAACTAGCTCTGTGACAGAGGGCAAGTTATTTAGTTTCCTCCTTTGTGAAATAAAAGTTAAATATTACACCCGCATATAAGTTTGTGGGAAGAACTAAATGAAATAACCTACATAAAGTGATTGAAATGGTGCCCGCAATATGGTAAGAGTGTAGTAAATACTACCCCTCATCATCATCATTGGCATCACCAATAAAATTAACACCTTGGTCCAACAAAGAAGCCATCATTTTGATTCCTAAACCCCCAGCTCTCACAAATTCCAAATTTTGTCATATCACTCACTTCTCTGAAGCCAAGTTGAACGTATTGTTTTAGTATGACCAAAAGGAAGCTAGGAACTCTGGATATAATGAATAAAATGCTGCCTCATTAATGAGCCCTTAACCATGCCTTTCTCAGAGGCACCTAAAAGCTAAGAGTATGTGTTTTGTTTTTGTTTAAAAAAAATGTTTTGTTGGTTTTTTTTTTTTTCCTAAGCAGAGTGGGTGGAGCATTCTAGTTCTTGACCTTGGGCTGCCTGCACAGGAACCCACAGGCAGAGGACATGGGGCCAGGATGGCTGTCATTAGGTCTCTGGAGCCCAGGGTCTGAGCTGTAGCACCTAGCTTGTCTCCACTGTCACAGGGGAAAGATGTGGCAACCCTGTAATTCATTACCAGTGGAAATAGAACATCATTGCAGAGATAAGGACAACAATGGCTTTCTATCCAGTGATAAATTACTAACAGTCACATTATTTTCCCTTATTTATATATGGGTCTCTTTATTGAATTTAGGGGGAGATAAATAAACGATCTGCCAAGCGTCTGGTTAATATTACTTCTCAGGGACTCATTTTAGGCCCAACTAGACTCCTACTGATAATATCTGTAAGCTTTTCGGGAGGGAGAGACATAACATTTGTTTCTGACAAGAACCCTCTGTTTGCCTTATCTGTTTCATTTGAGAGGCCGTCGACCCCTAGCTTCTTTGGTTAAAACAAACTCTTTCCAGCCACGGAGGAGTTCTTGAACTTGATTCTCGCCACACAACATGACAGGGTGTTGTGGCTGCAAATCTGAGGTCCTCTGTCACATCCAGTTAGACTTAGTGCTTCCTGTTGGCCACCAGGAGACAGCGAGGGACATGGTGCTGAGTTCCGTCCCTGTTGCATCAAGACAAAGATGCAGTTTTCAAATTTGAATATTCTTTCCTGGCTTCTTTTCTTTTAATCACAGCATTTACATTTTTTTTTTAAATTTAAGGAGATATTGATGCACATTGGTTTAAAAACACACAGCTGGTCTGTGACCATGAAAATTAGCCCTAAGCCACAATAAAAAATAAAATAAAATAACCCTAAGCTTCCACCAACATGCTGCAATAGGGCTGTAAACTCAAGAGACCCTCTTGATTTTCAAGATCTGCCATTCTAACGCTCTGACTCTGGGCACTGTATTGAAGGCATTTTTCTACATGGTCCTGAGGAATTGTATTTCTTTTCTGCTGGCCATTTCAGAGGTAACAGCCTCTGAGAACCCTTTTCTGATCCTAGGTCTGTGTCTAAATAACTAATTGCTCTGCTCTATGTTGTCGGCACCCATCAGACTGCTCTGCTGTGTTCACATACTGTGTTCACATGTCTCGTTCCAGACAGTGAGTTCCTGGAAGACACGCCACCTTCTCTCTGTATCTTCAGGGTTTAGTACAGGGTTTGGCAAGGAACGGGTGCTTAGTAAGTATCCCTAGGCCACTGTAAACTCTCATGGGACAGTGTTTCTTTCTCTGGAGTGCCAATCTTAGTGTTCTTTCTTTGGCTTTATTTACTATTTGAGAAATGCCTCTCTGTCTCACCAGACCATAAGTTCGTGAGAGCAGAAATTGCATCTATATGTATATACCGTTTTCCCAATGTCTAGCACAGTGCCTGACATTTAGTTGACACTCAACATATGATTACTGAATGAATGATGAATGAATGGATGAATGAATGAAAGGCACTAGGGCTTGTGATTCAAGGCCTATGCACGTGGGGCAGTGTCACAGCACCATGTAAGTACCACATAGAAGACTGCACTGAGTCAAGCTTGGTTCAAATTCCAGCTCCAACCAGCCATTGGGGAAAGACAAAACACGACAGCAACAACAACAAACGTAACCTCTTTGTGCCTCCATTTCATCATTGGTCACTGTGAGAAAAATCTTAGGGATGCTGATAAGAATGAATAACCAATAACTCTGGAAGCTTCTACTTCACTTAGAGGCACCATTTTGATGCCTCACCTTATCCCACATGGCTCATTCATTCTCTTTCTTTCTCTCTGACCTTTTCTGCCCCCTCACTGATCCTCCAATTGAGCTAGGTGCCAATTTCCAGCTGGGATTGAACACAGCAAGAAAACCCTTCTGAATCATTGGTGGGTGGTACAGTTTGGGAGTCTGGCAACTAGCACTGTAGCAACAGGCTCGCCATCATCGCACCCAACTAGCATGCTGAGTTTTCCTCAACGGTTCTCCGGGTCCTGCGCGCAGCGCGTTGTCTCTCATCCGCTGCCACCCGACTTCATGCAGGCTCCCTGCGTTGCTCTGAAATCGCTGAAGGCGCTCTGGCTAATGAGCTAACTTCTGGCTAAAATTCAGTTTCAACTCTGAAATTCTTCACATTGCTACCAATGTAATTTTTTAAAACCCAAATTGAGAGCATTGTACTCCCTTTATCCCATCCCTTGAACAAATTTCTAATTCTCCCAGTTAAATTTCGTATGCCTCATCCTGATATTTAATGCTTTGGATGTAATGTGCCTTTAACTCGGCTTTCTAGCCTCATTTCCCTCTGAATGCTGCTGACCCCCACCTCTGACTTCTCTCTAGACCCCTTTTGGGGGACGGGGGATATGGAACACCACTTGTACCTCCATCTCCATCCTCTTTAATCTGTATTTGTGCTCTTTTGTGTATACCTTCCTTGGAATGTTAGAGTCATGATCACCTTCAATTATCACCTTCCCTAAGAAATTTTCCTAGAGTCCCACAATTAAAATAAATTTCCCTTTGGGGCACCTAGGTGGCTTAGTTGGTTAAGTAGCCAACTTGGGCTCAGGTCATGATCTCACGGTTCATGGGTTCAAGCCCCGTGTCGGGCTCTGTGCTGACAGCTTAGAGCCTAGAGTCTGCTTCAGATTCTATGTGTCCCTCTCTCTGTCCTCCCTTCCTTGCACACTCTCTCTCCTTCCCTCCCTCCCCCCCCAAAAATAAACATTAACAAAAATTTAAAACACATTTGCCTTTAATTTTGCTCCCAGAGCAATTTGACTATGGCGCCACTGAATCCATCACATCTGGTGTGGTTTCCAGAGCTATCCTCAAGCATTCATTCCTCACAGTTCTGGAGACTAGGATGTCCAAGGTCAAGGTGTTGGCAGATCTGGTGTCTGGTGAGAGCTCTCCTCCTGGTTTGCAGATGGCCGGGTTTCATTGTACCTTCACCTGGTGTGGAGAGAGAGAGAGAAAGATCATCTCTCTCATGTTTTTTGTTTTTGTTTTTTTTTAAATAAGGACACTAATCTCATTCATAAGGGTTCCACCCTCATGATCTAATTACTTCTCAAAGACTCCACTTCCAAACCTGTCACATTGGGGTTTAGATTTTGACATATGAACTTTGAGGGGACACAGACATCCTGTTTGTAGCAAACATCTCTCACATCAACCAGGGAATGAGTTTCCTGAGGTCAGTGTCTTGTTCCTACTCTGTCCTGCAGCTCGGAGTCTAGGGCACGGTGGGTGTTAATGTATCTATGGGAAATGAATTTTAATAGTTTTCCCATAGATATCCTTTTCTCCTTTTATTGCCAGTTCCTTTTAAAGAACTACTTATTATGGAAATTTTCAGAGTACACATAAGTTGTGAGAATAGTTTGGCAAACATGTATTCATCACCCAGTTTCAAAAATCTTGTCCATGCTTTTAAAAGCAAAACTCCTCTGCAGACAAAGCCTTTGGTGGTGAGGGGCATAAAGACACTATTCTGTAGTGCCTAATTAATTCCAATCAAGTTTGAGCGGAGTTTCCTCAGAGTATCCTCCCCTAGAATAACATCAATAGGACTCCAAGTGAAAGGACGTCTTCCTAAGGCAATTCCGAAGACAAAAACGCAATATAAGAACACACTTCCCAATAATGTGAAGATCTATGACTCTACTAAATAAAAATGTTCCCGTAATGTACTGGAAAAAAATAAAGATGTTTGGCTAGATATATCAACCTGCTCCAGGAGCAGAATTAAGTTTCCATGCTACATTTTTTCTACTTATTTAAAAACACCTGAGTTGTTATATAGCTAGTCAGACAACCACTTCNTTTTGGTGTTCTCAGGCCTGCGGGATAACTTGTTTATAAGTCATGGTTTATGACTGCTAAGGACACAGAAGTGGGTGCAATTAGCTACCTGTTAAAACATTACTAAAGATTTTAAGAAACTAATAATTAATCTTATATTTAACATACTAGAGGTTCTGACTATGTTCTCAAAAAATGAAATTAAAGCCAACTCAAAATTTTGAAGTTATGCAGCTTGGAAAGCTAATGACAAAGAAGACCGGGGATGGAAATCTTTATTCTCAATGGAATGGGTCACCCCAGGAGATTGATAGTTGGTGATGAGTGTATGTACACATTGACACGTCATTAGATCACATTCTCATATTAGAGTCGTGTGAAGTTCATGGCCTCGAGTTCCAACAAACAGCACATGAGGAAATGTTTTTCTCACTTCTTTGCTCCTTATGTAAGCTGTTCACCAGTGTTGCCCACAGTCTCTGACCTGGCAATTCACAGGCCATGAGATGATTTTTTTTAATAGTTTATTTNACTATTTCTCCCTTCTTCTCTCCCATGGTCCTCTGTTAAGTTCCTCCTAATCCACCTATACGTGCAAACATACGGCCACGAGATGACTGAATACAATCCAATATGAAGTGCTAAAACAGTGACCTGTGGCCACCAACCTCCTGGAGCTAGCAAAGTGGAAGGTTGGAGAAGGCTGGTGAGAAGCTACAGTATTGGGAAGGTGAAAATCAGGGCGGGTGGGGCTTCCTCACTTCTTAGAGCCAACTACGAAGTCCATTTATGGTGGACCCAGGAGATTTGGAGCTAGCCATCCAAGTAGACAGCGGCTTCTTCTCCCAAAGGCTTCCGTAAACCTGGTGGAGTATGAACTTGTTGGCTTTTTTATTTCCTCGTTTCTCTCTCAGTGTGAGTCTAAGAGAGAGGTGGAATATCACATTTCACTGAAAAAATCCCTCCAAGCTCCTCTGAGCAGCTCTACCTCAACCTATAATCCTGCTTATGAACATAGTGCAGTGTAGATTCCTCATGAGCCTTCATCAACAACTAATTGACTTGCTCAGGTTTAAGTAATGAATGATCAGTCTCTGCTGGGCCCCTCTCCAGTTCTCAATCTCTTCTGATCGGGACTGACATATCAATGTAATAAACTGCCTCCGTTCTCTTGTCTTCCAGCCCTAGAAAACACCACCACTTCCAATTAAATTCTCCATGATTTATGGAAACCCATGAGTTCACTTGCCTTAATTCTTCCCTCTCCTGGCCATGTGATCGTATTAAATTTCTTCCTTAACGTCTTGTGCTCCCTACTCTGAAATGGCATGGGTTGTCGTATACAAAAAAAGTTGGAAAAAAGAATGGGGTAAAATAGTAATGGTTTCCTACCAATTAATGGGCAGTACCATCTTCTTAAAAAAATGCACTGGGGCCTTTAGTCGGGAGTATTTTCATTATCTTATTAAATCCTACAAACCTCTATAACCCCCTTGAAAGAAGGTATAGTGTTCTTGTTATATATGTATAAACATGGGAACCTGAGACGTGGAGAGATCATGGGACTTTACTAAGGTTCCCTAGTAAGTGGCAGAACTGAAACAAGAGGGCCCGGTGCATAGTTGGCTGACAATCATGTTGCTCATGATTACTAATCTCGTTCTGTGCTGTGGTTGGGTATCTGTGGTCTGTATACTTCCAGAAGCCTGGGAAAGTATTATTGTTTTCTAAAACCATTTTTTAATATTTCATAGAAATAACTCATGCATCTATCAATGAGATGGTGCCATAATCTAACAGAACATGTGAATTTTCTTTGTTTGGGCTGGCATTTTAGTAACTCAGAGCAACAGTTCTGGTTATCCATGTGGATTAGAGTACTAGCAAGGCAAAGGAAGTCATATTAATGTGGTTTGATACTCAAACAAGGAAAGGAAACAAACACATGAAAGTTTAGAATATGGGTTCATTGGTCAAAAGAATAACAATAATCATGAAAATAGTTGGTCTTGTAGTGAGGAGAACATTGTTTTGAACATTGTTTTGAAGAGACAGAAAAGGACAAAGTTCAGACATATGCAAACATGTAGACCTAAATGGAAAGCTTTAGCCTACCTGCTGCCTTTCTTTGTATCTCTAAGGAATTTTGGATGAATATCATATAGGGGGGCTAGGCTAAATTATTTAAATAGTGAATTTTAAGCTGGACTTGAATAAAGAGTGGGATCTGAGTAAAAAAATGGACTGAAGATGTGTTTCCGTGTAGAGAACATAAACATAGTATAGTAACAGCTTCACCTGTTCATCATCCTCAGGCAACAAATAGGTGTTGGGTCAGGCACTGAACTAGATTCTGGGTGTAGAAATGAAAAAGTCCAGAACTGGGGTGTCTGGGTGACTCAGTTGGCTAAGCATCTGACTTTGGCTCATGATCTTGCAGTTTGCAGATTAGAGCCCTGTATCAGGCCCTGCGCTGACAGCTCAGAGCCTGGAGCCTGCTTTGGATTCTGTGTCCCCCTCTCTCTCTCTACCTCTCCCTCGCTCATGCTCTGTTTCTCAAAAATAAATAAAACAGTAATTTTTTTAAAATTAAAAAACCCTTGAAGTCAAGGACTATCACTTGTGGACCTCAAGTCTACTAAAGGCTGAAGCATCAATAAGATAATTTACTATGGGGTGATTAAGGCTACAAGGGAAACATATACTTAGTAGATAGTGACAAGAAAGAAGGATTAAGTAAGACTTTCCTGACCTACCCAGGCTGAGTAAAACATGTGAGCTCCTTCTTGAAAGGTGACTAATTGGGAATTGGCCAGGTGGGAAAGGAAAAAAAGGGGACCCTACTCATCATCCGGAGACAATTGGTGGTTATGGGTATTCAGCAAATTCAATTGTGTTTTAATATCATTTACTAAGACATATTCTCCAGTTGAGTCAATGGAGGGTATATGCAACTTGCTAACTGGGTTTCTTGAAGTCAGGAACCTTGCCTTTGTATCTTTGCATCCTTGAGACATTGACTTGCCTATAGTAGCTGCTTGATATATATATATATTTTTTTGGCTCTTAGTTGGGTGTAAGGACATGCAGAACATGTGGTACAGTGCATGGCATTAGAATTTTTTGAAATGTATTGATAACTCGCCTTAGAAGACAGAAGACATGACATGTGTCACAGAGTACATTTGTAGGAAATGATGTGGGGGAGGGGGATGTGGGTAAGCAGTGGTGATAAGCGTTGATGTGGTCACCAGTTGGCCCCAACAAAACAAATATTAATGTTGGGGCTATAGACTATTTGGTTGTAAAGAGCAAGAAGGCAGGAATGAGTTATGGGGCAATGTCTTGTTGAAAGAAACCCTCAAGAACAAGAGAAAAAGACTTGAATTTAGCCAATGTGGGTCTATGCTAAGAGCTCTGGTAGAGCAACAGATAATGGTTCTTGTTTGGACTTGGCAGCCATTCTGTAGACACTGATTGTGACTTAATAACATTTTAGTGCCTGTGTCCCATACAGACTTGTCTCCTCAGTCTCATCTTCCCAGAATGGTTTCTCACTAAGCATTTCATTCTGTAAGACTCAAATCACAGAAGTACTTGATGGCTTCTCTCTTGTAACATGCATTTTTCCTGAAGTCATACAAAGCCATGATGGAAGAGAAACTTATGATATGAGCAACTTTCACGTGTCCTGTGCTGTGAAATCCCAGACATAATTTTTCTAAATGTGGACAGGTCTTTGCAGGGGAGGGGAGGGGGATTGGGAAACATTGAAATAATTAGTAGCTTGGGGGAAACATCCCTTTTCCTCTGTGTGGACTGGAGCATCAGTGAAATGAAGCCAGGGAGCTTCATTTAGGTTTTCCTTCATTACAATGACTAATGTTTATGTGGTTAATTGCACCATCTCAGAGAGCCAGGCACATACATCTACAATCAAGAGAAGTTTCAACCACCAACCAAATACCACTCTGATGCCTGACGGATAATAAGTTTCCATTTTCAAATCCTGTGCCTTCCTAGAATTTTCTGGAGCCCAACCTGTTACCAGCTTGAAGAGTAATGCTTGAATATTAACAGATTTAAGTTTTCTTAATCATCTGAAGATCATCTCAACTTGAAACCTCATGGTGCTTTCCTGCCCTGTTGTCCACCGATCCAAATCCTAATGATTCTATAAGTTACACGTCTTTCTGAAAGCCTTCCATCATGGATTCTTTCAATCCCTTTAGCACTCAGAGGCTGGCTTTGAATAGCAATTGTCCCCTTTCTGGTTCTGTCACGTCTGTACCACCTGTGCCTTCAAGTAGACCACAAACCTCTGTCGCCGCAGGCGCATCTTAGGTATCCTTCATCACTCCATCCCAGAAGAGAACATGGAATAAGCCCTCAACATGGACCACGTTCCTGCCCCATGCACAATGTCATAAAATCAGAAAGGAAAGAAGCATATATCACTTACTGCATGCTAAATTTTGGTTCAGGTTCTTTATATACATTATTAATTTTGATTTAGTGAGCAACCCTGAAAGTTAGTACTCATATTTTAGAGACGAGAAAACAGAGTCATGGAATGTTAATAAGTGGAAGAACCAGTATTCAAAGACAGGTCATCTGACACCAAGGCTCTGCCTCTCTCTTCAATCCTATGCCATCTTTTATCCTGACCAGGGGCCACTGGGGCTCCTGATTGTAGCTAATATATTGCACAGAGAATGAATTTAAGGGATAGAGTGTTAAATATGTCTATGCTCACTGCTTGACACTATTCCTCTACTACCATGGCCTGTGAGGGGTATTGCTGTGAGGCCTAGAAACTGAGGCTAGTGTGGTAAATTGTATGGCATATTCTAGAAGGTACAGCCAATTATTATTATGGGACCCATTTTAAGTGAGATACTGACTCACACAGTTGCTTCACTCATGGCCACTTTTCCCAATTAAATACAATCAGTGAGGAGAAAGAACCAGAGGAGAGGAGATGTAGCCTCAGAAGGATTTGGCTTTTATATGCTCAGTCACTGACTCCTGGGTTTTAATTGGTTTTTTGTTACCAGGACATTCTAAAGAAATAATTTTTTATGACCCCCTGAGAGATCTGGCAGTCATCACTTTTTTAAACATTGATTTGCATATTCAAACATTCGCTCAAACATGAACTGAGAGAGATTGGCCTTCGCCTGTGATGCTGAACGCAGACACTGTCTTATGCCCCCATTGCTTTCGCCAGGGCTGCCCTCTCTTGCGCACCTTTTGCCAAGTGGAGGCATCCTTTCTTCAAAATGTCAGTCAAACATCACCTTCCCCATGAAGACTTCTCTGAACCCTCTCATGACCCCGCCAGACACAGATAGGTCCTTCTACCTCTGAGAGCCTGACTTGGGGATGCTTTCGCATCTGTTTCCCGCTCTTCAGTATGTATTCAAGCATGGCTCTCCGTTCAGGACCTCTAATTATTTGAGGAGGCAATACTGCATGGGGGTTAAGACCGTCTGACTCCTAATCCAGACTCCGCTTCCACATCAGTAGAAGAGGCGTCCTTTAGGTTGCTGGGGGAGCGGAATGAGATAGATGATCCTGGTAAAATGCTGGCACATGCCCTCAACTAGCATTAGCTATTCATATTGCTGGCCATTCAGCCCCCCACTCCTCCCCCAAGACTCCCTTTGACTATCTGCTGTGTGCAGAGAGCTGAGCACAGGCTCGTGAGCCTTGAAGCTCATAGTCCTCCTCCCCAAAGACACTGGCTCCTGTCCACTTGTATGACCCCTGCTCTGTGCTGGGCAAGTGCCATGTGTTGTGCTCGGCATGTCTTCCCCAACCTCTCTGTGGCATTCTGATCCTTGCTGCCAAGGTTGACCGAGGCCGCACCTCCTCCCAAGAGTCCCCTGATCCGCCCAGCCCAGGGATTCCACGGACTGAATTCCTACATTTATCTGGGATGACTAATTGTCAGATTCTGTCTTTTCTAACCAGTTTGCTTCTCAGGTATCTGCATTTAATCTCAGACTCATGGTGAGAAGCTTGGAGGCAGGGACTGTGCCAGATTCTCCTCTCTGCAGAGATCGCATAAGCGTTGTCCCACACGATCTTAGAGCCTCAGTCATTGTGGATTCCGGGTTGATCTTTCAGTGAATGCTTTTTTTGTTGGCATCTTCCACTATGCTGGGCACTGAAGTGTATCTGTGAACAGAGTAGCCAAGCGCCCCTCCGCCCCCGGTCTCCCTGGAGTTCATCCTAGCCGAAGTGGCAATCCAGTAAGCATGTCAACACATGAATGAAGGCAATGGTTCAAGATAGTGTTAAATCCTACACAGACAGTGTGTCACAGAATGACTGGGGGTGGCAGCCTGCATTCAGCTTTCTCTTCCCGTTACTCAGCAATCAGATGCAGTATTTCCTAAGGAGTCACTGGGCCAGAGGCTCAACTACGGGAAAACAAGGGGGCTTATTGTCAAAATCAATGGAAAATACATCCTACATGTTATTCCCTGTTGGAGCTACACAGTTTTTTTTTTATTAGTATATTAAAAGCATTGATACTTAACTTAAGGAAAGACATTTCTATTTTGCTTAAGCTGGCATTTCCTAAAAATGTTTTGATAGAACTTTCTATCCATCTTTTAATATTTGGCATCCACTAACGTCTCCTGAAACCTGTGTCTATGGAATAAACTTTGGGATATATTGATTATGTTGAATAATATTTATTCTCAGCAAAACTCTTATTTATATACACCCCAGAGAAGCTGGTCCACATGTCATTGCCAAGCCATAATATTTAGGCAGAGCAGAAGGAACGGCATTGAGTGAGCCAATTATGAGCTTATTTTCTTAACGAGTTTTTTTTAAGTTTATTTATTTATTTTGAGAGAGAGAGAATGGGGGAGGGCAGAGAGGTAGAGAGAAGTTCAAGCAGGCTCCCAGTCGTCAGCACAGAGTCAGACGTGGGGCTCAAACTCATGAGCTGCGAGATCATGACCTGACCCAAAACCAAGAGACAAACACTCAACTGACAGAGCCACCCAGGTACCCCATAATGAGCTTCGTTTCTTTTATTTTAATGTTTATTTAGTTTTGAGAGAGTTAGTGAGAGAGCGAGTGAGCATGCATGTGTAGGGGAAGGGCAGAGAGAGGGAGACACAGGATCCAAAGCAGGCTTCAGGCTCTGAGCTGGCAGCAGAGCCCCACCTGGCTCTCAAACTCACAGACTGTGAGATCATGACCTGAGCATCTAAGTTAGATTCTTAACAAACTGAGCGACCCAGGATCCCCGAGCTTATTTTCATAATTCATTTTGATCCTGCCTTCTCTCAGCCCCCTAATCATTAAGTCCCTACTAGGTTCTAATAATTGTCTAAGTGCTTGGAGTAGAGGAGAGAGAGCAAAATACAGTCCTTTCCGTCACAGAGCCATCCACACGTCCTGTTGGATGACTGCTGTCACTTCCTCCCTGGCCTTTCCTGCAGTTTATTCTCTGCAGAGCAGCCTGAGTGAACCTTTACAAGCGCAGGCGGATCATAGTCCTGCTTCATTCAGTTTCCCACTGCCTTTTCGTCTCGTGCCGAGAAATAGCCAAAGTCATTTACGGTGATCTGTAACCAAGCTGTTCTGAACTCCAGCCACTAGCCCCACATGGCTTTTTAAATGAAAATTATTTAAAACTTAATAAAATTAAAAATGGATGTGTACATGGCACTAGCCACACTTCCAGTGCTCCAGGGCATGCGTGGCTAGGGAGTAGCAGAGCGGTAGGGAGTAGCACAGCGGTAGGGAGTAGCAGAGCAGGCGGCCCTGACAGAGAACACTCCCATCCTCGCGGAAAGCGCTGCTGGCCCTGCAGTGCCCCGCGGGACCTGGGGTCTGTGGCTGCTCTGCTTTCCTCTTCTACTGCCCTTGCCCTTTATCACTCTGCTCCAACCCCAGTGCCTTCCGCACGGTTCTCCCGCGCTCTAGACGCAGTCCTACGCACCTTCCTCTCCTTCCTCAGTCTGGCACGCTCTCCGTCCCACGGCTACCTGGCTCATTCCCTTGCTTCTCTTCTCATATGTCACCTTTGCAGCGACGCGCTCGTGGCTACCCCAGTAGAAATGGCAACACCCGTCTCTTGTCTTCCCTTGCGCTATCCGCCACCTTGTTTTCCCCTTAGCGTTTACCACCATCTCAGGCACATCCCTTTACACATTTGTTTCCTGTTTGTATGTTGGACGAGGGTAGAGAACTTCTGTCTGTTTTGGCTCCCTGCTGCACCCCCATGCCTAGAATAGTGCCTGGGACATAGCAGCTGCTTGATAAGTGTTTTTGCCTGAAGGAAGGAGCTTTATGAAGAAAGGCCCTAACAACAACCGCACAATAACATCAATGTAAACAGATAAAAGATTTCTGAAGTCAGTTGGCAATAAGTGCTGTGGAGAAAAAAAAAATGAAGCCACCTTACACGGAAAGTGTTTTATCACCATTTTTCATAGTCAGGGAAACAGAGGCTCGGGGAAGTTAAATAGATTGCCCGTGATCATATTCACAGTGGCCCAACCTGGATTTGAACACACATTGAGGGTGGTGCTGTTAAATCGAACAACGGGCTCTCTGAAAGGAAGACAGAGCGCCAGGTGTATAGTCCTGCCTGGCTGACTTCAAGTGACTGACATGCTGTCACTGACCTCAGAGTTGGAAAGAGATGTGTCCAATCTGTGCCCCCCACCCCCACCCCATGCCCTGGGCTAGTTCCAGTGCACCTGACCTTGAGGTCCAAGCCTGACCCACTGTACCACGTGGCCATTCCTCGAAAGAGGCAAGCGGACACCTCTGTCCCGAGACTACACTCCAGAGTTGTCGGCTACTGCCGTTACCTCCATCCCCTCAAACCAGTTGGGTTTCCATCCGACCTGTTTGAATGATAGCATTTCCCTCCTAAGAGGATCATGCTTATTTGACGAGACAGAAAAAGTTGTTCTCAGAGGATTCTTTTCTCCACGTTAGCTTTTGAAATGACTGCCTAGATGGCACAGGTAATCCTAGTGGACCTTTGGGGCCTGGGCAGACTAGTTTTTAATTGATAATTCCATGTTTCTATAATAAGTGGCCTCCTTAATAATAGCCTGCCATGTTGTATGTGATGATTGCTAATTTAGGTTTTCAGGCTTCCTGGATGTAATGAGCTCTAATAAGCCCAATACTTGTCACAGACTCAGGAAAGCCCGTTTCCCCCCTTGAAGCAATGATCTTCCTCAATCCCTGGACACAATTGGGCATACTCTTAAAAATATTAATAAGTGTGACTGGGATGTTCACCCCTTTCCAAATAAAACATAGAGTCCTGGTTTCATTAAGCCAAGCTATTAAATTAAGAAAGTGTTTTTAATTATCTGAGCGTTTCAGGGAGCTCATAAAACATTTAAGGACCTCACAGGGTGGTGCTGAAGCCCTTTCAGAGTGAATTAGAGCCGTGACTTTCTGGAGCTGGATGGGAAGGGCATGGGGCCCGCGGCTGTGGATTCCATTTGGCCCAGAGCATCGACCTGCCAGAAAGGACAAGCTGTGGGTCTTGTCCTCTGGGGGGGTGGGTGTGCACCTGCGTCGAGCCTCAGAGGAAAGCAGATGGACTTCCGCTAGGAAGGAAAAACCTAACCCACGAAAACTGGCAAACATTTCCTTTGTGCCCGGCTCCCTGCTGGATGCCGGGGTTTCTGACAGTGCTCCTGCCTTCTGAGGAGCGTCTGCTGTGCTTAGCACTCTGTCCTCTCCCCATCCTTACTACAGTCACATGAGCTTCCTGTGATCACCAGCCACTTGACGGGTAGGGAAACAGAATTGAAATGCCCCTCAGAGGGAACTGGTGAGGCCGGGCCCTGCGAAGACCACTGACCCTGTCTGCCCGCAGGCCCATGTGCTCCATCCCGATGAGGGAGCTGACTGAGCTCACACTCTATTGCCATAAGATAAGAACCACTATCACTGGCACGATGGAGTACTTGACACTATTTATTGACGGTGCCAGACACAATGCTAGGCCCTCTACATAACGTGTCTGATGCAATCCTAACGATCCGGTGAAATCATTAGCCCTACGTTACAGCTGACGAGTCGTGGAGAGAGGTCCAGGGAGTTCTGTGAGGTGTCACAATGGGTGTTGGAGGCGGGATTTGTGCCAAGACTGCTGATCCCTGGTCTGTGCTCATTTGCCGTGACCTCCAAACCCCCATCTGAGTCTGCTCGTCAGCTGCCCGCACCTGCGTTTGGTGACACACACAAGCATTAGGTTGGACGTGAGCATGCACAGTGTGGGGAAGGTGTTTTTCTTTATGATCCAGACCTGTGTGTCCTTTCCAACTTCCTCTTTTCCCTCCTTACGGCCCCGGCACTCCAGGTAATGGCTTTTGTGTTAATTGGATGAAGGACCGAATCTAATGATTATGGGCCCTTTACTGATAAAAGTGGGCCAGTAACATTCTTTTTTTTTTTTCCTTCAAAATCATAGTTTCCTAACTGTTATTACATGCAGATTGCTGAAACATTGATGCCCTGCTCTGATATGACATGTGCAGAGGTCTTACGGGTTCAGTGTTAAGTCTTTATGGTGTTTAAAGAATCTAGTAGAGGGGTACCTGGGAGGCTCAGTCAGTGCAGTGTCTGACTTTGGCTCAGGTCATGACCTCGCGGTCAGTGAGTTCAAGCCCCGTACTGCGTTCTGTGCTGACAGCTCAGAGCCTGGAGCCTGCTTTGGATTCTGTGTCTCCCTCTCTCTCTGCTCCTCCTGCACTCACACTGTGTGTGTCTCTCTCAAAAATGAACAAAAGTTAAACAATTTAAAAAATCTAGTAGTATCCTTTGTTTTGTTTTTTTTTCCTACCAGAGTGATTAAAAAAAAAAAACAATCTTCTGGCAAAGTTGTGGAAAACAGGCTCTTGTGAGTGAGGTCATTTAAAACTCCCATGGAGGGCAATTTAGCAGTGTTTATCCAAACTGTGAATGCATAATCGTTTAGACTCAGACATTCCTCTTCTAGAATTTTATTTTTTAGGTAAATTTACTCCCAGTGCTGTATGTACATTATTATTTGCTGCAATATTGTTTAAAGTAGGGAAAAAAAGAAAAAAGTAAGAAATGACCAAGGGCTTTGTGAATGAGGCATGGTTTATGTAAATTATGGAACTTCCATGGACTGGAATACTATGCAGCTATAAAAACGAGGCATCGGTTTATGTGCTGTGATGGAATCAAGTAAACTGTTTAGTAAAAGGAGGAAGCAAGACAGATCTGTGTGTAAACGGTGCTACCCTCTGTGTAACACTGGAAGGAAGATAATATGTGTGTGGATGTGACTGGATGAGCTTTAAAAATCTCTTAAAGCATCTGGAGGTGGGGGCTGAGTATGGGGAGGAATGAGGTGGACAGCAACAGAGTCGGGTGGAGAATTTATTCTGGATAAACTTTTAGACTTTTGCTTTATAAATCAAATGGGTTGCCTATGCAAAAATTGTGGCAGGAACGTGGAGAAAGGAATTTCAGATGGAGGGGTGACACATGCAGGCAGGGACCTGGTATTTGCAGGGAACTGAGGAAGGGTCAGTGGCCAGAGCGGAGAGGAGAGAGGGGCCAGGGCACGGCTTCTAGGGCTTTCTGAAGATTTCTGGGTCCCTGTCTTCAACGTGACTGAAGGGTTCTGAGCAGGCTGGCGGTGCCTTGATCACACCTGCCCCTGGGAAGGATCACTCTGGTCACGTGGCAGGCTGGTTGGAGAGAGAGCCGCGAAGAGCATGCTGGCTCTACCCAGATGAGGGCCTGGCCAAAGTCGGGGTGGCCAGGACAAAGAAGGGATAGAACGTATTGGCCATGTTGTTAGGAGGTGAACTGAGACACGCAGGGAGGGATTGGCTATGAAGGTGGGGGAAGCAGGAGGGGTGAGGACCTGGGGCCTGGTTTGTGCAGCAGGCAGGTGGGGCTGCTCCCTGAGACAGAGAGGCTGGGGACCAGGTGTGTGGCAGGGGGAACTTGGCTATAACCTTACACACTGAGTCCAAGTCCCTTTGACATGTCACTGAGGAGGCGTGGAGGAGGGCGTGACATGTCACAGGAGGAGAACTTCACTGGAGGTAGAATTCTGGAACTTGGAGAAGTCTGACCACAGCTGGGAGCCCTGTATGCAGATAGAAGCTGAGGGTGTATCCAGGGATGAAATTTCCTGGGACGAAAGTAGTAGTCATGCCCTCCTCCCACAGATGGGAGCAGACCCCTGGGTACTTATCTGCAAGCACCATCCACATCATGGGTGCTCGCTGGGTGTTTGTCTAACCAGTGGTATAGGAGTAGTCCGCAGCAATTGTGGGGGTTACCTGCTCGCTCTCCCTCTCTCTTCTTCCCACCTGACCCCCTCCCACCTGGGTGGCCCCTCCTGTGCCCCTTGAGTCTGTCCTGGGACCACCCGCACGGTCCCTCGCGTGGGGCATTCCTCCTGCAGCGTGGAGGTGAGCCGGTGATAATGGCCTCCTTGCGAGCACCTCCCAGCCCAGCGAACAGCTGCAGCCTCCGGGAATAATTGATATTACAGAAAACACAGGGCCAGGTGCCAGCTTCACATTCTCCAAACATTGAATGATTCAACCTTTTCAGTTTCATCAAAGCCAAGCTTGGAAACTCCCTGATGGCCCACTGCTAACAAATAGGGTGCCTGCCTTCGCCGTGCTGGCCCCCAGGTTTCCCGGGGTGGGAGGGATGACAGCAGCCAGATGGCCCCTTCAGAGCCTCTGTGCCCACTTAGGGGGTCTCAGGTTTGGCAAGCTGGGTGACCCCTCACTCTTGCAGACATCAGCCAGCCACATTGGCTCGAGGATCCAGAGATTGGCACGAGCCACCTATTAAAATGTGTTTGTTTAAGCTGTTAAGACAGGAAACAGCTGTTTGTGACAGGGAAAGGGAAGCACGGGACAGGCCAGCTTGTGTGGTAGAAGTAGGAGGGGGGGGGTCTATTTGGAGAGTTCCGAGGCCACTAAGAAGTGAGGCTGGGGGAGGGTCAGGGGAAAGGGAACAGGGCAGGGGACCTAGGGAAATGGGGAAGAATGGGAAGCCGAGAGAGCATAAAAGACAGACAAACAACACAACAGAGATAGAGACGCAGAGAAAGAGGCAGAGAGAAAGTCGGAAATCAGAGCTGTGCACGTACAAAGAGAGAGATACTAACACGGAAACGGACAGGGCACAGCCTGCTTCTCAGGCTTCAGACCACTGAGCTGGCTTCAAATTCATTGAAAGACACTTGGCTTTCACAGTTTGCCCGATTCCTGACCACCCTCGAAAGCTGAGCCCCCCTGCGTGGTCATTATTGTTTGTAGTAACAATAGTGGAAGCAGTCATTGTTCTGGGAGAAAGAGAACTTGCTGTTAGAGAGAGCGTCAAAGGCTCTGCACACAACTATCGAAGGTAGAGTTTATAATCTCTGCTGACAGTTTAACAGCCGAGAAAACCGATGCTCTGAGAAGTCAAGTCACTTTCGGGAAGCCACCTAGCTGGTCAGGAACAGAAGCCCTCGGTTTATTCACTATCCATCTCTTGGTATTTCCATTCCACCTGTCTTTCCTTCCCATTCATACCATAAGATGAATGCATTTCTTTGAAGGCAAAGCAGACATAAGAGGAAAACAAAACTTCAGGTGTACCATGATTAAAAAAAACAAAGAAACCCAAATCTTCAGTTTGCAAACATTTCCACCTCTTTGCTGTAGGGACTGGACCCTTGAGAACAGTGGGGGCAGAGAAGGAAGTGAGACAGGAAGGAAGAGAAGAAAGAAGGCAGAGACCTTTAGGAATAGGTTTTTAGGTGTCTGCACCATGTTCCTAGTCCTCTCCATGTGACAGAAGGTGGAGTCAGGGGTGCATACCTGACTTGTAGTAGTATGACTGGGTTTCCTCTCAAGGAATATCTAACAGTTTGAAACAAGAGACCCAGGGTCTGGGCTCTGGGAGCTGAGGTAAGCCCATAGCATCCCTCTGGGTCTGCTGGTCTCAGGTCTATTCTGGTTTCTACTATTCTCAGCATCCACCTTTCCACCTACCCCTCGAATCCTTTGAGGTTCCGCTGTCTGCTTCAGAGGTCAGGCTGTGTGTTTAATCCACTCAGAACCCTACTTGAGAAACCACTCCTCTCCTGCTCTGTGGCTGACCTTGCCACTTGGCCTTATGACACAGCCTGGCCGATCAGAGTGCATCTCCTTCCTGCCCATCATGATTGGTTCAGCCATGGCTGGGCCAAATCAGGCCAATTAGAGGCTTCCCTTGGGCTTGTTCTTTCCCAGGGCTTCCAGGTCAGATGGGTGAGATGAGGCATTGCTGCTTATGGACATCTTCCCCAGATGCTTGAAGGAGACACGGTTAAGGGCAAAAAAATGGAAATAACTGACAATACTGGAGCCCCAGGATCTGATGTGTCTCAGCATCTGTGGATGCCATCTCAGCCAAGGGAGCCAATATGGGCCTCATTTTGGGCTTATGTTGGTTTGAGCTTGACATGTGCCCTTTACCACCAGAAGAGATCTGATAAATGCATCTTTGATTAATTCTCCCTTTCGATCGTAGCTACATTAGTTTTCTACTCCTCTTACCTACAAGTACGAAAGGTTTAATTTCCACATTTACTCTCCATTGACAATGAGAAACAAGACTACTCCTGAAAATGTCCCTGCTGTTAGTAGCCTCTGGGGATAATATCTTGACGCAAAACAGCTTCTGAGTAACTATGCAGGTGTCACCAAAGTGTGAGCATGCTTGAAGGCAGGGTTTATTTCTATAGACTTTTTCCCTTGCACGAACCAAGCCTAAAGCACACTCAGCAGGACCAATGAATTCAAATGCAGAGGGTGCATGTTCAAAAGGAGTTAGATGTTCTCTGAACGGAAGTTCTTCTCCTTGGTGGCTTGGAGCAGTTAGATACAGCTGCATAACAAATAGTCCCAAACCAATGGATTCAACACTCAGCTCTGAGTTGGCAGGTGGTTATGAGATCCCACTGGCTTGAGCTGGGCTTGGTAGAGCTCGCCTATTTCTGAGAGGTCAAATGTGAGTTGATTTGGCAGCTTTGCTGAAACTGATGGGGTTTTCCTAGATGTTCTGGACTCTGCTCCATGTGTTTCCTTATCTCCCAGCAGGCAAGTCCAGGCTTATTCCCATGGTGAAGACACAGAAACGAGAGAGTAAACGGAAATGACTCTTTAAGCTTCTGCTTATATTGAGTTTTCTTCTGTCCCATGTGCTGAAGTAATTAGATGGCCAGGCCCAGGGTCAGTGTGGATAGACATCACTGAAGAGTAGAGATACTGGAATATCTTCTGTTGTTGTTAGTGAACTTCCAGAAAGTCTTAGAAGTGAGCCCTCTCCGCACCTGGCTAGCAAATGATAATTGCTGATGTGAGACACTGAGAATCCAGAACTTTACCTAGGGGTAGATGGGGGAGTGGACCTTTCAGTTCATACTCAAGGAAGAATTTAGAACTGTGCATCCTATTATTATTTTGTTAAAAATATCTCACACAGGGG
Organism: Crocuta crocuta; assembly: GCF_008692635.1. NCBI lineage: Eukaryota > Metazoa > Chordata > Mammalia > Carnivora > Hyaenidae > Crocuta > Crocuta crocuta. The sequence continues at coordinate 4,166,904 of NW_027528369.1, read as the reverse complement.
GGCCTGGGTGGCTTAGTCGGTTAAGCGTCTGACTTTCGCTTAGGTCATGATCTCGCGGTTTGTGGGTTGGAGCCCCGCATCGGGCTCTGTGCTGACTGCCAGCTCCGAGCCTGGAGCCTGTTTCAGTCTGTGACTCCCTCTCTCTCTGACCCTCCCCTGCTCACGCTGTGTCTCTCTCTCCTAGAAATAATAAAAAAAAAATTAAAAAAAAATATCTCACACAAAGAATCCTGGTTTTTTTTTTTTCCTTTTTTTTTTTTTTTTTTNNTTTTTTTTTCTTTTTTTTTTTTTTTTTTCAAATAACCACTTCAAATCCTTCTTTTCATGACAGAGCCCTTTTCTTGTCTTTTCAGAAAATAAGGTCCTCAAAGAACTTATAGTCTAGAATGAGAGGCAGACTCAGAAACATAAACTGTCAAAGTTCAAAGAATCAGGACTGAGCAGGAATAGGCAGAGCTGCTCTGGGAGTCCAGAGGCAGGGCACTTAGCCCAAGCAGGCAAACCATTTAGAGAAATCTATTTTAAATTGATTGTTTTATTTGCTGGATTTTATATTGACATGTTTTGCTTTGTTCTCAATGTGTTCTGGGACTGCAGCCTATTCATTTATTATTAAGAGAACGGTAATTATTTCCAGGAGCTCCTGAGAATACACTTTGCTTCCCCTTCACCTGATCTCTGCTGATTCTGGTGTAACCTTTATCTCTGTGAGGATGTCTGTGGTGGTAAGTGACAGCCCCTGGGTGCCACGTGGAAAACCCCAAAGACCCCACTCCGCAAGGGTTTGCCCACCACCACTCCTCAAACTTTAATGAGCATAGGAGTCCCCTGGGAATCTCGTCAAAATGCAGATTCCAATCTAGGAGCTCTGGGCTGAAGCTTGGGATGCTTGTTTTTCTAACAAGTTCCCAGTTGCTGCTGCTGCTTTGGGTCTGTAGACCACATTTTGAGTAGGAAGAATTGTAAGAGATCAGCACTTTCTGCACCAGTGAATGAATATCAGAGCAGGGCCACACAGAGGGTTACCTGTACCTTATCTGTCCATCTTTCTAGACTGTAAATTCAGTAGACATAGCACCTTTTTCTTGCCTGCAACTCTATATCCAGTGCCAGGCACATAGAAAAATCTCAATAAATATTTGTCAAATGAATGCCTGCTGTCTGCCCACCGCCCCCTTTCCACGGGCATGTATATGTGGAGGTTTACCTGATGTTTTCATTTGGTGCTGTGAGTGGAACCTGGGCCATATCCATCCTGTGGGCCACAGTCTTGATCCCTTACCTAGTTCAAGACAGCCTGGTGGCCATGTGACCTGCAGGTCTCTCCTAGATTTGGATGAAGCTCACCCTAACGCTTGAGCATGTGTCTGATTTGAGGCACTCCTTGCTGTTCCCTACCTTTATCATGCCCATGGACCAGACCAGCGGGGTATTGATTCTGTCAAAATATCTCACTAGAGCTTCTTATATCCTCTCAGACTTGCCGATTGACACCGTTGACTTCTTCCTATTACAGCTCTTCTGGCTTGGTTAATTTTCCCCAAATCTTTTAGCACCTTCCCTCTTCCTTACTTGGAAATCCCAGCAAAGCTGCATGGCTGGAGCTGGAGGTAGGCCAGTGATGACATGGAGGACTAACATTGAAATACAAGATCATCACCAATCTCTTAGCTTGAGTTCCCACCCAGAAACTTGGCACCCTTTTTTTAGAATGCATTTTTAAAAAGCCAAAAGCAATTAACCATTATGCAAACTATGTAATCCTCAGCTTCCTCAACTGCAAAATGGGAATTGCTGCACCCTCCTTGTGGGGCTTTAATTAAGATTGAGTTGTGACATAATAAATTGCTTAGCTCAAGATCTAACACTTGGAAAGTGCTCCATAAAGGATAGTTCTTTTTATTTTTACTTCTAAAAGGTGAATCCTAAAGTCCAGGATCCCCAGAGGGGAAGGTTCCAGTGAATCTTGCCTCATTTCTCTAACAGCTCATCATGGAAGAGAAGGTTGGGTACAGCAGGGGATAAGGTATAAATAGCCAAAGTAGTGAAAACACAAGGCTGGCATCCCACACAGGGTTATGGATCATGAGAGTAAGTAGACTATGCATCAAGCCAACAGAGTAGCTGTTAGGTGCCTCAACTCCTAGGGGTCCCTTAGACTCCTTCCTCTTGTCTAATGCCTCTCTGGTCTCCTTGCTATGAGTATAGCTTGTACCCATGTACACACCACTCAACATTTGTCCAGAATTGCTTTCAATCTGATGTTTATATTTTCTTTTTTTTAAAGATTTTTAAAAAATGTTTGCTTATTTTAGAGAGAGAGCACCTACACACAAGGGGGGTGGGGGGAATGGTGGTGGGGAGCCCGGGGATCTAAAGCAGGCTTTGTGCTTGATAGCAGGGAGCCCAACGTGGGGCTCGAACTCATACCCCACGAGATCATGACCTGAGCTGAAGTCAGACGCTTAACTGACTGAGCCACCCAGGCATCCCTAATATTTATATTTTCCAAGCAGTCTGGATTACCTTGAGTTTTATTTGTCTTGTAAGATTTTTCATCGTCAAAGAATATGGTAATTTAATTTATTCAGTTAGCCAACAAATATTTAGCAAGCATCTTTTATGCACAGGACACTTTCCTAGGATAGGGCACATCCAAGGATACAGTGCTGAACAAGCCCAAGAAAGGCTGTGTCCTTATAGAGGTTAAATGTATTTTGTAGAAGTGGTATAGATTTTTCACTTAGTCAGAAAACAAGGTGGTGACTAGAATGAGTCCCAGCCTAGTAGAGATTTTAGAAGACATCTCAGTAGGACACAGTAGACACTTGTCTGTTGACCGAATCAGTGAATATACAATTGTGATGTTAAAGTAAAGATTGGAGAGAAGAGAGATGAGGTAGGTGGATTCCCCAGAACCCATTCCAGTTCTTCCTGGGGCCGGCCAGTCACTCAGGTGTGGGATGACCAAGAACACGCATTTCAGAGTCAACAAAAATAATGAGACTGGCTTTGAACTTTGACCATGTGATAGCTGTTAAAATTGGAAAGACACATATTGCAGTAAGCAAGACAGACTAATTCCTTGTTTTTATCAAGTTCACTATCGAACTAAACATTCTTCCTGGGTTCTCTGAATGAGTTCAGAGCCTCTTACCATATTATCTTAGGTACTGGAAGGTCCCTCCTGATTGCAAGTTGTATTGAATGTATTTTGGGGTATGAGAACTTTTTAAGTGTGTGTGTGTGTGTGTGTGTGTGTGTGTGTGTGTGTGTGTAACCTCTCCGCCTCAGTTTCCTTATGGACAAATAGTACCTGTCTCATAGGGCCATTGTGCTGGGGGGGTTAAAAGAGATCACGGATGTGAAACACTTAGTGCCGTGCCTGTGGCCACATCAAGTTTGCTCAATTACTATTAGTTGTTGTTGCTATTATTATCTGTGTTATTTCGCCCTTGGGTACATCCCTGGGGGTAACTTCAAAGCAGATAGTGGCCTCTTTCCAGGGGTTTCCTATGGTGCCAGAGTAACTCAGTCAACAACTTCCCTAATGAGCTCAAGACTCCATCAGCGGGACCCTTTGTTTTCCTACTAACTCTCTGTCAACATGGTTTGCGCTCTTGCATCAACATTATACCAATTGCATATTCACCAGCCTGCAAGGGCCTCAAGACTATCAATTGCTACAATGGAGTAAATGATATTCATTGTTAAAACAGGGTAAATGCCTATTTCCTTTACACAATAGAAGGAACTGTTATAGGCTATTAAGCAAATAACTATAAATAACACTATAAAATGCTTTACATATGCCTTATCGCACTGAACTACGATGCTCTGAAGTAGCTGTTATGGCTGGGTAAATTATACATGTTTTAAAACACTGTCCAAAATACATATTTACACGTACTTAAAATCCTACACTAAACAGTCTCTATAGCAACCAGTAAAACACAAAAGCCTTATTAAGCATTCTTTGTAGTATTTTTAGGAGTTTAATCATTAGGAGAAAGCTCATAGGCCATGTAGACACCAGGGAACACGAAGAAAGAAAGTCTTTATGGGAACAAAAGAATGAGGTTGGCTTTGAACCTGGTGGGAGAGGATTTTATTTTTTTAAACTAATAATCACCAAGGGGCTTCTCTTTGTGAAGGCAATGCTGTGTTTAGGGTACATCAGACACAATTTTGGAATTACAATCTGGTTCTCAACAGAGAAGAGAGATTCTTCAATTAACATATTCCAGCAAAAGACCGCTTTCAATTTTCTCTCTTTAGTCACAGCAAAAAAAGATTTCCTTGCCATTCGAAAGTGAAGAAATATGTAATGTCTCTGTTGAGCCAGAGTCCTAGGACTCTTTGAAGGGTAATTCTGAGGGTTTCTTTGGGGTGGAGCCACATCCCATCACTTAAATTCTGTATTTAACCGATTATCTGTATGGCATGCTGCAGTGATTGCGTATCCTAGAAAAATCAGTGACTTAATATGGCATAAATTTCCTTCTTGCTCATTCTACATGTCCAGCGTCAGTCAGTGGAGTTTTTGTTCTATGCTGTCTCTCAAGGACCCTAGGGAACTTTATCTCTTGTGGTGCCACCACTCAAATACTTTCTTTCCAGGGTTCTGAGGCAAAGAAGGGAGTCCTGGAGGGTGGCCTGGGGGCCCAGAAGCAGCACACTTCATTTCTACTCACACCGTATTGGCCAGAGCTCAAATGAAGTAGTACCAACCAACTTGCGGCAAAAGTTGGAAAGACAGGGAGCACATGGAATATTTACTGAGCACTAAACAGTCTTGAGGAAAATACCACTTAAACATCAGAACTATGCCAGATACTTTATACTCTTTGATTTGATCTTTAAAACAACTTTGCCGTGTAAAATTTCCCCATTCACTGAAGGAGAAACAGGCTCAGAAGTCTTAAATGACTTACTTAAGGTCACTCAACCAAAAATCAGAAGGGTGAATTTAAATTTAGGTCAAGCTAGAGCTGAACATAAGATGCTCTATGACCCAGCAATTCTACTCTAAGTACTTTTCTAGAAAGACTCTCATAGTTTCACCAAAAGACATGTTCCCAAGCTGTTTGGACAAGCACTTTCTGTAATGCACTCTTCATAATAGTCCCAAACTGGAAACAACCCACGGTGCACCACCAACAGTGGGATAAATTGATTGTGGTATATAAACAGAATGGAATATTATTCAGTACTGAGAACCAATAAATGGTGACTGCATAGGGACATGGGTAAGTCTCATAATTATCACACTGAATAAAAGAGTCAGATAAAAAAGAGTTCATACAGTATGATCCCATATGATAGAACCCAAAAGCAAGCAAAATTGATCTGTGGTGATAGAAGTCAGCATAATGATGACCTTGGAGTTGGGTAGTGATGGAGAGAGTGTACCCACAGAGCTTCTGATTTTCTTGTAATGTTCATTCATTTGGATGCTAGTAACATGGGTCTGTTCAGTTTTTCGAAATTCATCTATCTGCACAATTATATTTTTGCATATTGCTCTGTAGGTGCTATACTTTAATAAAAGTCTGCTTGGGGGAAAAAAAAACAAGTTGCAAAAATATAAATTGTAGATTCAGGTCAAACCAATTCTAGAACCCTGTCTGTTATCATGTAGCATTCATTTCTTCTCCAACCACATTCAAGAAAAGCTTACTTCTACCCTTAAATAGTTCAGCTTGATTTATATTCCACCACCACAGCCCCTCCATTAAGATAGAATAATGGTTTAGATGGAAACTTTCAGCAAATTTGAGAGAATTGTCAAAGTCGACTATGATTCACTCTAACATTGACTTTGGTAAGATCGTTTTCTTCACTGAAATAAAATATAAACCTGGAATTTCCAGAGAATGGAGAAAAAGTGGAATTTGCTTTCTCCTCAGGCTAGAGGGATGAACATAGCTGTGTATAGTGGAGAGAACGAAACTTATACTAAGACAAATCCCAAACCAAGACAATACAGTAATCTAGGTTGGGGCTGGAGATGTTTCATCCATTTCATCTGGAGCTATGCTAGAACTCAAAAACCATTGTACCTACCCAGCCAAAATGAACTGACAGCTGAAAGATTAATCCCATTGCTTTTTTCTGCCCCTTCCCTGTCCTCCAGACACACCCAATACCAAAACAGCAATTTGGTGGAGCCTTGACTGCCAAAAGACAATGTTGTCTTAGGGAAGGTATTAGTGGTAAATCCTCCAGCTGTTTTATAAGCACCTCGTAGGTTGGCAACAGAAGGCTAAGCACAAAATTGCAAGATGAGCTTGAATTTAATTTTGCAGTTTTCATCTGTCATCACATTATGACAGTATGGTGTTCTGGGCTTTTCAGAAGGTTCAGGGCACGGGCATGATAACTCCTACTGGGAAGGCCTTCCCTCCAATCTGTTCCTATCTTGGAAGCAGTGCTTAGGGGATCATGGATTTCAACAGTCTAGCAGGAGTTGCCAGAGCCCCCTCTAAGACCTGTTAGATTCTTAATCAATGGTGCTCTTTATCTCCATTCTTTGTTTATTCATTTATTTGGCATGTTGTTGTAGGTGCTGTGCGTGGCTCTGGGCATGAACTAGTGAACAGAGAAGATGTGCTTCCTGCCCTTGAGAAGCTCCTGATCTGTAAGTGGGGAAATTTTAAGAAATTCTAATGGGATTAAATAGTGTACTCTAGGAGCAAATAGAAGGCATGGCCACCAAGCCGTGAGGAGTAACATTGCTTCGCGGAGCTCATGCCATCTAGGGTAAAACACGGCAAGTGCAGTGCATCTGTGCTGGATGTCACCCGCGTACCAACCCCTCTGCTAGGCTTTGGAAGTATAAGGATGGATAGAGCCCAGTTTGAATAAGGAGGTAGAGTGTTATTTGACAAGGGAAAAAGAGAATCAAATAGGCTATTTCAATAGATTGATGACGTTCAATAGAGTGTTTGGGGACAAGCTTGATGTAGATGATTCCTGGAGAGTTAATTCTGAGCAAATGAGTCGCAGTTAGAGAGGAAGCGCAGAGGGAGAAAACAGAGGGTGTCCTAAGAGAAGGGATGCCGTAAGTCAGCTCAGACTCATGAAACAGTGGACCTGTCGTGGGTACTTTGGGTGTTTTAGTGTAATTGGGGTATACACTTTGAAGCAGGGGACTGTGGCGTCTGAAGGTGCTCACTGTGGCAGTCACAGAGAGCCATGGTAATTTTGGTGAATCACCGATTGATGATGGTGGTGATTCGATCCCAGGGTGCCTGATAAGGATCACTGATATGGTGAGGAGATGAAATGTGAAATCCAAGTTCGTGACCACTGTGTGAGCGGTACCCACAAGCCTTGTGTTTTCCTCCCTCCGTACCCCCGGCCATTAGAAACATGAAACCTAAGCCCAGAGAATGGCCACTAGGAACACAGCAACCTGTTACCCTGCATTTCCCCTGCAGATGCACGGCCTCGGTGTGGATTTATACAACATGTTTAGGACTGATGATAGAATATTTGTTGTTGTTGGTTTTCTTTTCTTTCTTCTTTTTTTTTTTTATCCCATCCATGACACAAACCAAGAAAAAAAATCATAATAAAATTTTACAAGTTAGCTGCCACCAAGAATAAACAAGAGAGCACTATAGGAAATGAACCAGAGGCTCTAACTGAATCTGCTCTCGGGACAATAACTCTAATGCAAAGCCAGGGTCTGACGAGGTCGCGGTGGGAAGTCTCCTGGGGCATTTCTGAGGAGAAAGGAGATATTCTCCTGCTGTCATGTTCACTTCATGTCCTAATATGTCTGTGGATGTGCAGAGAAAACATAATCCACAGCCTCTGCTCTGAATCAAGGTTTGGATAACCAGGGCCATTAAAGCATCCCCAAGGATCATAGAATTAACCCTCTCTGAACCTGAGGAAACCACTGTCACGAAAGCACTAGAAGAAAGTTGCTTGATTCTAATCACAGCTGAGCCAAAATGTCACTTACCATTAGGTTCAATGGGCATTCCCCCCCCCCCCTTTTAAATTACAAGATTACCTTTAAATTGTGTACAGGAGCTCATAACTGCTGTCCATTGGAGGTAATCGGGAGTGATTTCATTTTACCCAAAGACAGGTTGCCTCTTCTAGAGTCTTTGTTCATTAAGCCTCTGTCTATCTCAGGTTCCATTTACACATCAATGAGGAATAAATTCTGTAGCGCAGAAGACATTGCATGTTTGCTTGTAGCGTCCCCTCGCTTATGGGCTGAGGATACTTCAGAGCAGCCTGGGCTCTCCTGGAGCCTCTCAGATGTATGCAAATATGCATTCCCTAGGCCCCCCGGGCAGTCTTTTAGCACACATTGCTGTGCTGGGCTGACCCCACGAACTCTCCAAAAAAATCACTTAGAAAGACAGGTCTAAACTGCTTGTCATTCTTTGTTGCCCTCGATGAAAGCGACTTTAGTATAACCATTTATAGAACAAGTCCAACTAATGCATTCATTCATTCATCTGAAATAACTATCGTATAACAGCTGTGGGTAAGACATTGAGCCTGAACTTGTGTACACTGGTGAGCTGGAAACTTATACTGTAGCGGTGGATGGACAAAATTAAACAGGCTATTTCACTGCCACGAAATGGAGAGAATAGGAGACCCAAACTGGGTACATTTGTTACAGGGTTCAGGGCACAAACAAGGCTCCTCAGAAAGAGTAACATCTGAGCTGATCCTGAAGGTTGAGAAGAATCTTGCTGGCTGAAAGGGCAGCATGTCAAGGGTCTGGAGGGGGAGAGGGAAATTTGGGGAGGGGGAGAATGGGAAGTAGGTGTGCATGTGTGAAAAAAGCAGAGCAGTGGATGAAAGTGCCAAGAGATGTGGATGGAGGAAGACAGGGATCATATCACAGGGAGCTTTGTCAGCCCTGGTAATGAGCCTGGACTTTATCCTGAGGGCAAAGGAGTAGAGAGGAGAGATGTGAGCAGACGTGTATTTGGGAAACATCACTGTGGACATTTTACGCGCAGTAGATGACTGGTTCTATGGGGATCTGATGCATTTGTAAACCTGGTGAATCTCATATGCATCATCCCTTTCCCAGAAACAGTCTCTAACTAGCCACCTCCTTTGATTTTGATCTTTGCCCCCTGAGAATGACCTCTGTACTCCATTCACTCCACTTCTGCATCTAATGGAATAGAGTTGCAGGAAGAGCCCACAACATGACATTCATAGCAAAGAGCTGAAGGTGACAACATCATAAACACTTATGGCATAAGACCCTCGCCAGAGGCCACTCATAAGCAGAGGAAGACTTTGGATTTACCGTAGCAAAGTGACTTAAATGGCTGTATCGTCAAGTCCTTCTGCTTTACTGATAGAAGAAATTTGAAAACCTGGGTTAGGAGTTGTAACATCTCTGACCCCCGCCAGCATTATTTTGGAGACACACCAGATTTGCGGTCTTCAGACCCAAGTTTGAGGTTCAGTTGTGGCACTTAAAATCTTAGACAACGTACAAGACTTTGTCGTTCTATTTTTCTTTTTCATAAATGGTTAGTGTGGCTCTTATATCCTAAGATGTTGTGGGGGCTCAATGACATATGCATAGAATATTGCAGATATTTATTGAATGAATGGAAATGTATAATGGAGAAAACCCTGACTCCATGGGCTACAGTCTCCTCAGCTATAAAATGAGAAGGATGGGCTATATGCTTTTGATTTCTTTCCAGCTCAAATGATCTAGAGTTCCTTGACACTTGCCCCTTTTGAGACTTGTACTGACCGATGGCACGGGGTACTAAATATGCGAAAATCTGGTTTGGTATCTAATGAAGTCAGAGGACAAGGCATAGAAGATTTCTGAGAGACGACACCGTAGTGACAACTCTGGCCCCACTAAAATCACTCTTATCCCAAAAGCCAGGTAGTGAGAAGAATGTTTATTTGCCGCGGTCACTGGCTTTACTTGACTTCTCTGGTAAAGACTTGGTCTCAGAGGATGCCACTGACAGCAAATTTCCTGTAAGACCACTTTGAACTGCAGGAAAAAATTCTTTATCCTTTTATGTTATCTCATGAAACACTACTGATGCAGAATTCATGCTAAAAAAAAAGAACCCTTCATGTTTCTTCTTGAGTAAGGAATTGAAGAAAGACAATCTGAGCACAGAAAATCTGATATTGAATAAATGTTCTTGCTGACTTTTGGAAAGTGGTCTGATTTGGAATTTAAGCACCTCTGGGAATTACCCCCTCTGTTCAGCACCACTGAGGTATACACCTTCTGTCTTTGCCATATTTAAAGAATGTGTTCTTTTTTATTAAGTAGACATTGGCATGACTCAATATTTAATACCTTAGCTAATTGGCCTTAACTATGATGATGAAGCTAAAAATAGCCACACATGGGACTGTTCCAAAGACAGGGCAATAGAAAATTTGGGGGAAGAGCTATCTTATCTAGTTGGGAATGACTGAAATACTGTATGCCCCAATTACAGTTTGACCGTCCTTTGGCTGTAGTGGGTTATCTCCTGTATTGTTAGGACCTGGCACCTGCTGTTTTCTGTATCATACATATTTTTCTTTTGCTGCTTCAGAAAGGCTGACTATGATGGTGATCACATAGGACCATCCAGATGCCTTTCCTAGAATGCAGCCCTTAAAGTGTAGGAAACAGAGCTCCAAATCCAGTACTCGGCGCAGCATGGAATAGTGAGAAAGCAAAACCACAGTTTCAGTATCCTATTGTCTGAGAATCGGGGCTGACTGTGTTGTCAGCTTCAGAGCATGTGCTTTCTCATGGTCACTCTTCTGATACTTATCTCTTAGCTTGAACTTTACATTCCTAGGGGGTAGGGAACCTGGTTGCTTGCTCACCTCTACTATTTATTGTCTGGCGCATAGTAGGCACACAATATAATTTCCAATAAAGGGTATACATCTGTCTGTGTTGCATTTTATTTATTTATTTATTTATTTATTTATTTATTTAAAATGAAGTAATCTCTAACCTCCATGTAGGGCTTTAATTCACAACACCAAGATCAAGAATCACATGCTCCACCAAGTGAGCCAGCCAGGCACCCCTGTTTGTGTTGCATTTTATTTGTCTCTCTGCCTCACTAGATTGCAAGCTCTGTGAAATAGAGACTTCATTTTTTAAAAGAAAATAATGTATTACGAGAGCACTCGTTGTTAGTCAGTGCTCAATAACTATTTACTGAATGGGTGAATGAGTGAATGAATGAATGGACACATATAAGCCCAAGCAACAAATTTAAAAGAGAAGAAAGCATTCAAACCTTTGGACTCAAAACTCTACTACCCAGGACAAATAAATTGTGTTAAAAATTGTGTGAAATTAGTGCATCTAATCTGAATTTATTCTGAATCATCAATCCACTTTGTCTAAAATATGCATAGGCACATTTTAAGAATTCTGAAATTCTTAATCATTGCAGTTTTGCTATTTTTTTTTTAAAAAGAGCTCTGTTGATGGAAGGTTGACATAGGATAGCCTGTATGTATTTCAAATGTACCATTTGATAAGTTTTGATATGTGTAGACACTAGTTTGATATATGTAGACAAGTTTTCTTGGGTCCCTTTGTAATTGCTTCTGCTCATTAGGCAACCACTGATCTACTTTCTGTCACTATACATTAGCTTGTATTTTATAGAATTTCCCATCAGTGGGATTCTATGCATACTCGTTGTTTGGTTTCTTTTCACTCACCACAATTTTGAGGCTGATCCATGCTGAAGAGTGTATCAGATGTTCATTCTTGTTCTGCCTAGAAGTATCCCATTGTACAAATATGCCTCTGTTTAACCATTCACCTGTTGTTGGATATTTGGGGAGTCTCCGGTTTCTAGCTATTACAAACCAGGCTTCTGTGAACATGCACGTAAAAGACTTTGTGTACACAAATCTTTTCATTTTTTGGGGGCAGATACCTGGGGTTGGAACAGTTGGATCATAGGATAGGTGGATGTTTTAACATCTTAAGAAATTGCCAAGCTGTTTTCCAAAGTAGTTGGACCATTTTCCATCCCCACAATAGTATATGAGAGTCTTTTCCAAGACCCAGTGAGATCAGCCATTTTAATTTTAGTCATTTAAATAGGAATATAGTGGTATCTTGCTATAGTTTTAATCTTCATTTCCCTAATGACCAGTGCTATTGGGCAACTTTTCATGTACTTATTTGCTATCCATATATCGTTTTATTTGTTGGGTGGTTGGTTTGCTTATTATTGACTTTCAAGAGTCCTTTATATACTTTGAGTGCAAATTCTTTGCCAAGTATATTACTTGTGATTATATGCTCCCAGTCTGTGCCTTGTCTTTTCATTCTCTTCACAGTGTCTTTTGAAGAGTAGACTTTTTAAATTTTTATGAAGTCCAATTTATCAATTTGTTCCTTTATGGATTGTGCTTTTGATGTCATGTCTGAGAAATCATTGCCTAGTCCAATGTCAAAAATGTTTTCTCCTACGTTTTCTTCTTGAAGTTTTATATTTAGGCCTATGATCCACTTTGAGTTAATATTATATATTAGCACGGAATGGATCAAAGGTAATATTTTTATATGGATACTCAGTTATTCTAGCACCGCCTGTAAAGACTACCCTTCATCTGCTGAATTGCCTTTGTCTCATGTGGAAAAGCCGTCGTTTGCACATTGGCGCTTTGCTATAAATCTTGAAATCTGGGATATTAACTCTACAGTTTTACTCTTTTTTTGTAGTTGTTTTTGTTACTTTAGCTCTTTTGCCTTTCCATATAGCTTTTAGGATATTATCAGTTTCTGCCATGAGAGGCCTGCTGGGATACCGACTAGTGAGAATTGACATTTTAACCATATTGAGCTTTCTGACCATGAACGCAGTTTATTTAGGTCTTTAATTTCTCCAGCAATGTTTTACAGATTTCAAAGTACAGGTCTTTCACGTCTTTTGTAAGATTTATTCCTAAGTATTTCATATCTTTAAAATATATTATAAATGGTATTTTTAAGATTTTGATTTCCAGTTTTTTGTTGATAGTATATAGAAGTAGAATTGATGTTTGTATATTGACTTTGTATACTGCAATCTTGTTAAACTCATTTATCAGTTCCAGTATCATTTTTGGGATCCTACCAAGTCTTCTCCGTTGAAGATCTTGTCATACATGAGTAAGAACAGTTTTAATTACTTCTTTCCAATTGGAATCACATAGATTGATTGATTGATTTTTACTTGCCTTATTGCACTGGCTAGAACATCCAGTACAACATTGATTATAGGCGGTGAGAGTGGATATCCTTTGCCTTTTCCTTGACCATAGATGGAAAATATTCAGCCTTCAAGTGTGGACTCAGAACATTTGCAGACAGAGACCAACTGTGCTCTGCAATTTGCATAAAGTCCCAAATGTATACATTTGCCCAATTCTAATGAAGATTGCTATGGAATATCATTACAGAAAAATTGGAGTCAGCAGCTGACCCTAAACCAGATGATGAAAAAACAGGATTTAAGAAGAGTAAGGGTAGAAATACTCCCCTCATAAACAGAAGCGAGGGAGGGGCCTGATGAGAAGGGACTGAGCATTAACCTCAGAACCACATTGTAGATTATTTATAACTTAGTATTGTCAGGGTGCCTGGGTGGCTCAGTTGGTTGAGTGTCAGACTTCGGCTTGGGTCATGATCTCACGGTTTCTGGGTTTGAGCCTCACGTTGGGCTCTTAGCTGACAGCCAGCTCAGAGCCTGGAGCCGGCTTCTGATTCTGTGTCTCCCCCTCTCTCTGCCTCTCCCCCGCTTATGCTCTGTTTCTCTCTGTCTCAATAATAAATAAACATAAAAAAATTAGAAAACAAAAACTTAGTATTTTCAGGGTGATACTAAGTATAAACACTGATCAGGACTTACAGCTGTTACACCACACAGTGCTGGTCTGCCGCTTGAGCCACGCTGTATGGGAATGAGTTTGAAGTTAGTGGTAGACTGACCTGGGTGCAGTGGTGTGCTGGGCCCAGCTCGTACAGGCTCCCTTGGCCAATTTTGCTGAGCTCTTCCCAACATACCTTCAGTGATGTCACCTTGGTAGCTTGAAATTGACCATGGTAGGAGTATTTACAGCATGAAAATTTGGCAATTGCTGTAAACCAGGGACTTTTTCCCCCTGAAGAACTAGTTGGTAACCATATATCACCACACCACAATGTAATTAACACTTATCAGCACACCACTACATATCAGTACTCTGTATATAATTATTATATTGATTAATTAATATATTCACATGGGTTATCATCCCTTGAATCTTAGAGTAAGACACAACATGATATTGTATATAATCCTTGAGAAAGAAAAAAATGCTATCGACTGCAATTTAGAGGTTCCACTGATTGAGGACACATCCTATTTTCAGCCATGCCAAAATGTGAAAGACTCTGGCCTTTAGCATTGAAGAAATAGAGCATTATTAAAGTTTGTTGTATAGGAAGCACCACATAGTTTATTTTATGTTTTGGTCAGTCGCATAAAATGTAGAACTTTCATTACAAAGTCCTGTTAGACAAAACAAAACAGTTTTTGGATTTAACTAAAGTGTTTCAATTTGGTGAGCCCAATTCATAGTCAGAGTCAAGATTTTGAGACTTCATGTGGGCAAACCAGAGACCGCCCTCTTTCACCTAATCTCACAGAACACTTACTGCTCTTTATTGATGTAGTCTGTTCATTCATTCATCTGTCTTTCCAAACAGTATGCTTGAGGGCAGAACACTCCTGTGTCTTATTACCCTTTATCTCCTCAGTATTGTGATAGTTACCCAACTGTTTCATTGTAAGTAAGAAATGTTAAGTGAAAAAAGAATCTGTCTGTCTATCTATCTATCTATCTATCTATCTAATCTATCATGGCTCCTAAAGAAAACATATCCATGTCTATATCAACCATGTGTGCACCACACAGATAGGAACATACACACAGATGGCAAACATAAAGATACTATTTTTACAGATCTGTCATTATAAGTTAGAAATCAGGTATACTGTTGAGTAACCTCTTTCCTCCTGAAAATCTCACCAGAGACCTGCACTCAGTGTTGGCTAAGTAACGTAATCGGTAGGGTCAGCTATTTCTGTGAGAGGCGAGATGAGTATGAAGATAGTCAATGCTTGAGCATACTGAATGTATCATTGGGCTGGTATGCAGGCATTTGCACATTGGGACATGGGTAGATTTGTCCTTTCTTGCTCTTCTCTTAAGGACTGAATGCACGAGTCTTCAGTCAGCTTTTGTATGCCCAGTTGCTTAACAAGCTCTGAGAAAGTCTTAGGGCGGTTCTTCGCAGGCAGCTGGGTTGAGTGTGTGAGAAGCTGACCATTACTGCCAGGTACCAGCCCAGCATATCACTCTGAATAGACCCATTTGGACATGGTGGCTTCCTTCCTTTCCTTTTTCCAGAAGCTGAAAATATTCCCCGATAGCTCAACAGAGAAGCATAAATTGTCCTCATGTATTTACACAGAGGAGAAGATTTTCCTCATTGTATTTGCAATTCTGTCTCATGTGATGACCCCCATTTTCATAATCCTTCATGGAGTATCATGATTTAAAAAGCTTTCTCTCCCTGCTGTTTCTGTTAAAAGGTTTTCTGGTGCGATTCTTGGAAAGTCAAATTCTGCATTTAAATGTTGTATTTTTGCAGATATAATTTTAAAGAGGCCATACTTCTGGAATGTTTTTCTTTCTGGGAGAGGAGCAAGCAATTCCACCCTTCTGCATATATTGTTAACCAAGCCACGAGAGCACACAACAGCTTTAATAGCAAGGCAATTGTGATTACATCTTGCTCGTAATTACATTTATTTGCTCACATATGTCCAAAAAGGCAAGCATTAGCCAGGCCGTATGGGTATGTGTTTGTGCAAAGATTGACGGTGAGGAAAATAGCTTTCAGCCACTTAGGTCTCTCCTGTCACGGACACTCGCGAAGACTGTCAGAGCTTACTTTGTTTTTGCTTTCATGCTTCTAAAATCGATTTCATTTGGAAAGCAGGAGAATTTATTATGGGGTGATGTATTTGCATCAAAATAATCAAAATATCAGGAGCTGCATATAACAAGATACATGTCTGTGATCCCTAAGAGAAGAAAGTTGAGAAGTACCACTGTTCAGAGCAGCTTTGGAAATGGCCACTGTCCCATCTGAGAAAGGGAGGCATGTAGCTTCTGGGAATTTAGCGGGAAATGAGAGGGTGATGCACGTGAAAGAAGTTTTGATCTGCATTCTCAGCTGTCCCCAAAAATGAGAAGTTGGTGAAGAACGGCATGGGTTTGTTTGAGACAGAGGTGTTCAGATCCTGGCTGGGCCATTTGTAACTCAAAAGACTTTGGAGAAGTTACTTTATTCCTCTGTGTCTTCAGGTTCTTATCATGAGAATGGGCATGGCAATACAGGCCTTTTTGCTCTGGTTTCTCACTTATTATTCTCTGGCCTGTGAATAAGTTCTTGACTCTTTGGGCTACTCCTGTGCCTTCGTCACCTGGCACAATTCCTGGAGCAACATACTCACTCAGTGACTATATTTGTCGAACAAATGAATGTAAATTACATGATACATGCATGACAACAAATAATATTGTATTTGCTTGCTGTTGCTGCTCTAATAAATCACCACAAACTTTATGGCTTAAAACAATACAGACTTATTATCTCAGAACTGGAGGTCAGAAGTCCTAAAGTCAACATGTCAGGGGCTGCACTCCTTCTAGAGGCTCTCGGGAGAGCCCGTCCCTTGCCTTTTCCAGCTTCTGGAAGCTGCCGGCATCCTTTGGCTCTCAGCCCCTCCCTCCATCTTCAAAGCCTGCTGCACCTGCCTCTGACTCTGACACTCCTGCCTCCCTGTTATAAGGAACCTTGTGATTACATGTGGTCCACCAGATGATCTCAGATAACCTATCCTAAGATCCTTGGCCTAATCACATTTTGCCACGTAAGGCAACATAGTCACAGACTCTGGGATCAGGGCATGGACATCTTTGGGAGAGACATTAATCTGTCTATNATTTATTACTACCACTTCTTTTTATTACCTGTTTGAAAGCTCCTATTGAAGCTCTTCCAACAAGTAACAGAACACTTCCAGATTTACTTTTTGCCTCCATGGCAGTGGTCCAAGGATGCTGGGCACCAACTGTGTCCTTTTAGGCCTCAGCTAATGACGATGTATCTCACTTATATTTGGAGTTAGGAGGGCATTTGTTGGGTTGGAGGAAGTTCTCTCAGCAGCTAGCAGAGGATTTGGCATTCAGTAAATGTTTATGGAATGAGGATTGAGTCAGTGTCGAAAAGTACCTTCCAGCATCATTTCTTTTTCTTTCTTTTTTTTTTTTTTCAAATTTTGAATATTTTTTGAGAGAGACAGAGCATGAGTGGAGGAGGGACAGAGAGAGAAGGAGACACAGAATCCAAAGCAGGCTTCAGGCTCTGAGTTGTCAGCACAGAGCCTGACATGGGACTCAAACCCACCAACCGTGAGATCATGACCCGAGCTGAAGCTGGACGCTCAATCGACTGAGCCACCCAGGCGCCCCTTCCAGCATCATTTCTAAAGACAAGGGATGCCTTAGAGGAAATTCTCTGTAACCAGTAGAAGAGCAACATGGAGCAGTGAGTCTGTATCTTCCAGGACTCACTTGTCAAGAAAATGTCATGGTGGTTCATACACTTCTCTTCCCTTGGGCTGAGAAATCGTCAGACACATGGATAGAGCCCTCAGGGCCTGAAGCAGGTTGGTGGCCACCAAATACTGTGGAATAGAATTGAATTGTGTGAATAACCAAATAGTTCAGGGGAAAGCCAAGATCTCATACATGTTTAGGGCTATGAGGAGGTGAAAGGGCCATCAAATTGAACCTTTATCCGGTATTTAGAATTTTTCCGACCATGTAGTCTAAAAGCACGGCTTTGAAATCCTTCTATGATGCTGCCAGAATAAGTGAATTTTCTACCTCTGCCAAGTCTGGTGGGAAGTTCTTTCTCTTATTGAACCAAGATGATCTCCCTGTGGTGCCTGTCCATTCACGTGCTCTCTGCGTCATACATCACCGTCCACGAGCTTCTCGTGCCACATGAATGTCTGCCTTCGCATCCTCTCTCCTTCCATACATTTCACATGACTCTTGTGGTTCCTGTAATGTCAGATTTCAAGACGCCATTTGACATGTCTCCTACCAGACGGTAAACTTCTTACACGCAAGTTTGTTTTATCTTTATCTTTAAATCTCAGCTTAGCAGAGGGCCCGATTTACAGCAAACACAGAGTCAAGTTTGCTTGAATTTACACTTTTGGTAATTAAGCATAATGGAATGAGCCCAAAACGTTCAGGACCGTGTGGACCGGGCAAGGCAGTTCTCCTCTCCGAGCCATAGATCCCTGTCTCTATGGCAGCCACCTGGGGTTGTTTTGAGGATAAAATGTGTGAATTATGGGAGTGTATTATGCAAATGAGAAGGGTGATCTCAGTGCCCTTGAAGCCACACAGATCTCACTCTCCCCTGTTTGGCAGTCCTTCAAATATTCAAAGGGAGAGATCTCATACTCCATATCCCAAGCTAACAATATATATATAATAACTGCCCATGAGATGCCCAGATTTCAAGCTCTGGGTTTTAGATATCTTCTCTACTGTTTATTAGCTGTGCGATCTGGACCAAGTACTGCTCTGTGCCTCAATTTACCCCTCTGTAATTGTGGGATAAAGATGGGACCCATTTTATAAGGTGGATGTGAGGGGGCACCTGAGCGGCTCAGTCAGTTAAGTGTCGGACTTTGGCTCTGGTCATGATCTCACAGTTTGTCAGTTTAAGCCCCGCAACGGGCTCTGTGCTGACAGCTTGGAGTCTGGAGCCTGCTTTGGAATCTGTGTCTCCCTCTCTCTCTGCCCCTCCCCCACTCACATTCTGTCTCTCTGTCTCTTTCTCACAAAAATAAATAAACATTAAAAAAATTATAAGGTAGATGTGAAGATTGGCTAAGATATTAGGTATCAGAGCTTAGGACAGTGCCTGGCATGTAGCGATTAATCAATTGATTATTACTATTGCATGATTACTGTCATTTTCCCCAGGCCGTAATGTCCCATATTTTCATTCAACTGAGGATGAGAAGCTGATCGTTTTCTCCTTTTTGGGCTTCATCTTCCACTGGCCTGGGGTTCTGTGTTGTCCACACACCTCACAGACCGAGGTGGAAAAAAGGAAAGAAGGAGGTTCATAGTAACGAGAGAGCGAGAGCAAAGTCTGGAGCCCAGCCCTCCCTTTTGTAAGATAGGGGTCGTGGCCTCAGTGTCCGTGTCCTCTGCTCCTGTCTGAGACCTGAGCTCAGGCATTGACTCCCACCCTCTAGGATGTGCGGTTACCTTGGAGGGAAAGCATCTGCTTACTTCTGAATCTTCTGGAGGTGCCCTCACGCCTCCACTACCTCCCATCCCCCTCCTCCCCAGGTGCTCCAGGCATGGAGCCCCGCCTCCTGCCACAGACCACCCTGGACAAAATGCATCCTACAGCCACTTGAAACTGCAGTGTCAACTTCAGCATGAGCTGGCCGGGGATTTGCAGCGAAGCACGGGGGCCCTGAGCAGCAGACCCTGACTGTGTCCACGCGGTGCCGGGGCGAGCCACAGCCTGCGCTCTGTCCTCTGCGTTCTTTCCTCCTCTGGAAAGAATATAATAAATTAAACATAGTATGAAATGCAAAAAGGTTACATTGAGACATATACTATTTGAAGGTTTAATTCATTTTTCTAGTGTATAAGACACAAGGCTATTAAATTTTTAAAGCCGTGATCTCCTAAACTCTCTACTTTATGAGGGCTTTCTTCATAAAGATAAATGGTTTCCTTGCCAAATCAAATGCAGATTTGAAACAAATTAAGTTAATGTTCAGTGGTACAAGGTAGAATGGATGGGGGAGCTGTTTTATTTTGCATTGTAATAACCATACACACCTAAATCAATAGCTGTGGAAAAAAGGCAATAATATCACGTAACTGCAGGAAATGAAATATAGTGGCTGGGGCGGGGGGGAGCGGACAGCCTGAAAAAAGAAAGGATTTGTATTGGAATAATGACATTTCATTAAACAGGGAGGGAGTAGTATTGAAGAGAAGTCCATAGCAGTAAATTCTATTTCTTAAAATAACACTTGAGACAAGTTAAAGTTGGCTGGGTATTGTGATAAAGGATAATGCCGTCGTCAGTCCGTGCATTGTGCTGTAATTTTCTGTTTAAAGGAAACCTGAGATATTAAAGAGGCAGTGCATGTTTTCAGAGTGCGTCCCCATTCTCCTAACCTTTAGCTTAATTTGGTACAAGCCCCAATAATCTGTCTGAAAGTCAGAAGTTGGATAAGAGAGGTGGCCTATTTTTTTTAAAATTCCTTTTGAATAAAGCCAACAGGTTTCCTTTTAATTTATGATTATGGTTATGATTATGGTAGGAACAGGGCAGGGACAAAGGGATTTGCTATTAAAGAAAGGGGCTTTTTCAACAGTTGTGAGACAGAGACGCATTCCCAGAGCTGCTGTTTCCCAGTGTATATACGTACTCCCTCTAGTCTAGGGAATCGCTGCCTAGAAGTACCCGGGGGACCCAGGGACCTCCTGCAGGGGTGCGGGGCCCTAACCCTCAGATTTCACTGTGTGAAAACCATGTCGCCTGCACCATGTCATCTTCTCCAACAGGCTCTGAGAGGGCTTGGACGAGGACCGCCATTGTGCTCCTCCCGTCACAGCCCTCTGGGCGCGTTCTTGGATCTCCCTGGTGCTTTGGAATCAGCCTGCAGGTGCTGAAAGCTTGAACCTCTAGAGGAGCTGTATGTGCTCCCCCTGCCCCGGACCTCATTCCGCTCTCTTCACGGGAGGAGACAGAAGCTCTTTTTCTATTTGCCACATGGATGCCTAGCTGAGGCAGGGCCCACCGGGATGCCGATAAAGCGAGCAAGATACTCGAGGATTCACCTTCTCCGGGAAGCCTTCCCTGCCCTCGCCAATTAGATGGACTTCTCAGGCTCCGTTTACACTGCTGCTTTAGGCGGGGAAGGCAGGATGGCGCATTTTACTGTATTATCTCAACTAACCCCGCCTGCATAATGGGAAGCAGGTGTCACAGTTAAAACACATGGGATCTGGAAGACAGACCACTCCATACAAAACAGTAGTCCTGCGGTCTCGGACAATTCCCTTAACCGCTCTGTTCCTCAGTCTCCTCATCTGTGAAGTGGTTCCCTCCCCTCTGGGATGTTGTCAGGGTTGGATGAGGATGCACGTGAAGCGATAAGCAGGGTCCTGCCTGCAGAATGTTTGATACATGTTCAGTGCTAGTTGGTGTTGGTATGAGTGCCATTATCTTCGTCATTATGAATGGAATTGTAGATTATTCTCCCCTCTTTGTATTTCACGACCTTGAAGCTCAGTGGTGCATGGGGCACATAGGATGCGCTCACTAAAACCTCCTTCCCATCATCCCTTCCTTCTTTCCTGGAGTGATCGCAGTGCTCTAGGGTCATTTTATGCACAAAAGGGGTTCCTCTCCCAAGCTGATGCATAGAAAGGGTTGCTTTGTTGAATAGGAAAGGAAAGGAAAGTTAGGTTTGTTTGTTTAATACATTAATCTGTAAATAATGCCTCAGCTGTCTCCACCCCAGACAGGTGCCTCAGTGCCTCTGGGTGTCTGAGCCTCCCAAGGTAAGCCCATTTACCAAATGCTGCTTTAATGACTAGGAAGCATTACATAAACTGTAATAAAAGAGCTCTGATTAGACAACCAGGGGTATAAACAGAGCACGTTTAATTACCCACCGAGCACAGCTCCTGGAATTAGGTCTCACGTTTATTCCGGTCCCATATGTTCTAAGTCAGTCTCCACTCTCCCCGTGCTTGGAGGACCACTTGAAGCCTCAGCCCTGAACACACTGGCAGGGGCCATCATGGGGGACACACAAAAGTGGAAGAGGTGTTGCGTCTAGTGCCCGGGGTTGAGTGAGGGCGTAGGCACCCAGCTCCCAGAGCAGGCACAGCCCAAGAAAGTCTGAGGGGACCCTGTGACTCTCAGATAGCAGCCTGCGAGGACACTACAAGGAGAGCCGTCTTTGCAAATTTTCCGGTGGTTTGTGACTGGAGAGGGTGAGGCCATGATGCACTGTCCCCAGGCACCACTTAGCCTCGATTTCCTGTTGGTGTGACCAGGAGAGAAGCCTTCTTCATTCCACCTGGGTGTGACCCAGCTTGGGCCTGCACAGGGGAAGGTGCTTCTCTTGAACTTCCTTGGCCTTCATACCTGCCCAGCCTGACTCTTCCCTCCCCAGCCCATTTGTCCATGGTGCCTCATGTACTGATGTGATTTAGTGAGGAAACTCCAGTCCCCTGCCTGGTTCCTACCAAAAGACTACCACTTCCTAGCTGTGGGGCCTCAGGAAAATAACTTGGCCTCTCTGAAGTTTCATTTCCTTCTGAACTGAAGGAGACTCATCACGGTGATGATCTGAGGATTAAATCAAATGCACGAGATCTCATATTGTGCCTGACCAATAACACATGTTTAATAAATGCTAGTTATTGTTCACAGCTAAAGACAGACTCACCAGGTGTGCAAGAGGCAAAAGTTCAACCAATGTGGGTGGCTTAGGAGAGAATTTCTCAGCATCCACTCCCCACCCTCCACCGCCACCTCTTCTGTTGAGATTAGGGTCTCATTTGATAGGTGCATAGCCTAGGGATGAGCCTACGGCCTCTGGAACCAGAAGTCTTGAGTTTAGACCTCAGTTCCAATCCCTCAGTCTCTGGCACCCTTTATGCCTCATTTTCATCATCCTGTAAAATGGGTGCAGTGATAGAAACTTCCTCATAAGGTCAGAGTGGGGAATGAAATGAGCTGATGTAAGTTACATGTTAGAATGAAGAAAGTGCCCAAAATACCGGAATGGAAACAAATATTGTCCAATCTTATGACTACTAAGTGTAAGAACAGGTATCTACAGGTGAGGGGGAAAGAAACTGAGGTCCAGATGTAAAACAGGGTATTTCCCCAAGGCCACAGAGTGAGAAGGTGACAGATTTGGGTAAAACAAAGACACCAGTGGTGTTAACCCTTCATTGTCTTTTGTTAACGGGCCACCTCTGCTTCGCCCACTTCTCTGGGACCCTCTGTCTCCTTCCGCCTTCAGCTGGCTCACCCTTGAAGCCCCAACCATCACTTCTTCCAGAAATGAGCCGATCCCTCGCCCAAGCCCAGTTGGAATTAGGGGTCTTGCTATGTGTGTCTGTCTTATGACTCTTCCCACACAGCCCATTCCAGCATCTGCCCTTGCTGTGCCTGTGTTCCCACTGCTCCGGAAGCCCCTCGATTGCCTAGAAGAGCCTGTTAGTCATCCCGTGCTGATGGCTTGACCGCTGAGTAGCAGCTAATAAATATCAGTTGGACACAAGAAGGATTGAAGGGAGGGAGTGTGGTACCTGTGGTTGGTGGAATTTAAAGTACTGTTGACTTTCTTTTTCTCAAAATCTTTCCTAAAATTTGAACCATGAGAATGGCATAATCACGTAAAAATGAGGTAAACAATAATTGTTTGCAGAACCAGGATTGATTCTCAAGTTTTCTGGGAACTGCAAAGGCCAGGAGCTTTGTAACCAAGAGACACTGGATATGAATCTTGGTTCTACAGATTACTGCTGTCTCATTGTACTCACTAGTGAAATAGGCATTCGGATCACCTAGCCTGTGAGGCTCTTGTGACAATTAGAAATAAGTGATGGGAGGGGCAGTGTTCCAGTCAGTTAAGCGTCTGACTCTTGAATTTGGCTCACGTCATGATCTCACAGTTCGTGAGTTTGAGCCCTGTGTCAGGCTCTGCACTGATGGCACTGAGTGCTTGGGATTCTCTCCCTCTCTCTCTCTCTCTCTCTCTCTCTGCCCCTCCCTTCTCACACTATCTCTCTCTTAAAATAAATAAATAACCGAGAGAGATAGACAGAGAGAGAAATGATGAGAATGTGTGGTCTGCGTGAGTGGCTCTGAAGTGGAGGTCCTGTCCGCACCACCCTCCACGGTGCTGCTGTAGTTGCTGCTGTTTGTCTTACGAGCCGAGTTCCTTCTATCGCCACAGATTTTGTTCTTCAGGGAGCACACAGTCCCAGCAAATGTGCAGCTCAGCCCATCTCTCCTATTAATAAAATGTCTTAAACAAGTGCTGGCCCCTGCCCGGAACAGAGCTTGGTACCACTTTCTGTGCTGGCATGGAGGCGTTCGTGATCCTAAACTAGGGAGCTAGAGATCATACTGACTACATTGGCCAAAGAGCCAGGCTGAACTTCTCATACAGTGTTTTTGTTCCAAAGAAACAGAAGAGGGGCTCCTGGGTGACTGAATTGGGAATCAGGTAAGCGTTCGACTTCGGCTCAGGTCATGGTCTCGCAGTTCGTTGGTTCGAGCCCCGCATTGGGCTCTGTACTGACAGCTCAGAGCCTGGAGCCTGCTTCTGATTCTGTGTCTCCCTCTTTCTCTGCCTCTCCCCCACTTGCACTCTCTCTCTCTCAAAAATAAATAAAAATTTTAAATAAAAAATAAAACTATACACACGTGTTAACTTACAGTTCTAGAGGTCAGAAGCCTGATTCAGGTCTCACTGCACTAAAATCAGTGTATTGGGCTGCACCCCTTCTTGAGGCTCCAGTGGGGGGCAGGATCTGCTTGCTTTCTTCTAGCTCTTAGAACACACCTGAATTTCTTGGTTCTCCATCTCCAAAGCCAGGCGTGCATCATCTTCATATCTCTGACTCTGAACTCCCTGTCTCCCCTCTCTCCCCTCTTCATTTATAGGGATTCAGGTGTTGACACTGGTCTATCTCAGACCATCCAGGATAATCTTCCAATCTCAAGATTCTTTAAAAATTTTTAAAAAAGGTTTTATTTATTTTTGAGAGAGAGACCAAGTGCAAGTGGAGGAGGAACTGAGAGAGGGAGACACAGAATCCAAAGCAGGATCCAGGCTCCGAGCTGGCTGCATAAAGCCCAAGTCAGGGCTCAAACTCATGAACCATGAGATCATGACCTGAGCCAAAGTCAGACGCTCAATTGACTGAGCCACCCAGGTGCCCCCGGATCTGAAGATTCTTAACCCAATCACATCTGCACTCTGCTCTGTAAGGTGACAAAACTCACACCTACCTTCTAGGGATTAGTATGCAGACATCTCTGAGGGACATTTTCCCCATCTGCCCCATATTCCATGGAACAGACAAGATCTCCCACAAGGGGTCTGGAGTGGTGATCTACAGAAATGCAGAGTGATCTACCAAAGGCTTTGGCAAACGAGGCTTGGGCATATTTATAGGGAAACATGGAGAAAGAGTTTTTCTGTTTGAGTTTATTATCACCCTTTTCATAAAAGGGCATTTCCATTTTCAGTAGAAGGTGATAATCATGATGCTAATGGCCTTTATTGAGCATCCTCAAAGAGTCACTTATTTTGCAAAGTGCCTGACCACAGACACTTATTTAGTCTTTATAATAACCCAGCAAAGCATTATTTCCACCCTGTTCAAGGCCCCATAGCTATTATACTGTGCAGGTGAGATTTGAATCCCTATCAGTCTGGGAAGCCCCAGTTTGTTTCCCATAGGACACACTAGTTCCTGGAAAATAATTCCTTACTTTTTCCATGAACTGAGCTACTGGTCAACAGCCTCTGTTTCCCAACCAGATGTGGACAGATGTGACATGAGGGGGCAGTGATGCTGTTTTTGCTGGAACACTAGCTTGACTGGGGAGATCTGGGCTGGCAAGAGCTCAGTCATCTGCTGTCTTCTCACTGCCTCTGAGAAGCAAGCCAATCCAGAGAAAAGGATTTCCCTCCAGTCTGACATCAAAAGGTTCCTTCCAGTCAGGGGTGCCCTGGCGAGGATGCTGTTAGCCCAGGATATTAACCAAACACACTTCACCCCTGTGTTTGTCAGGGATGGTTGTGTCTTTGACGCAGCCTCATTCCTTGGACTTAATTAAAACCCAGTTCCCTCTTTTATTCAATTTATGAGGCCTAGCCGGCAGGATTAAGCGATTACAGACAAAAAGCCCCATTTGTGAAACACTCCTAAACTCAAGCTGTTACGCTGCTTACTTGTACTCCATTAAATTAATAAGGAATGAATCGGCTGATCCATTATGAATAAAGCAGTGGGGAGTCTCTGCCCCGGTTCATACTTCCTGCTCCGTCCTCAGAGAACATTTGTGTAAAATGATTATGTTCATATTCATTCAGTTGGAATTCTCTAAAAGTGGAATGCATAAATTACTCTAAAGACAGGGTTTATCTTAAACATTAACTACGAAGGGTGAATTAATAAGACTATTATAAAACCATTAGCATTCAGTGTATTTACCTACAATTGCAGTCTACCTAAACCATATTCAACCCACAATTGCCATTTGTGTTGGGTGATCAAGCTAGTTTATTTTAACTCACAGTTCATTTAGACTCATAACATACCCTTGAATATCCAGTTTTTCTACTGGCTTCTTTTTTTAGGGGTTCTCTCAGTTGGAAATTGACTTTTGTCATTTCCCGATTCAACCACAAACCTCTCTCCAGCAATTATTATTCCCAAATGTTTCCAAATATTGGTTGTTTAACTCTACAAATGGGAGCCAAGAGGCTAACCTTAATCAGATGAAATGTAAGTCCACAAATTAAGGTCCTGACTAGTTAATTTTCTAAGGGGTGTGAGAAACACAATTGGAGAGAGGGGCCAGTCAAGGGTTCTTAGTTGACCACAAGCCCAGGCTGTTTAGGGAGGGTAATATGGTTTTGTATAAGTCAAATAGTCAAATCTTAGTTTATCCAGAATTTTCCAACCTGAAAACTCTTGACGTTTGGCTCCCGACTGCTCTTTATCATGGGCTGTCCTACGTGTTGTAGAATTTTAGCAGCATCCTGGGTCCAATTCACCAGATACCAATATTTGCTCCTTCCCTAGCAGCTGTGACAACCAAAAATGTTTCCAAATGTTTCCAGGTCTCTCCTGGGGATGAGAATAGCCCAAAGTAGCCCCTGGTTGAGAACAACTTACTTCTCAATAACAATTAACAGTAGGGTTAGTCTATATAACCCTCCAAATAGTGGTTTATATTATGGAATATACACCTGCTTAGAGACAGTCGCTTCTCTGTCCTTCATCTGGACAGGAAAGAGGAACCACTTTGTGCTCTAAAGCCATCTGCTCCCTTCTGCCCCATCCTAGCTCCTGCTTACAATTTAATTCCTCGTTCCAGGCTTGATGATAAAGCAGAAGCCTGCTGGAGAGTTTCCACAGGCTTTATATCTACCTTCCCACCTGCATGTGTGTGCATGCAGCATGCCCTCCCCCGGTAGTGTAACTCAGAATCGAGTCTCCATTTTTTATTGTCTGACTCTACATTTAAAATTCTTTGTTGTCACTCAAAAGGACTTATATAGGAGATGCTTCCAATCAAGGACCTGAGATGTTGTCCCTCTCCTGCTTAAGATTCCACCATGAACACCTTCCCACAAACATACACCTTCTCTAAGAGATTCCTGCTCTAGAGGCCCCCCAGCTGTCAGGAGGGGACTCAGATGCCCTGAAATCCAGACTAAGCTTTAGAATGGCGAGCTCTCTCCCTCTTGCCGTGGTGAAATCCACCCTGTAACACAATCTTGCATTCCTGGCCTCACTTCCATTCGAGGGGGTCTCTAGAAGCAGGCAGAGGTGATTCTGAGCCAAGCTCACAGGAGGAAGTGGGGTAGGTGGCAGTGGACCCCATTGTCGGGGCTGACTTAAAGAGTGTGGAAATTCTCTTCTGATGGCTTCTGTTTTCCTCCTTGAGGCTGGACTGGGAATTTAGTCTGTAATGAGGCAGTGCTGTCCTTGTTGTGGGCACAGAAGCTGAGACCAAGAGGGAGACACAAGTTAACTTACTCAGTGACACGTCTAGTGAGAGGCAGGAAGAGGTAGAAGTGCTGATTGCCTGAAACCCCATCTCCTGACCCTCTGACCTCAGCATTCTGCCTTCTTATTGCCTTCAAATTACTGTGGTCATTACAACCTATCAAAACCCAACTCTTCATTGCCAGGACTGAGCACTGAGTAATTAAATGCATTAAAAGTCTTCTTTGTACCGAGGGTTTTGAGCTCTTACATTGCCATTTTTTTCTTCTTTCTTTTACACAGTATAGTAAGCACTTTTACCCATTGGCTGGTTTTCCTCTCGCATCTCTAATTTCTTTGCCTTTTCTGTCTGCATCAACTGCTATTATGGCCTGCATATCATCAAGTTTTAAGAAGAAGGAGAAAGGAAGCCAAGGAGATGGATAACCAGAGACGTGGGTTGTTGGCCACCTGCTCATTGGCTAAATGCAGTGTTGGGTGTCATTCCATACAGAAGTAACTGTCCGGGCGGGTTGTGTGTACATGCACCAGGGCCCCTGCCGTCAGGGGACAGGGTGACACCCCAGCTGATGTTGTATTAGCTGCATACACTAAGACAAGTTACTTAAAATGAGTCTCAATTTTCTCATCTAAAAAATTCATAACATGTGCCCCTCGGTGCTGCCATGGATAAAGTGAATCCACTTATTAAGGTACCTGTTAAGTGGTCCTGGCACACCCTTTATACATACAACTGAAGTCAGGAGCTCTCTCCCCCGTGGGGCCCCTAAACTCCTCATCCCCAGCCCAGTGGGAAGGATTAATGCATTCTTTCTTGAAAGAACTTACATGTACATATGGAATTGGCAAAAGTCTGGCTCTTTGGCCTGATTCCAAGCAAAACTAATCATCAGAAACTTCATGCAGATTTACGATTACTCTTTCAATAACAGGGTTAGGCCCAGGCTGCTAAGACAGAATTAAAAAGGGGCCAGTACAAGCAGAGAAGGCTCAGGTCTTCACAAAAAAGGATTTTCACACAGGGCACCTCATGTGGAATTCTGACTCAAGGTTGGCTGTAAATTAATATCAAATGTTAAAACAGCCAATGCCCTTTTCTTAAGATTGTTGTGACGAGTCCTCACAAGTGGGCTATGGGCTTTCATTTAAGGCTAATAAAGAGTCACATTGGATCTTCTCAATAGAGTATACTTGATCCAAGACATAATTTAATTTTATAATGGCTGGTCTATCTCAAGCCAGATGTTTGCATAGAGATCTTCTTTCTCATTGGGGATGGGATGGCCATGGCATTGAGCTATAAGCCCAGGTCTTGGGCCACATCCTGCCACATACTAGCTGTGAGATCTGTAATGAACCATCTTCTTTCTCTGCCCCAATCCCCATTTATAAAATGGCAGATTAAGGTCAGGATGGAGGACATCAGCTGCAGGCAGCCTCCAGAAATAGTTTGCTTCACACTGGCTACACACTTTGAGGAAACATTAAATTTATTACCAGTACTAAAAAATTGGCAGAGTTCACATACAAAAAAAATGTGCATTTTTGGCCTCTTTGAGAAAGCTGGGGGATTGGGCAACAAGCTCTGCATTCCCAAGTGGTGGCAGGTAGATGGCACTGATCAGTAGTTCCTGCATTTTGCTGGGTCACAGGCTGGCTTTTCAGTTTGCCACTGTCCCTGCCACTCCCTCTCAGTGCCACCTGGCCTCTGTTATTCATTTATATATTTGCTGTTCCCTATGTTATAGTTTGAAATCCCTGTGTTGCAAAAAGTCTTCCAGTTTTTGAATGACTGATTGAATGATTTAGGATTTTGAAGATGGTGTGATCTGTGGAATTATCTGAAGAAAAGTACTGTTGCCAGGGAAATATCTTAGAAAAAATCTAGTATTCTTGTACTAATGTACCTAAGATGCTTTTGACTCAGTTTATTCCATAACTTAATTTTGAAAGCCTACTCTGTGAAAAATGTTTGCTGGCATATACTGGAGATTCAAGGCAGAACAAAGATCGGTGGAAGAGAAGACAGAAAATAAATAAGCAAACAGCCGAACTAAAGTTAATGAAATTAACATCTGAGAGAATGCCAGCATCCCTGAAGAACAGTTTTCATGAAAAAGAACCGTTCAGGGGGATGTCACTTCAGGCTGGGGGGTTGCCATTTAAGCTGAGAATTGGGGATGCAAAAGAAGGCAGAAAAAGGTCAGTGTAGCTGGACTTCAGTGGGTCAGAAAACAAAGGGGATGGAGAGGGATGTGGGCAGTAGGCGGTGGCTAGATCCACAGGGCTTTGGAGGACCTGACTGAGAGCCCCGCTTGACTTCTCAAAGCTTATGGATAAAACAGTTGGGGCCTTTCCTGAATGCCCACTCTGGCATGGTTCAGGAGTGTCTTCTCAGAGAACCCACTGAGGCTCTAAACGAATAGGTCCTCCTCACCCCTTCATCCAACTTTCTGACCCTCCCTCTCTTCCCCTTCCCCATATCATCAGTGCCCCAGTGGGCTGATGTCATTAAGGGTATCACTTACAGATAGAGGTTGCTTTTCTCGCACAGGTCATGATCGAGTCAGTTGAGGAAAGAAAACTAGTGCTTCCTGAAAAATGTTCTAAGTGCCAGATCTATTCCATATAATTGAAAAAAAAAACAAAAAAAACCCCTTTGTACCAAAGTATAAATTTGTACTGAAGTTCACAGATCCTTAGTGTACAGGTTGATGGATTTCCTGGTGAACGGCACCCAGATGAGGAAAGAATGTGGCCGGTGCTCCACGTGCATCCTTGTACCCCCTTCGATTGCGCCTACCCCTGCCAAGAGTAACCACAAGCCCAGATTCTAACCCCAGCGTTTTGCCTGTTTTTGAACCTTATATAAGTAGAACCTTGTGGTATTTATGGGCTTGTTTTGCTCAGTATTATCGTTTGTGAGACCCATTTATGTTGCTGCGTGCTGATGCGTGCCCATTATGTGAATATAGGACCATCCATCGGTTTTACTGTAGGTGGACATTTGGGTGGTTTGAGACCATTGTGGAAGGTGCTGCACTGGACATCTGGGTACTTATGTCTTCATACGCATGCATTTTTGCGGGCTGAATGCCTACACATCGTGTTCTGCTTCAGTTCTTCCTACCTAACAGCTTTCTGTCCCCATACCTGTTAGGTATGTTTACGCTTTCAGGTTTTGCATCAACCTTTTAATGTAGATATTTCATCCACTTTGGCAGATGAGGAAACATGGGCTCAGAAAGGCAAGGTCAGTTCCTCAAGGTCGCAGAGTCAGTGAGTGGCAGAGTGAGGGCACGATCTCGGACTTGGGTGGCTTCATCACACCACGAGCACCCGATGATTCAGTTGCTGCATGGCCCCCCTCAAATGCCACCTCTTTGCCAACCCCTACCCTGACCCAGCCTGGAGGAATTAATTGTGCTGCCTTCTGCTCCCCCGGCACCTCTGGGGCTCCCTGTGGGCACTGTCATGGATAGTATTACACGTGGTGAAGAGGCCGGCTCCGTGGTCAGACAGGCCTGGTCTGAGTGTCTGCCACACCACTCAGCTCATGGAGACTCGTGGCACATTGCATTCATCCTTTAGTAGGATGAGGGTGATAACAACGGCAGCCTCACACCTGTGGTGTGAAGGTGGAAGACATGACGTGAGCAGGTGCTTAGACAGGACCTGCACATAGTAGGGGCAGTCAACAGGTGGATGGATAGAGAGCCGGGTAGATAGTCCCACAGACGATTAGTCACAGCTACAACTATGGGTATATGTATGTGTGCCTCATATGCGTGCAGTTACATCTGCATTTACCCCCACTAGACGGGCTTGGCATAACCTTTCTCCTTTTAGGGGTCTGGCTCTCCTCCTCTGTCACTCAGGAGATGGCAGCAGATTCAGATTGAACAAGCATTTGTTGATCAGCTTCTCTCTGCCAGAAGCCTCTAGAACCTTCATACCTATGAACTCCATTATTTTAATGAAGTGGTTAATTGAATGAAGTAATCAATTCATGCCCAATTTAAAGATAGGGTAAGTGAGACTCAGAGAGGCAAAGCAACACACTTAAGATCACCAGCCTCTGAGCAGCAGGGTCAAGACTCAGCATCGAGTCTCATTCCCAGAGCGACATGTTTCTCCTGTTTCCTGCATCCTGGTGTTTCCCTCCCACATCTTTGGTCCTCTGTGATTCTTCAAGAGCTTTCTGTGTTCCTGCCCAAGGAGAGTTTTGCAGAGGCCTGGCTGACACTTGTGAGAAGTAAGGGAATAAAGAAAGCTGCAGGGAACTCAGTGCAAAGCCAGAGAGACAGAGATGCCGTGAGCACATGAGCGTCGCACAGCCCCACATCTCCCGTGTGAGTGGCTTTGCACTCAGATCCCCGGCTCAGCTCCTGGGCTGCGCCGACAGTGCTGGGCTGAACGGCGTCCTCCTCAACACATCCGTGTCCACACAAAAATTCAAATGTGATCTTTTTTTGGAAAGAGAGTCTTTGCAGATGTAAATAGTCAAGGATCTGGGGATGAAATCACTTTGGATTTAGGGTGGTCTTTAAATGCTATGACAGGTGTCTTATAAGTAAAGGAGAGGGCACGGAATTACCAAAAAAAGAGGCCATGTGGAGGCAGAGGCAGAGATTGGAGTGAGTGGCTGTAGGAGCTACAGGCCGTGGGACCCCAGGTCTGTGTGCAGCACACGTGGAAGACCGGAAGCACCTGGGGGGTTCTCAAGGTTACAGATAAAGTATGTGAACGCTCCCGGGCCACATTGTCCCTCCCTGGGACTGGCCACTCTGGGGCCTGTGGATGACGCCGGCCCTCTCAGCCGAGCTCCCAGAGGTGCTGCTCGTAAGCCCAGTGTTGAGAGCTTTGCGGCGGCCACTAGAATCCAGCACGCCCTGTTGCTTGTAGTTGCGAGCATGTATCGCCAAAGACGCGTATCCCCCTTAGAACCATAAACGCTCTAATAGCAGTAACGGGGCAGCCTCGATCATGACCAAACGTGATTACATTCCACATAAAAATATAAAAGCTCATTTGAGCCGGGCTCCCTGTGGGCCCATTGCCTGCACTTTTATTGAAAACCCCGCATTCCTGACTTTGTGAGCACTGATGTAAGGGCCCAGCGAGGCTAGATCTCGAGCACCCCTATAAAGGCCCGAGGCGGCCCGGCGGGCTGGACTGAGCTGGAAGCCCCTGATGTCATCTCAGGCGCAGAGCCTCACGTGCCATTGTCCGGTGGCTCCTATCTGCTCGGAGCAACCTAGACCCCCCGTGCCAGCCCGGGCCCCTTGGTTTGCCGCTGCTAACACGTCAGGCTGCGGAAGCAGGGACCTGCCTGGTGTGTCCCTGCTGCCCCAGGGCCCAGCCTGTTCCCAGTGTGCCAGTGACCAGACGCCCCAGGGCGCGCCTCCCTTCTCCACACCCGGCCTCTGGCATCCTCTTCATCAACACCCCCTTCCCCTCTCACCTTTCAGCCGCACCCTGTCAGCCTGAGAGTCAGCCGGTCAACCTCTGCCGTTCCCCCAGGCGCCATGCTGTTCACTGTGCTGTGGCCACAGTACCTCCCCCTCTGTGCCTCCCCGAACCACCCTGATCCGCCAGCAGCCCCGCACCTATTCACCTGTCTGGACACGTCTCTGGACTTTCAGCACCACGAGGTCCTGGACAATGTCTTCTTCCCCTTTCTCTCCCAGGCCCTGGTGGAGTGTCTGGCTCGTGGCTCTGCTGGGTAAGTGTTGGTCAAATCAGCTGACAAACTGCTGAGAGAAAAAAAAAAAACACCACCTCACATCAAGTAGACACAGAAGGGAGGGGAGTGGATGGGGGAAACAGGACACTCGGTCACCATGATGGCAAGTACCGTGAAGCGTCGTTCTAGAAGTCTTTTCTGTTTGGGTCCTACAGCGGCCGCAGGAAGAAGCCCATGTTCTCCTCTCCCTTTTCCACACAAACAGAGAGCGGTCAGAGGTGCCAACATACACTGTAAGTGAGCAGAGCCAGGATTCCAGTACAGCTTTGTTTGACTCCAGATCCACAGTCACGGCAAGGTGAGGATATACGAAACTGCAGGAACAAAATCTCACTAGATGTTTCTAGAAGGTGTAACTGGTAAAAACACAAAACTAGGTGTCAAGGCCCTGGAGGGCCTGGGAGAAATCAGTTCACTGCTCTGGGCCTTGGTTTCCTCATCTGCAGCGAAGGGCTGGGGACATGTGTGAATTAGGTGAGGTGATTTCAATACCCAGCTAGCCCCAAAACTATTCTGAAATGAGGCACAATTTATGGAAAAAACATATATTTTGAAATTCAGTGATTGAGGCAACAGCTGTCAGCATGCAGTTTTTTTGTTCTAGCCTTAAAAATAGATTATACAGAATGTGTGTGTGTGTGTGTGTGTATGTACACATTCACATGCATACAAACCCATGAGTTGAACATAGACAACCGTGGCTCTGGCTTCCTTTTAGGGCATTGTCCTCACTCAAATCTCAGGGCAAACATCAGCGGCTTACTGATAGAGATGCTCTGGAATCAGACCAAAGAGTGTGGGTTCTGTCAACACTTGTGACTTGATTTATCTGGATTTCTGTGCATGTGGCGTCTCCTCTCTGATTCCAGGAGACAGGTCAACACGAAAGCTGTGGGTTGTGTGCGGCAGGGGGTGGTGCTGAACCAGCCCGGGGGAACAGGAGAGGGCGGGCCACTCTCCAGACAGACATGCCGATCATCCCTGGCAAAGCAGGATGATGAGGTGGCATCATCAGTCCTCTGCTCACACCTGGTGTGACACGAGGTTCACCTGTGGTTTCTGAAAATACAGAGGCTCAACAAATGTTTCACAAGCTCTTCATAGGTGTTTCTGCAAGATGGTTTCTTCTTTCTGATAGAGGAATTACATTGTTCATTCATTCAAAGCGCGTGCACATGCGCGCGCACACACACGCACACTCCACCAGTGTGACACATACTGTACGTGGCGATGATGAGCCATCATTGCTATCACAGAGCTTACAATCTAGTTGGGGAGAGTAGTAGACATAATAGTGCCCCCCCGCACCCCCAGAGATGCCCATGTCCTATTCCTAGAACCCGTGAACATGTTACTTTACATGGCAGAAGGGGCTTAGTAGACATGAAGGATCTTGAGATGAGATTATCTTGGATTATCCGGGTGGGCCCAGTATAATCATTAAGGGTCCTTAAAATGAAGGTGGGGGCAGAAGAATCAAGAGGTGGAGAAGGAGCCATGGAGCAAGGAAAGAAGGTGGCCTCTAGAAGCTGGAAAAGGCAAGGAAACAGACTCTTCCCTGGAGTTTCCCGAGAGGAATGTGTTCCTGCCGATACCTTGACCTCATGCAGCCCTGAGACTGATCTTGGACTCTGACCTCTTGAACTATAAGAGAATAGATGTGTATGGTTATGAGTCACTATGTTTCTGGAATCTTGTTAAACAGCAAGAGGAAACTGACACTCTTTGGAAAACCAGAGGGCTGAGGTATATGTAATGCACAAAGTGGGGAGCAGTAAGAAGAAGAAGAACGGCGTGACATAAGAAGACCAGTCAAGGTCAGGAAAGCTACTGGTTGGGGAAAGCTTCCCTGAAGGAGAAAGACATTGGTGCCTGAGGGGGTGATGTGGGTGGGGAGGAAATTCCATGTAGAGTATATTCTCTGTGTGGGGGGCTGTGCAGGTAAGGAATATGGCTCAGGAGGCCAGAGGGCCCGGTGCACAGAGTGTAAGCAAACAACGCAAACCACATGGAAACTGCCTCTGGGAGCTGAGTTGGGCAGAGCCTTTGTAAACCACACCATGGATTGGGGTTCTTAACCTGAGAGAAATGGGAATGTTTTCAATGGTACTGAACTTCAGTGAGTTTTGGTCAGCTGTATATTTTAGACCTGTGCCATCCAGTTTAGTAGCTGCTAGCTATGTGTGGTTATGTAAATGTAAATGAATAAAAATTAAATAGTTTTTGAAATTCGGCTTCTAAGTCATGCTGGAACATTTTAAGTGCTCAGTAGCCACATGTAGTTGGTAGCTACCACATCAGACAGACCAGGTCTAGAACACTGCCAGCATTGCAGAAAGTTCTACTGGACAGTGCTGCTTAGAAGAAACACCACAACTACAGGGTGGGCCATGAAGTAAGGAGGGAGGCGAGTGTGGAGGTGAGAGAGCAGGTAGGAAGAAGCTTCCCAAGATTCCAGGCAGGACTTTATGGTAGTTCACCCTAAGATGGCGGCAGTGGACATAGACATGTGTGGGGAGATTGGAAATCTATGTAGGAAGTAGCCAAGGACTTTGGAACTCAGATATTGGGAAGTTTTTGCCTCATTTCGACAATTCATTAGAAGTGTTACCTAAAACAAGTTGCTTAGACTCATGGAGCTTTAATGTCCTTATCCGTGAGTAGAAGTAACACCTACTTCAAAAGGGATATCATAGCATAAAATCTCTGGCATAATGGGTGTTCAATAAAGGGTGCGTCTCATGCCCATTATGAATCTCCAACTTAAAATGGTCTTTTGAATGTTGTTAGGATCTGGGTAGAATTGCTTTGGAACTATAAACACCTACTGGCCAGGTGAGCTCTCTCTCTTGAGTGGAGCCTGATCAGAGTATCTTCCATGCAGATGGACAAGCCCTTACTCTGGACCTGCCCTTGGGTGTGAAGGTCACAGGGAAAGGTGCAGAGGGAAGGAGCCATATGTAGAAAATGAGCAATTCAGTTCCCACCATGACGGCAGGGTGTCCAAATGGAGCTATTTTGTAGTCAGAATACCACGTAGGACCACACTAGGAGAGAGAGCTTGGGGGAAGCAAGGAGAAGAGCGTGCCATCCGTGTAGAGAAGATAATTGAATCCATGGGAGGTCGACTGGGGCTCATTTCACACAGAACCGAACAACAGCACGTGGCTCGCTCAAAGACAATACAGGCCTTCAACGCAAGCCGCTAAGGGGAGTGCATTTCTATATTAAGGGCACAACAGCCTCTAAGTGAGACACATTGTTATGCCTCTTCTTCCCAGCCACAGCCTGGAAATAGCCATAAAAGAAATGAAGTATATTTGCCTTGTTAACACAGTTTGTATTACATATTCATAAACCATTTTGTGAAACTGCAAGGGAAAGATTCAATTGTCTTGGAAGCTGATAATGGCCCAACAGCCATACAGAGAGCAGGCAGCATGCTCTGGAATTAGCTGCACAATGAATGAAATGCAACGCCTATAATAAACCCATTCAGATATAAATTATGGCCGAGTAGATGCAATGTTTGTTAAGCAATAAAGCTTGCCACCCTACATGGGAAATTGAACGAGATTTATCATAAAATATGGCGGAGAATGTGCTAAGACTCTGGCTCCCCAAACTGGGCTTAATCAAAACAATCTAGAGAGCAGGCTTCCAGGAACAGGAAACCAAAAGAAAACGATAGCAGTGGGTCCAAGGGGGCATTTTGACATTGTGACCCGAAATACCCTTGGTCTCAGCAGTTCCACCAAGATATTTGTATATTGAAAAAAAATCTGGATTTTTCCTTTGAGAATTATCAAAATGCCTTGAGCTCTGGGAATATGAAATGTGACCAATAATTGGTTTTCTGGTTGGCCAGGGCAGTAATTGAATTCAGGGACAGGGACCTTGTCCAAGTGACATTGGACTCTTGGTTTCCCTTGGAAATGGTGGAGGCCAATGATCCCCAGGGAGGCAGCTGGCTCTTAGACTGCGCTGTCGGACGTTTTACTGGGTCCTTGAAGGACGTGCGGCTCGTTTTCTCAGAAGACCTCCCTTGAATCTTCCATGCGCCGTGCTAAGTGGATATGAGGACATGTTGTGTGTCATCTCCTCGAGCTGGATCTTGGGTGTGTATCTCCACTTTCTGGGAAAAAAATTACAATGAAACCAAATAAAATAAAGCAAGAATTAACCCAGCGTGTTGCAGGCTTTCTGGTATTGTTACTTGAAAAGAACTGCAAATATTTTATGGCTTTACAAGCTGAAGTCAATGTTTGCAGTATATTGAGGACAATGAAAAATACCTTAGGAATGTATTATAGTCCCAGAGTTGGATTAAGAGTGTTCAGAAGCGGAAAGGAATTTTCTGCCTGCTAATAACATTACCCTGAAATCTAATGAAATGATCTCCCTAAAGCCAAGTTTATGGCATAAGCTGATTTCCCATTTGCTGTTAAAAATAAAACAAACAAACGTCCTCTTTGGTCAGCTCATCACTCAGTCCACATACTGTCAAACTGTGCTTCCGATAGCCAAGTTGAACAACTTCAACAGGTCACTTATGATGTTTTAGAAATAAGGATTGTTACCGACGTTCAATGAAGTGACCATAGAATTTGAATTTGATAACAAGCTTCAAAGGATTCCCCAAGAAGGTTAAAAAACACACAGTTTGGAATCGCTGCTGGTGACTTGAGCTACGTCACACTCCCTGTATCCTCACGGTATGTGTGTACGTGTGCAAATATAAATATACACACACATATACCTGTATATGCAAATCTACACATACACACACATACACACACATATCAATAAGAAAATCTGGATATTAACAAAAAGATTGGAAAAATCAGAAGTCATAT
This sequence comes from Crocuta crocuta, assembly GCF_008692635.1. Classification (NCBI taxonomy): domain Eukaryota; kingdom Metazoa; phylum Chordata; class Mammalia; order Carnivora; family Hyaenidae; genus Crocuta; species Crocuta crocuta. The sequence continues at coordinate 4,128,363 of NW_027528369.1, read as the reverse complement.
TAGATTCTGAAACAATTGGTAACAAATCTTTTCTTCCCTTTCGTCATCAAAATGTAGTCTCCACTCTCCTTCTCCCAACTAAGATTAGATAAGTGCTAGGTATTTGGGAAGGTAGTCAGAAAAACAGGGGACTGAAATCAGACATAAAGATGGATGCAGTTCTCGGGATCATAGTCAAGAGCATTCTGCCAACAGCCTGCATGTCTATAGGCTGTTTCTTTTTTCCTTACTGTCATCTCATCCATGTCTCACAAGAATCTCTGCAGAGCAGGAATCTCCATTATCATCTTACAGGTCATGGGATCAAGGAATCTTGTGTATCGTTAGAAAACGTTCTTTCTGGGGGCACTGGGTGGCTCATTTGGTTAAGCATCTGACTTTGGCTCAGGTCCTGATCTCACTCACGGTTCATGGGTTTGAGCCCCGCATTGGGCTCTGTGCTGACAGCTCAGAGTCTGGAGCCTGTTTCGGACTATGTGTCTCCCTCTCTCACTGCCCCTCCCCTGCATGCACTGTCTCTCTCTGTCTCAAAAATAAATAAACATTAAAAAAAAAAGAAAAGAAAACATTCTTTCTGGACCTGAAATGATGACCAATTTATCTGTCCTACATAACGAGAAGTCTGGTGGTAAGCCTTTCAGAGTAGAATGTATCAGCAAATACTTAGAACCCTTTCTCTCTCTCCTCACCATCATCCTGTAGACTTTCCAGAATGAAAGAAGAAAAAGTAAAGGGCAGTAGAGCAAGAGCCACACCCTTAGAGTGTGTCCTTTGTGTTGCCAAAATCATGGCTCCCCTGGAAACCCCATTCTGTAGACTTTTTCACTTTTGTTTCATTGATCAAAACTATTGCTTGGCCACTCTGAGCTGGAGAGCAGTCAGAGAGAGGGGGGCTGTGGATGTAATATCCTACGTGAATTAAATGTCAGTCTTAGCCTACACACTTGGCACTCCTATACCATGGAGGTTACATTGAACTTGATAGGAATTCACCAGATTCACATGTTAAAGATTTTCAAGTTCTGGTTTATGATTCTAAATTAGCTTAACCAATAAGGATAATGTAGCAGAATTTCTAAACCATTTGGTTTTTATGGGCATATGAGGTGAGGCAGTTGTTAGGGATGATTTTTAAAGTCTTATAAGTACTAGGGGCCTTACTTCCAGTCAAAAACTCCCCAAAATGAGCATTACATAATCTTCACGCTAATGTACATTGAAGATTGGTTAACTAGTATCAGAGTAATTATGTAACTAAGGCATCAGCCATTTTTCCTTACCTGAAAAATGATCAGAATTTGATCTGAGAGTTTCAAGATCTAAGAGAAAGAAAGAATATACTTTCCTTTTAGTCATCTTGGTTGATCCAACCAAACACCATGTTATCTATGGGCACAACCAATTTGGTGCGGATACCCTTCAGTGTCCATCATCCAGTGTGGCTATATTCCTTAGCACAAACCCTTCCAAGCAACATGCATGTGGGAGGGAGGGAGAGAAAGGAGCTAAAAAAAATAAAATAAAACCCACTACAGACTACACTTACCTGTAAGACAACATTTGTCTCTAAGACAGTCATCAGTGGAATGTAGGAACCCAATGTTACACCAACTCTTATTCTGAAGCACCGGGTCTCTGTTTTGTAGAGTTTGGCTGAGATAGAAATGTTCTGGGTGTGCCTGGGTGGCTCTACCGGTTAAGCATCCAACTTTGGCTCAGGTCATGATCTCACGGTTTGTGGGTTTGAGCCCTGCATCGGGCTCTGTGCTGACAGCTCAGAACCTGGAGCCTGCTTGGAATTGTGTCTCCTCTCTCTCTGCCCCTCCCCAGCTCGCGCTCTGTCTCTCTCTCTCTCTAAAATAAACATTAAAATTTTTTAGAAATGTTCTGAAAGTTTCAGTTATCTATTACCATGCAATAAACCACCCTAAAATCTAGTGACTTAAAACAACGCCCATGCCTTGGCTCAGACTGGTGCAGTTTCGGCGAGGCTGGTGGTAGCTGGTGTCTGTTCCGGGTGGTGTTACTGTCCTGCCATCATTCATCTGGGAGGCATCTGTGGGTCTGCTCGAAGCTTCTTTACGTGGCAGCTGGATCCTAAGAAAATGAACAGGGAAATATCCAGCCTCTTGAGGACTAGATTCCAAAACTCACACATCCCCCCACCACGCTGCACTGGTCACAGCAAGACACCAGCCAGCCCAGATTCCAGGGAAAGAGAAACACATCCAACTCTTAACGTAAACACTGGCCTGTGCTCCCAGGGGCGGGGGGTATCCTTGGTGGCCGTCTTTACAGACACCCGCACACCCAGCATCAGCAACTCTCTGATGCTCTTATTGATTTGCTCAACGAATCATCCCCATTCTCTCAGGAACCTGTGCATCCCTCAAATGGACCAGCAGTACAGTGTGGAGAGTTTCAGAGTGAGGGGTTTAAGGTGGGATTGCTGGATTCTAAGCCTGGATGTTCTAGCTTGCTCGCTGTCAAATTTTGGTCAAGTTACTGAGTGTCTTTGACTGTTAGTGCTCCCCTTAGTAAAATGAAGGTCATAGTGGTGCTCTCTTCATAGGCTGTTTGAAGTATTTTAGAGTTAATCCGTGTCAACCATTCAGGGCCGTGCGTGGTCCATAGTCAGGTGTAGTAACATTGATTCACACCTGCCCCCTCCTCTCTTCTATGAGTTTCTGAGGGCAGGACTGCTATAGCCTCTGTCTCTGTGCTCCCGGGATGCTGTAAAGATTTTAATATATCGGGTGTTCAGGGGAAATGTGATAAATGACTAATGAACCAGGGCTATCTTTTTCTTTAATTGTGCCTATCTGAAGCAAATTATTTATTTTTTAAAAAGATTAGGGCAGCATATGTCATGTGTGCCAGAAGCATTAATACATGCTCATTTGTTCATCCAGGATATATTATTGAGCACCTATTATGGGCTAGAAAGTCCATTGGGTTCTGGAGATGTCATGGTAAATAAGCCGTGTGTAGTTCTTGCCCTATAGTAATTATATTCTAGTAAGAAGGGAAAATTAATAAACTCAAGCACAGAAGATAATATTAAATAACAATCTGTGTTTTGAAGAACACAGCTATAAGGTAGGGTGTTCGGTCAGATCAGAAGTGGGATGAGATGCAGCTTTGATGCAACTTCAGTTTGGTGAAACTCCCACTTTTCAGAAATGTTGGAATATTAGCAGAAACCCCAAGAAGAAGAAAAAGTCAATCATGTGGAGGTGTTTGGAAGGAGTCGTCTAGGAAGAGAGAGGAGCAAAAACAAGATTCGTGGTGGAAATGGGGTGGTGAGTGTGGGGTTTGAAGAACACGAGGAAGCCCCCCTGGGCCTGGGTCTTGACAAGTCAAGGAAAGAAAGGCAGGCAGGGACTAATGCTGTGGCACTTCTGATTCAGACTTCACTCTGTGTGCAATGGAATATCATCGGAGGGGTTGAAACATGAAAGATGGAAATAGTTTCCCTTCCTTGTGTTTCATTCTTGGGTTATTTTAGTGCTGATAGCCACTCTACTCAACCATGACCCTACATTCACAGAAGTTGGGAAATCCTGTTGTTTTGATATATGTATGTGTGAAAGAAACTATGTGTTGGTAGAAGTGCTGGTGGTGTAGGGTCAGTGGAGGGGCCTTTTCCAGCTATGTTGAGAGTATATTGATTTCTCTGAGAAAAATCCAGACGATCCAGATTATTTTTGTACCAAGAATGACATGGAGGTGATGCATGATGATGGAAGCTGTCTATCTCACTTCGTACTGAGTACCAGGCACTGTGAAGTGCTTTACAAACATCACCGTGCTTGGTTCTCACAGGAACTCAAGAGATCTGCCATTGGCATCTGGGTTTTACAGATGGACACATGGGGGTGAAGTCCCCACCAAGATTAACCCACTGGGGATTTGAGTCTGAATCTTTGGACCTTTGCTTCTCAGCACATTTCAAAGTTCTGCTCATCCGCACCTCCTCCCAAGAAGCCTCCCAGACGGTGCAGATAGACAGCAAATGAAACTCAATGATCGGTTACAAGATGTTCTCTAGAACTTGCGGAAATCATAGGGTGGGATCGCTGTGCTGGTTTTGCAACAATGCTCCTAATGAGCAATTTAGCAATGAGCGGTGCACATGTGTGGGGGAGCCTGCAGCACAGCCTGCCTCTAGCACACATTTGTGTCATTGTTTGGTGTCTGCATACAAGTTGAGATTTCCAAAATGTTACCCAAAGAAGTGGATGAATGGCGTTTCTTCGATTCTATAGATTCCAGGCTGAGACAAGCTAAACGTTGGCCTCAAGTCACACAGCAAGATGACTGAAGTTTCAGAGGCCTGCATGGAGAAGCCATAGCCCATGTCCTTCTGTCTCGATGATAAGTGATTTGACCTTCATATGGGGGTCAGTATTTCCAGAAAAGGTTTGCTGGGTCACACTTAACCAACTTCTTCTTTAATTTATCCAACCAACATTAAATAGGTCTTAGGCCCTGTGTTAGGCAAGGAGAAGATTGGAAAGAAGAAGATGTGGTCCCTGCCCCTGAAAGGTATCAACCATCTCCATCTGGACTCTGCCCTCCCCTGTGTGCCCTGGCCCAATCCAGTAGTGGTAGAGAATGTAGGTTGTGATGTTTGACTGCCTGGATTCAAATCCTGGCTCTGTGGGACCTTGGGCTAGTGTCTTAACTTTTCTGCCCCTCACTTCCCCCACCTATAAAGCTGTGAGATTAATAGTACATAGTAGCCCATACATAAAAGAACGGCTGTGTAAATAAAATCCCGTGGTGCAGCTTTTTTTTTTTTTCTGAGTTCCTTAATGATAGGGTTTACTTGGGATGCTTATTAAAAATGCAGCTCCCGAGGCACCGGGTGGTTTAGTCAGCTAAGGGTCCGACTTCGGCTCAGGTCATGATCTCACAGCTCAGCTCATGGGTTTGAGACCCACATTGGGCTCTGTGCTGACCGCTCAGAGCCTGGAGCCTGCTTCAGATTCTGTTTATGTCTCTCTCTGCTTCTCCCCGGCTCATGCACTGTCTCTCTTTCTCAAGTATAAATAAACATTTAAAAAATGTAGCTTCCCAAGCCCCTCCCCTGGAAATTCTAATGCAGCGGCTTTGGAGCTGAAGACCTTGGTTTATACTGTCACTGCTGTTTGTTGTTTTTAAGCAGTATTCTAGTGATAGTTGTCATTGGGATCATCAGGGAAACATTGATTTAATGCGTGGAGAGTGGCGGTTCTCACCTTGGTTGCATATTGCAGTTTCTTGGGGAGCTTGAAACATACAGATGCCTGGGTTCCCCTCACAAGGTTGTGTTTTAGAAGGTTGGGATGCAGATGGAGGTGTTTAAAGGCTTCCCGAGTGTCTCCAATATGCACTCAAGGTTGAGAATACCTGCTATAAAGCACAAAGTGCCATTCAGGTCACCATCATTATCATCCTTTTCATCTTCTCCAAAGGAAAAAGGAAACACACAATTAACAAGAGAATTAAGAATGTCAGCTGGTGGGGGCGCCTGGGTGGCTCAGTTGGTTAAGCGTCTGACTTTGACTCAGGTCATGATCCTGTGGTTTGTGGGTTTGAGCCCCACATCGGGCTCTGTGCTGACAGCTCAGAGCCTGGAGCCTGCTTTGGTTTCTGTGTCTCCCTCTTTCTGCCCCTCCCCCACTATGCTCTGTCTCTCTCTGTCTCAAAAATAAATATAAAAAAAAAAAAAGAATATCGCCTGGTATGTGAGAAGAGTGAAAAGAGCCATCCTGAGCTCCTGTAACACTTAGTATTTCATTTATGACATTGAGGCTCTTTCATGGTCTCCAAACCTTAATCATTTTTGTCTTTTCCCTCCTTGACTATAAGCTCTGTTAGGAGTAGGAAAACTTTCTGGTGTCATTTTTTAATATCTCCTAAGAAGTTTATCCAATGCCTTATATACGGAGTAGGTACTAACCAACTATAAGGTAAATCAGATCATTGCATTAGTGGAAGTATAGTGGAGACCAGATACTACAGGAAAGGCGAGGAAGGAAGGATTTCAGACTGTTGGAGGTCATGTGAGTTAACATCAGTAGAATGTGTGGACTTTCTTTGAGTCGAGCGGAAGAGGGGTTTCTGGCGGGAGAAACCGCTTGAGCAAAGGTGGGGAGAAGATGTCTTAAGTACATGCCCGCAAACAGGAACCCCAGGCCGTGGAAAGCTGGCACAGGGAGACCTAAGCTAAAAGGGCACCTGGAGGAAGATTTGAGAAGGTTGTTGGTACTGGCTCCTACTTACTCGAAGACGAAGAAACGGGCACAGGGAGGTTGGGTCCCTTTCCCAAGGCCCACAGTGGTGGATTCGGAACTTGAAGTGCGGTCAGGCAGCCTCCATGCTCCAAGCTGCTACACCTATTGTCTACCAGTGTCTCAAACAGCAGGGAGGTAATGAAGACTCGCCAAGCAGAAACACGACGGCCTCAGACAGATTCTGTAGAACAATCATGTCAGCAGCTGGGAGGAGCATTGTTCGCAGAGCGGTGAAACCAGAGGTGAGGGGATCCGTTCTTCTCAAAGTCTTTCCTTCTCAAATAAGAGTGAGTGACATGTGTGCTTCCAGCAAACACACACACACACACACACACACACACACACACACACACACACACAGCACTGAGGTCGGCACGCAAAGTCTGTAAGCACCTGTCACGCATCCTCGTCTCTCCCGGGCCACCACATTGGATCTCAGGGCTCTGGAAGCCAACACCAAAAGGGCACACGACTTACAGAGGCTATAAAATGAAAACAGATGGTCACTCAGGAGATGTCCAGCCCTTGCTGGTTCTGAAACCAGAGAGCAAACCCCTCCTTTGGTTCTCAAAGTGAGGACCTCTTGCAAAATGCTGGATGGCGCCTTCAACAGTAGAGAGAGCAGAGTCTGTAGTATTGTTTCCTGAATGGTGGCTAACAAAGGAGGCCTCGCCAGTGGGGAGCACTCTGTCTTTACCCTGGAGCATCCAATTTCAGGACTTGGGCAGTCCAACTTCATATTTTCATAGCATTTTCATGTATTATTATTTAATCATATACGATAATAAATGTGCCACCCCCCCCCCCAAAAGCAATGGTTGCCTTTTTCAAAGTCAGCTAAATGATTGATCAGTTCCTACTATATTCTACTTTATTTCCAGTGCTGAAAATACAAGGCTGGGCTTTTAAATATGTATATTGTAATTTCTTGCTGTCATATCTTCAGCATTCATAATGAAATGTCGATAGCTGTGGTGGTATATTAATAGGAATCTTCCTAATGATATATTAACAGAACGGAACCATCCAGCCATTCTCTGTTGATGCCTTTATGCTGATTTTAAAACCCTGTGTACCCTGTTTGTATATAACCATAGGTGCTCATGTTCAAAGTTGCCTAAATCTTACGCAGTCGGTGACCTTTCCCTTCATCTTCCCACCACTTCCCAGGCACAGGATGTTGCAAAATCAATTTGAACATGACTTTTCACACTCCAGATGCCACTCGCATCATGGCTCCGGGACAGCGGTGTCAGGGAGGCAGACAGGGAAGGGGAGGTAATAAATGAATAGTAATTAAGCACCTTCTCTGTGTGATGCACTTTGCACGTTACCTTTCTGAACTAAACAACACCGTCAGTGACGTGCATTCATCTCCCAGCCTAACAACAAGGGGAAGCAAGGCCTATGAGAGGCCAAACGACATGTCTGGGTTTACACATCTAATAGTAAGTATCGGAGAAAAGTTCTGTCTCAAAGCTGACTTCAGTCACCACGTTCTGTTCATGGTAATATGCTTCTCCAGGGATCAACCTGAAAACCTAAGTGCAGCAGGATTCAACCCCAGGTAAAATGCTATATATGTACTGCTTTCTGTCTCTTCCACTGAATGAAGCTAAAAAGGCCAGCAGAATGCACGGAGAAGCTATTTGAAGATTCTTAAAGGAACAGTAGCAGGCATACTGGGCACAAAGACCAGAATTCAAAGTGCCACTGAACCCATGGTGAGTTTACCACTTCCTTTTCTTCCCTGACCCTGCAGCCTAGGCTCAAGTCAGCTCAGAACACACAAGTGTGCCTCAGTACAGAGAGCACTCCAGAGGCAGGGAAGCAGACGCCCAAAGCCCAGAGCGAGTGGGGAAATTCTCTCTCTTGAAAAATAGCTTTACTCTCTCGAGCCCCAATGCCCAGGTGATCATTGCACAGTGGTGACAGTGATGAAAATGGGGGGCCTTCCAGACACTAACTCTTGGGGAAGATGCACCCTTCTTTTTAACTGATCCCGAGAGGGTGTGATGGATCCCCATCACTTTTTCCTCTCCTCTCTTCCACCGGATGCAGGTGCCGAGGTGGGGAAACTGCGGCTGACCAGGTTAACAAAGAGACCAGCTTTCTGGTGGGGGGAACCGGAGAAGGGAACCTCAGGGAAGTAGAAAGTACTGAAGAGATTATGGAGAGAGAGAAGGTTGGCCCTCGAAAGGAAGCCCACTAAGTTGTGTATGAACTGGCTCCTTCCACACTGAGCACGCATGTTTCTAATCCCAAAGAGCCTAACAAAGCCTTTGGGAACTGAACCAGCGGACCATCCCCCAGGTCCCAGACAGGCTGCAGGGTGAGACTCACGCAGGAGAAATCCGAAGAGAACTTCAAGGGCTTTGAAAATGAGACTTAAATGGAAACCACAGCCCACAAAGGGCCAGGGAGAATTTCCACCCTTGACCCAACTGCCTGGTAACACAAAAATGTGAACGTTCCCTGTAAGATTTAAACAAGGCCTAGTGTCTCCTAACCTCAGACTCACAATACTCGGGACACAGTCCAACATTACCTGGTACACAAAGAACCAGGAGAATATCAATTTGCATGGGAAAAGATAATAAAATATCAATGCCAAAATGACATGGATATTGGAATTCTCTGACAAAGTCTTTAAAACTGCTGTTCTTATCCAAGTAAACATTTACACTTTTGAAAACAATGGGATAATAGAACATTTCACCAAGTAAGGAGAAGATACATAAAAAGTGGAAATTTTAGAAATATAAAAACAATAACAAAACAAAACAAAGAACCCCTACTGAATCTCCTATATGCCAGAATGGAGATTAAAAAGAGGAAAGAGTCACTAGACGAGCTTGAAGATGGATCAGTAGAAAATATCCAACCTGAATAATGGATAGAAAAAGAAGGAAAGGAATTGAAAAGAGCCTCAGGGGTCTGTAGGGCAGCACTGGAAGGTAAAACACTTGTGTTAGAGGAATCCTAGATGGGAGAAGAAGTAGGGAGCCGCAGAACAAAATATTTGAAGCAGTAACTGCTGAAAATTTCCCAAACTTGGGAAAAGACATAAATCTGCAATTCATGAATCTCAGTGCATTTCAAAACAGAAGAAACCAAATGAAAGACTCTCAGATGCATTTTGATCAAACTATTTCAATCTAAAGATAAAGAACAAAATCTTGAAAACAGCACATTACTTGTAGGCAAAAAGCAATCTGAATGGCGTGGATTTCTTCCTGGACATCAGGGAGGCCAGAGGAAGTGGAAAAACACCTTTTAAGGGGCGCCTGGGTGGTTCAGTCAGTTAAGCATCCAACTTCGGCTCAGGTCATGATCTCACCGTTCGTGGGTTCAAGCCCCGCGTCGGGCTCTGTATTGACATCTCAGAGCCTGGACTCTGCTTCAGATTCTGTGTCTCCCTCTCTCTCTGACCCTTCCCTGCTCATGTTCTCTCTCTCTCTCTCTCTCAGAAATAAATAAAACATGGGGCACCTGGGTGGCTTAGTCGGTTAAGCGTCCGACTTTCGCTTAGGTCACGATCTCGAGGTTCGTGGGTTCAAGCCCCGCATCGGGCTCTGTGCTGACTGCCAGCTGAGAGCCTGGAGCCTGTTTCAGAATCTGTCACTCCCTCTCTCTCTGACCCTCCCCTGCTCACGCTGTCTGTCTCTCTCTCTCCTGGAAATAAATAAAACATTAAAAAAAAAAAAAGAAAGAAAGAAAACAATAAACAAAATTTAAAAAAAGAAAAACACTTTTTAAGCGCTGAAAGAAATGAAGTATCATCCTCGAATTCTCCAACCAGGAATAAAGGTAAAATTGAGATACTCGGAGAACAAAACTCCCCTATTTGCCCAGGAGTGAGGGGCTTCTCAGGATGCAGGGCTTCTAGTGCTAAAGCCAGGAAAGCAAGGCAGCTGGTTGCTGGAACATTCTGAGATGAGAGAAAACCAGAAGAACTTGTTTCCATTGGATCTGCTCACCTGTTCTAACAGAATGGGAAGAAGTGCTGGAGTCAGAGGGAAGTGATACCAAGTAGAATAGCCAAGAAACAGGAAGGGAAATTAAAGTAGTAAGTATCTGGGTGAATAAAATGGTGAATTGTTCTCCCTTTAAGTTTCTAAAATGTGCTTAATGGTTGAAAGCAAAAAATATGATCATCGTCTGGTGAAGTTTTCATGCTGTCTAGTGGCATCACACTTAATGAAGAAAGGCTAAAAATACTCTCAAGCAAAGGAGATACACTCTTAGCATCATTATTTAGAAATAAAATTTATAGAGATTAGAAAGGAAGAAGTAAAACTGTCCTAATTCACAGATGATAGGATTGAATTGTTAGAAAACCCTCATGAATCTACAGGCAACAGCAACAACAATATAAACTCTTAGTTCTACTGAGTTAGTTTGGGAAAATTGCAGGATAGAGTTCACATATAAGCATCAATTGTATTTCTGTATGCTAGCAATGAAGACTTAATGCCAAAAAAAAAAAAAAAAGAAACAGGCAAAAATGCCTTCTACAACAGATGAAATACTTGGGCATAAATTGAAAAGTCATGTACAGAACCTATATGCTGAAAGCTGCAAAAGCTGATTTAAGAAATTAAAGAAGACATAAATAAATGGAGAGATATGCGTGATCACAGATTGGGAGACCCAGCATGGTAACATGTCCATGCTTCCCAAATTGATCTATAGATTTAATGCACTTTCCATCTTTTTCTTTTTATACATCTAGAACAATTCTACAAATTTATTCTAAAACCTAAAAAATGGAAAGGCAAAGGAACTGGAGTAACAAAATGATTTTTATCAAAGGAAAATGAAGGTGGAGAAGTACTCTATCCATTAGTAAGACTTGACTGTCACTCTACAGTAATCAAAGCATATGGTGTTAGTTGACAGAGAGACATCCAGACCCAATGGAACCAAGTGGAGATTTGGAAATAGACCCACGCCAACATGGCGATTTGAGTTTTGAAAGAGGAAAAAAAGAATTCAATGGAGCAAGGATATTCTTTATAACAAGTGGTGTTGGAAAATTGGATGNAAGAGTTTTTTGAAAATCCAGAAGAATATTTCACTAAAACAATAATTATATTATTATTATTATTGTTATTATTTAACCAAAATTAAAAATGTTTGCTCTGTGGAAGATACTGCTAAAAAAGGGAAAGATATAGTACAATCTAGGAAAGAATACTTGCAAACTACATAGCCAGCAAAGGACTTCCATGCAAGATATGTAAGGAATTCTTAAACTCAGTAATAAGAAAGGAAATAACCTAATTTATTAAAAGCAACAAAAGACTTGAATAGGTATCTCACCAAAGAGAAGGTATATTAGCACGTGAAAAGATGCTCCATCATTAGCAACAGATTAAATGTAAATTAAAACTGTGTTGAGATACTGCTACACATTTGTTAGAGTGTCAAAAAAAAAAAAATCACTAGCAAGTGATGGCGAGAATGTGGAGCAACTGGAATGTTCCCACATTGCTCGAGGGAGTAGTGGTACAAACTGGAAAATCAGTAGTTTTATGGTAGTTTTTCATAAAGTTAGGATACACTTATATGATACAGTGAACCTACTCTTATTCTAAGGAGTAGGATCGTTTCATTACTCTAGAGAAATGAAAACTTGTGTTCCCACAGAAGCCTGCTCGTGAGTATTTATGAGCTCTCCTCCGAACTGGAGAATACGGGAAATGAGCTGATTGGTTTTCAGGGGCTGAGTGGGTAACCTCAGTGTGGGGCATCTACCTGCTACAGTATTTTCCGCAACAAAAAGGAATAGCTGTTAATACACACAATAACTTAGATGAGGTTCAAAGACACCATACTAAGTAAAAAAAAAAAAAAAAAGTCTCAAGAGGTTACATTACACTTCATATGACATTCTCAAAAAGACAAAACCATAGTGACAGAGAACAGATCAATGGTTGGCAGGTGTTAGGAATGGGGGAGGGATAGCTACAAAGTGAGAGCCTGAGGAGCATTTTGAGAGGTGATGGACCTGTTCTGTATTGATTGTGGTAGTAGCTACATGAATCTACGCGAATGTTAACATTTATAGAATTGCACACACACACACACACACACACACGTCAATTTTACTATATGTTAAGCTAAAAGAATTTTAGAAATAAACACAGCAATTGTTTTTTAAAAATGTTTATTTTTAATCACAAATGTATTTCCTAAAGAAATTCTCATTGCAAAAATGATAATAATAGAGACACAGAGAAAGTTCCTTTGCCACCTTGACTAAAACTGCCAGTCTTACTCTTCTTCCCTCTCTTCTCAGCTCAGATATATTCTTCTCAAGGAGCGGTAGCTTCTTGTGTTTGGAATTTGATTCAAAAGCTCAACTCTTTAATTATAAAATAAATGAAACCAGTTTGAAGCATTTGAATCTCACACATTTAAATAGGTGGAAAAAATTGGTGCCAAGTAGGCGATGATGCCGATGTTACGACACTGTGCGGCGTGTAAACACGTGCCTACGTTCAGTGAGTGTATTTATAAATTATTTTCCATCTACTACACTCACCCGTACCTCAATTCTGTCAGTGTTATGTTCTGTTATTCATTTTAAATGGCTTATTTCATTCCTTTTAAACCTTCGCACCTAAACTCGCGCCCATCAATCACGGACGATCACAAAATCAATCTTAGGGCAGATGTTGTGAACAGACACTCAACAGATGCAAAATTACAACAGAAACAAATCACTCCCTTTTGATGTGCTGGTCCCCTGTGCTTCAGCTTGGTCCCTGTGTCCCCGGATAGTCTTCATGCCACCTTTCACCTAGTGTCTGTGACTAAATGTAGAGTTCTCGTATTTCTGGCTTTAAATCTGAGCTCCACCGTCCAGGTTGTGACCATCTCTTTTGTTTTAGTATAGAGTCATTCCAGACTGAGGCAGTAGCGGCTGCTGTCTGGCATGCCCTTGGGGACTCCCTTATTGGTTAGCAGATTGGCCCCCCCGCCCCCCGACAGTTGCCGCCTGTGTTCATTTAAAGCAAAGCTGGGGCCTTGAATCAAGCCTCAGGCATAGTCCATTTTTGTCTTGTCTTTCACATCTACATTCTGGATTGTTTTCCCCTTTGCTCAACCATAGATGGTATCTGTGCAGGCACTAACTCAACCATATTTTAATCCCATTAGTTAGTCCGATTGTCAGGTGGCAAAAAATAGATGAGTAGCTTGAATAGTTGAGCTAAAATGGTTATTTCATCATCAGTGCTTGTAATGGTTCAGTGACCGTAATGGGATCAGACTGAATATTTAGGACCAATCCACTGAAAAGAAATCGACCTGAAACAGTCTGAGAGCCATATTCAGTTCTTATTATTTTTTTTCATATTTATCTGAGAGAGAGAGAGAGAACACATGCAGGGGAGGTAGACAGAGAAAGAGGGAGACACAGAGTCCAAACCAGTCTCAAGGCCTGAGCTGTCAGCACAGAGCCTGACGTGGGGCTCAAACTCAAGAGTAGTGAGATCATGACCTGAGCCGAAGTCAGACGCTTAACCAACTGAGCCACCTACATGGCCCAGACTTAGTTCTTATTTTTAAACATTGTCTTTCTCAGTAAGATCACAAGGCCACTTCCCATTGTCATTTGTGCCCTGATTTGTAGGAATTTTCTTTGTTAAGCATTGTCATACGACAGCAATCATCACACACGTGATGTGTGATGTACGGATATTATCGTATCACAGGTACGATAATAATGGGCTATGCGCTAAGTGGTGTTTTTCTAGTTCCTCACATTCCTCTGATAGCCACGATATTGATTTTGTAACACAACAGCAGCCCAAAGAGAGGCCACCTTTATGAATGGATCTGCAAAGAGAGAAGCTTCCTACATATTTAATTCCCTCCCCCTTCACCAAAGGAGATGGTTTCCTTGTCTCTCCTCTTTCCTGGCACCCAGGACAAGAACTGAATACAATAGGCACTCACACAGGGAAGGCAAAAAGCATGGCCAAAAATAAAAATGTGTGTCAGGCAGTGTGCTACGCCCTCTACTTGTGTGCTATTTTAAAAATTCCCATAGTAATTCTGTGAAGTTCAATATTTCTATTTTAGAGGTGGGGAAACTGAGGCTTAGAGTCTGGGCCACCACAAGTTTATATAGTGACTTTGTGGAAATGAGACCCCTGGAAGGCATAGCTCCATGAGTTGGCTAATGGGGCACAGGTAGGATTTCAGTCTCCACTTGCCCCCTCAGCTGGGAAACTTTTTGCAGTTAGCAACTTGTGCAACTGCACATGGTCATCCTGCTCAGAAAAGTCAAGAAATTTACCCAAGGTCACAAATGAGAAATCAAGGTTTAATCAAGGTTTGACTCTGAAGTTGATGCTTTTGCTATTTTAGCAAACAACTTACTGGTAAATGAATACAACTCATGCTGTCCTTAACACCGAGAATATTCAGTGATCCAGACTCTAAAACTAAAACTTTTAAAGAATAGAAGTAACAAAATAAATATGGCTGGTTTCTCCAAATTCAGCTCAGATTGCCTTTCATCGAGAATCTCTTTATTTTTGAATGTTGTGGTTGACTTTAAATTCAACTTAATCAGGCTCCAAAACCACCCCTTGCTCCCACCGGCTCCCCCCTCCCAACTTCAGGAGCCAAGTTCAACAATACCCTTGCTTTGTGTCATCGACAGGGCCCTGAAATGTTGGCAGTAGCATCAGGGAAAGCCACAACAGCATTAGGGGAATTCAAAGAAACCAATTTGTTTTTAGTAGCTCAAATAGCCAACTCTTTCCAAAAATATCTGCAGCTTTGTCTAATGCAGATTTATAACTCCACTCCTAATAAAGCTTTATTTTCCCCAAGTTGTGGTGTTTAAAATTCACATGATGCAGTGCTGTTAACTAATGTTGCAATTTATTTCTATTTAAGGCATTGTGTAGGGGAAACATAGAAGGATGGCTTAAAGGGGGTGATTCAGAATGATATTAAGTGTTAATCAAAGCACAACAGAGTAATGAGCTGGACTTTCTGACCCAGGTCAGAGGTGAATTTTCCCTGAATCTTGCCCACCCCCTTATTAATTTGTAAAGCTGTGCCCCTCTGAACTTCCCCTCTACTTTGGCCTCATTGAGATTTGGGTCCACGATTGGCTACCTGTACCTTGAAGAGTTCTCTTTTTAAGGACGTATACAACCAGATGAAACACAGTATGTCTATCTAGAAACTACACAGTTGCCATCAACAGTAGAATGCGTGCTACTGGGAGGCTCAGGCAAGTGGTTGGGGCTCAGTGCGCATCTTCCTTCCCTTGTCTCTCCCCCTCCACTATTTGCTCATGTCAGCTGGTCCCAAACCGACAGCCAAGTTGCTCCGTTCCTAGCGCGTTCCAGGGTGCTCCTCACATCTACCCAAAGGACTTGTGAATATTAGGGAGCACAGTGCCTTTGTGCCATTGGTCAAAGGGCTGAGCTGAGGAAGCCAGCGGTGGTTGTGGATGAAATAGGAGAGGCCAAGTGGTCCTCTCCAAGCCCATGGGGAGTCCATTGAAGGGAAAACATCAGATCCTGTTCTGTGGCTGCTGTATTAAATGAGATGATGTAAAGGAATCCCTAGGAACCAGTAACCACTTGATAAAGACTAATAATTGCTTTTATTAGCTTTTAAAAGAGGAACAGAATATAATGAAAACATCCTGCTTCTTGGTATGGCCTCAAATATTCAAATGAAAATCCATTCCCTTCACATTTTCAATGGCTCCCTGACGCTTCTAGGATACATTCCTTAATAAGCCATTTTAAGCCCAACATGATTTGTTACCGTTTCTCCCCGCCTAGATCACACCTTGCAGGCTATGGCCTGCTAGACAAATCTGGCCTGTCATTTGTTTTTGTTGATAAAATTTTATTGGAACTGTGCAGTGTCTCTTTGTTTACATATTGTATATGGCTGCTTTTGCACTTCAATAGCAATGGAATAGTTGCGACAGAGACAGTTTGGCTGACAAACCCTAAGTATTCACCCCCTTGTTATTTACAGAAAGTGTATGCTGACCCCTTTCGAGCCTTGTCTTCTCTCCAGATCCCACTCCAAAGGGGGTTTGCTCTAGCCCTCCTGGATCAGCGGGTTTTCCTGCCTCTAACCATTCCCTTGCAGGGTTCCTTCTTCTCCAAATCCCCTTTCCACTCTGCTTCTCTTTTAGAAACTTATTCATTTTTCTCCCCCAACTTTACTGAGTTATAATTGACAAATAACATGGTGTCAGTTTAAGGTGTACAATGTAATGATTTGATATCCATATATTGCAAACTGAAGACCATAGTAAGGTTAGTTAACCCTCCATCATGTTACATAGACTACGATTTATTTTTGTGTGGTGACAACATTTCAGTTCTGTTCCCGTAGCAACCTTCAAGTATGTAATGTAGTGTTGTTAACCGCAGTCACCATGACATACATTGGATGTCCAGAACTTACTCATGTTGTAACTGGAACTAAGGTACCCTTTTTACCAATATCTCCCCATTTCTTCCACCACCTAGCCCCAGGAAACTACAATTCTACTTTCTGTTTCTATGAGTTCAACTTTTTTAGATTCCACATATAAGTGAAATCATGCCCTCAGTGTCCATTCATGTTTTGCAAATGGCAGGATTTCGTTCTTTTTTTTTTTAAGTCTGAATAACATTCCTCTCTGTGTGTGTGTGTGTGTGTGTGTGTGTGTGTGTGTGTGTATAGTCAGATTTTCTTTATTCACTCATCTGTCGATGGACACTCAGGTTGTTTCCATATATATCTTGGCTATTGTGACCAATGTTGCAATGCATGGTTGCAGACATTGAGATACTGATTTCATTTTCTTATATATACCTTATTTCTTATATGTACCCAGAAATGGGATTGCTAGATCATATAGTAATCTATTTATTTATTTTTTTAATGTTTATTTAGTTTTGAGAGAGAAAGAGACAGAGCATGAGTTGGGGAGGGGCAGAGAGAGAGGGAGAAGCAGGTTCCAGGCTCCGAGCTGTCTGCACAGAGCCCAACGCAGGGCCCGAACTCACGAACATGTGAGATCATGACCTGAACCAAGCCAGATGCTTAACCGACTGAGCCACCCAGGCACCCCTATCATAATCTAGTTTAAATTTTTTGAAGATTCCCCATACTGTTTTTCATAGTGGCCATACCAATTTATAACCCTACTGACAGTGTACAAGGGCTCCCTTTTCTTCACATTCTTGCCAACACTTCTTATCTCTTGTCTGTTGGAGAGTAGCCATGCTAACAGGTGTGAGGTGATCCTCACCATGATTTTGGTTTGCATTTACACAATGATTAGTGATGCTGAGAATCTTTTCATGTCCCTGCTTAACATCTGTATGTCTCCCTTAGAAACATTTCTATTCCAGTCTTCTGTCCACTTTTACACCATATTGTTTGTTTTATTGCTATTGAGTTATATGAGTTCCTTATATATTTTGGAGATTAACTCCTTATCCGATATCTTATATATGACTTGCAAATATTTTCTCCCACTCCATAGGCTGCCTCTCTATTTTGTTGATTGTTTCTTTTGCTGTAGAGAAGCTTTTAAGTCTGATGTGGTCCCACTTGTCTCTTTTTATTGCTTGTGCTTTTAGTTTCAAATCCAGAAAAATCATTGCCAAGAGCAGTATCATGGGGCTTTTTTCCCTATGTGTTTTTTTTTTTTTTTTTCCCCTAGGAGCTTTATAGTTTCAGGTCTTACATTTAAGCCTTTAATCCATTTTGGGTCAAATTTTGTGAGTGGCATAAGATAGTCCAGTTTCATTCTTTTGCATGTGAATATCCAGTTTTCCCAGAGCCATTTATTGAAAAGACTATCCTTTCCTCACTGTATATTCTTGGCTCCCTTGTTAAATATTAGTTGACCATATATGCACGGGTTTATTTCTAGGCTTTAGGTTCTGTTCTGTTGTTCTATGTGTCTTTTTGCTTGTTTTTTGTTTTGTTATTGTTGTTGTTTGTGCCAGGACCATACTGTTTTGGTAGCTGTAGTTTCATAATGTAGCTTGAAATTAGTAAGTGATGCCTCCAGCTTTGTTCTTTCTCAAAATTGCTTTGGCTTTTCTATATCTGTGATTCCATACAAATTTTAGGGTTGTTTTTCTCTTTCTATGAAAAATGCCCTTAGACTCTCGACAGGATTGCCTCGAATCTATAGATGACATTGATCATTGATGTCAGGATAATTAATTCTGGCCTTATAAAATTAGTTTGGGAATGTTCCCTCTGGAAGAGTTTGAGAATGATTGGCATTAAGTTTTTTATATGTTTAGTAGAATTCACCAATGAAACCATCTTGTCATGAATTTTTTTTTGGGGGGGCAAGGTTTACGTTCACTGCTTCAATCTCTTTAGTCTTTAGTGTTTTGTTTATTCAGATTTTCAGTTTCATTATGCTACAGTCTTGGTAGGTAGGTTGCCTGTTTCTAGGAATTGATCCGTTTCTTTTAGATATGCAGTTTGTTGGCATATAATTGTTCATAGTAGCCTTTTTCATCCTTTGTGTTTCTGTGGTGTCAGTTATAGTGTCTCCTCTGTCACTTATAATCTTATTCGAGTCCACTTTTCTTGGTTAACTAGTGGTTTGCCAATTTCACTTATCTTTTCAAAAACCCAACTCTTTCACTTTTTTTTCTATTATCTTTCTAGATCCATTTCATTTATTTCTGCTCTAGTCTTTATTATTTCCATCCTTCTGCTGAGTTTTGGTTTACCCAGTTCTTTTTCTAATTCCTTGAGGTATCACTTTGGGTCCTTTATTTGAGTAATTATTTTCTTTCACTGTAGGCACTTTCTCCTCTAAGCCTTTCTGTTAGAACTGGTCTTACAGCACACCACAAGTTCTTGCACCGTTTTCATTTTTATTTGTCTCAAGATACTTTCTGATCACCCTTTTGATTTCTTCATTGACCTGTTGGTTGTTGGTGATAGTGTTGTTTAATTTCCGCATGTTGGTGGATTTTCCTCTTTCCTCCTGTTATTGACTTACTAGTTTTGTATATTGTAGTCAGAAAGGATTCTTGATGATTTAAATCTTCTTAAATTTTTTAAGGCTTGCTTTGTGGCCCCAAATGTCATCTACCCTGAGGAACGTTCTGAGTGTGTTTGTGAAGCATGGGTATTGTGATGCTGCTGGATGGAATATTCTATATTCCATGAATGTTAGGTCCATTCATTTGATGGTGTTATCCAGGTCTGCCGTTTTCTTATTGCCTTTCTTTCTGGATCATCCACTGCTGAAGGGGCAGTGTTGAAGTTCCCAAATGTTACTGTGTTGCTGTATGTTTCTCCTTTGAGTTCTATTCATACTTGCATTGCATATTTAGGTGCTCCAGTGCTGGCTGAATTATATCCTCTTGGTAAATTGACCAGTTTGATAATGGTAAAGGCAATATGTAGAGATGTTCTTTGTTTCCTGTATCTGATTTTGACTGACAGTGTCTTTTGTGTGATATAATCGTAGTCATTCTTGCTCTCTCAGGTACCATTATTAATCCATCCCTTCACTTTCAGCCTATGTGTTTTTAAATCTAAAGTGGGTCCCTTGTAGGCAGCATGTTATTGGACCTTTGTTTTGTTTTGTTTTGTTTTGTTTTGTTTCTCTTTATGCATTCAGCCACTCTATGGTTTTTGTTTGGGGGAATTTAGCCCATTTACGCTGAAAGTATTTATTGATAAGTAAGGTCTTACTATTGCCCTTGTGTTAATTGTTTTGTGACTTTTTTTTTAACTCCTTTGCCCCCTTCCTCTGTGATTTATTTTTTGTAGGGGTATATTTTAACCTTTTCTTTTTATCTTTTGTGTATCTACCATAGGTTTTTGCTTTGTGGTCACCATGAATGAGGCTTACATAAAACATCTTGTAGATATAATAGTCCGCGTTAGGCTGATAACAAGTTACCTTCAGTTGTTACACAAAAATGCTTTTGCTTCTCCTTCCCCCACATTTTACCCTATTGGTGCTGTGCTTCACATCTTTCTGTGTTTTATATCCATTGACAAACTGTGGTAGCTATAATTATTTTTAAACTTTTGTACTAGAGATAAAAGTGATTTACATATCACCATTACAGTCTTGTTTTTTTTAATTTGATTATGTATTTACTTTTACCGATGAGTTTTATACTTTGATATGTTTTCATGTTGTTACTTACTGTCCTTTCATTTCAACTTGTAGAATTCCCTTTAGCATTTCCTATAAGGAAAGTCTAGTGGTGACAAAGTCCCTTAGCTTCTGTTTGTCTGGGGATGCCTTTGATTTCTCCATCACTTCTGAAGGATAGTTTTGCCAGGTGTATATTATTTGGCCACAGTGTTTAGATGGGCGCCCTCCTCAAGGGTGATGGCCGCAAACAGGCACTCCATCTAGGTCAGTGCAATGAATCAGTGAAGGTACATGGGACTCAACCAACTCATAAAGATCCAGGCCTACAATTCAGAGACAATCTTTTCCTCTCAGAGACCATCTCTAGATTGATGGCTCCCTCAGTGCAGCGGCTTCCTCACTACCCCAGGGAGTGAGCACCAGGAGGGACTGGGCTGAGGGTTGTAAAAGTCACATTCCCTAATGAGAAACAACGTGGGGACTAGACCCGGGAAAGCAGCCCAGTTGGTAACACCCTTGTAAAGAAGAAAAAAAAAAAGACCGATAAATAAATAAACTAGCCATCCAACTTTTCTTCCCCTCCGCAAATGAGATGAAGCAGCTGGCCTTGGAAAGGGGCCCTGCGCTTTGTTAACTGGAAACAGATTAGCAGACTCCATCGGCCGACTGGTTTTTCCTTCAGTCGGTAGCCTTGCAACAGTTGAAAAAGGGAATGTTTGTTAAAAGTTTCTCTGGCAAGGGCCAGGCACCAAGTGACACTAGCCTGGCCTGAATGATTCACGCTGGTGGGTAAAAATACTTTTTTATTTTTTTTATTGTTATTATTATTTTTTTGGATTCTCATCTTTAACTTTCCTGTGGGTCTTTGACAAAAACCTCAGGGAATTCTATAGAGTGCATGTTGTCAGTATTTTAATCAGCTTCAGCTGTCAAAACTCTTGTAACCCGCCTCTTCTATTTAAAATGTGTCTTCTAGGCATAAAATAATTAAAGGTGCAGGGCCATACAGTAAGCTCGCAGCCACTGCAAAGTGACAAAACCCTATGGATGAAAGGTATTATTTCAGGAAGTTTTAAATATAAATTTTGTTTTGTCAGAAAGCTTCAGGGCACACATTTTCTATACTGTCAAGCTTGATAGTAACAATATTTATATTTCAAATAAAAAGATTAAATACAGTCTTATGTATTTCTGCTTTTCATCAACTTTTTTTTACTAGTGTATCATATCATAGTTCTGCTTTCTCAGTATGTCATCCTGCTTTTTTTTCCTTTTTTTTTTTTTGCTGACAATACTTTTATTTTATTGAAACATTCTGCCTTTTGCTGTCAATCTCAGAGTTGAAATAATGAAGGCAGACAGCCGTGCCACTCGAGTTTGGTTGTTTTACAAACGTCTTGTTTTACACCTTGTTGAAGGCTTTGTGAAGAAAATGTGAAACAACAAAACCAAACCAAATAACACACACCAAAAAAACAAAAAACAAAAAACAAAAAACCCAACAACAATCCACGCTCAGGCAAATGCATTTAGTGCGAGTGCTGGAAAAAGCTTTGAGCGCCTCACCTGAAGTCACATGGCTGGGTTTTCATCTGGGAAGGATTCTGTAGTTCTGTTCACAAGTGACCTTTTGCTTTTGAATTAAAATCCATGGCCTTTAGTGTAACTATCAAGGCCTCACACCATCTTGCCTCAGTTTGTCTGGTGTTAAGCTGCCATATTTTTCTGATACGTTTATGCCTATGAAGCCCTTACTGTCTTCAAGTTCCTCGTCCCGTGTGATTGCCTCATTTTCCTGGGCAATCCAGCCCTAGTGCCCCTAATGTCTGCTGCTGGCTGAGCCAGAATGAGTCATTGTTTCCCCTGAGCGCTTATAGGACCATGGAGGGAGGAAGAGATGGAGGAAGAGGGAGAGAAAAAGAGAAGAAGAGGGAAGAGTTATTTGCATGAATCATAAACAAGGGAAAGTCAGTTTGAACTGTTTGAATGATTGGATGGGCGTAGATTACGCAAACATTGTTTTCAAATGTGTAAGCATTCACACACACACACACACACACACACACACACACACTGAAGTTACAATGTCAGAAGCTGAGTCAGAGACCTTATTCTTTCCGGTCTACCTGGAAACCTATTGATAATCTCACCCCACTTAAACTCATCTTGCTGTAACATTTTCCAGAGGACAAACCCCGTCTGTCAAATGCATGTTGCACGCCAGCAGGGCAAGGAAAACAAAGTTTTGGTTAAATCTGAGTCATTCACTCTATGAGGCAGATTCGATGCCAGTCTCCTTTTATCTTATATCATGATATTCAGTGGCAAAGGACAGTTTAAGCAAAAGTAGAAGAAAGTTTAAAAATAAAAGATACGGAATAGGGCATTCTGGAAGCCAAGGAGAGGAAGTGTAAACAAGCCTTGCTAGCGAAGGGAACATTGTCCTCAGAAGCAAGAAGTTCCCTTCTTGGGTCCTATCAGCTCTTGTGTCTAATTGTCTACAGGTATCTCTTCCCTTGCTCCCATCCTCCCTCTCTTTCGTTCCTTCGCTTCTTTGCATGTGATCCAAACATGGCCATACCATGGTGCCCTTTACACTCCCCACAGCCACATCTTAAGACCTGGTATTTCTATGTCCTGATTCCATATTCCCAAGTGGGAGAGTCCAATTGGTCCAGCCAGCTACCAAATATTTCTGGGGAAGGTGGCCACTTTTGGTCTAAACAGCCATGGCTACTGCGATGGGGAATGAGGACTTCACTTTCCACCATGTGGCTTTAGGGGCTCCGTCATGCATGTTGTAGGGGAGATGTTCTCAGATAAAGTCTTATCAGGCGGGTGAGCAGAGACCTGCACATGCTTACTAAGGCTTATAATTCTTATTTTGTAGAGAAGAAAACGGAATTTCAGAAACTTTATTTTTGGAGAGACAGACTCTTTGTCACACCTTATATTTAACACAGAGATCATCTTTTTGGACCACACCCCAGTATCTCCTTCAGCCCAAAGTTGGCATAATCTGGTCATCTCCAAGTATCAGCCTTTCTTTTCCTTCCTTCCTTTCCCTTTTTCTTTAACTCTTTTTCTCTCTCTCTTTTATTGTCTTTCTTTCCTTCTTAATCACAGAAGGGACCATCATTATGACACAGACTACAGCCCATTTACCTCGAGGTTGACAGGTTAATGGCATGTCTAGTATGAAACAAAGGAAGAGGCACTCCCTAAAACTCCTGGGGGTGCGTGGCTAACCTCCGGTTCGTGAACAGAAATTCATAAGGATGGAGTCACTAGGGAAAAAAGTGGTTTTTTTGAATAGGTGATTGATAGCTTTTGAATAGTTTTTGAGTAGGTAATAGACCTGAAATCACTGGCAAAGGAGGGTTTCATTATCAAGAGCCAAAAGAGTCATTCCTAGCTTCAACAATTATGTGTCACAGGATAGTTTTCAGAGTTTTATACGTTTAGAAAATGTATGACAGAGCCCATTATAATCCACCTCAGTCTATCAAATCTGTAAAATCTTTTAAATCTTTATTGAGAAACTTGGTGTCTGTTGTAAAAACAAAAAGAAAAGAAAAACAAAAATAAAAACAAAGCCAACCCAATATTCTAATTGTGTGAAAACATAGAATAGAGATTTATCATGTGGATCTAACCCATTTTCAAAAAAAAAATAGGATATGAGGAGAATTACTGAAGCAGAGAGAACACAGGACTATGTCACGAGCTATAATCAAACTATTTAAAAGCAACAGAAAAAGGGACGTAACAGATCCTAAGAAGCACGTTCATATAGGTGATCTCTACTCAACTACCTATAAGAAGCCTGGTCTTGAATACTTCCCTAATTGCAAGTAATCTCCAAAACAGTTTCCCAGGACCTGACAAAAAAGGGGAGACATTCTGAGTGTGATTCTTCTTGAATAAGAAGGAAACACTGCACAGGCTCAAGCAAAGACACAGCACTCTGTCTAAAGTGTAGCTCCAGGGAAGAGCTTCTCTACTTGGGGCACTTAGGACAGATGCCCCTTAACATGTGGGGAATTGGCATAGGAAGGGGGGATTCAGTCCTGTTTGGGTGAAAGAGAATCAACAGGGAAGAATGAGGTGGGAACAGAATGCTCATATCCAGCTCCTCTGTGATATGTTATTGACAAAACCAGCAAATTAATCAGGACACTTGCTGGTTTGAGGATAAGGAAGCTGTCACTTTCCCTGCTGAGATTGACATGCCTCATGCCATCAGTATAATTGATGTCTATTCAATATTACTCCGATCTGTCCCAGAATCTGTGCAAGAACATCTGATAGTTACGTCAGATTTAAAAGTGAGATGCTAGAGAGGAGAGCGACCAGATGGACACAGATGTTTTCAGGCAAAATAAGATTTAAAAAAAATTTTTCAAAGCTGTTTAACAGATGCCATGTTCAACAAAGGAATGAATGGTTCATGGTACATGTATTCGTTTTGGACTATTTTGTATCCAGTGAAGGCTTGGGTTCATTATCATTGTTCTCGGGGTGATGATGGTGAAGGTTGTTTTTGGTGATAGCTTATATTTTTGAGCTCTTGCTAGATGACAAACTCCATGGTGACTGCTTGACCTGTATACCTCATTTACTCCAAACCCTGACACCGTTAGGTAGCCACCACCCCCATTTTACAGATGAGAACACTGAGGTCTAGAGATACTGTGCCATTTGTCCAAGGCCATGTAACTGGAAAATGATGGATGCTAAATGGAACCCACACTTGCTGCCAGCAGAGTTCATGCTTTTGAAATGGTCGGGATGAGAGCCTGAGCTTCAGATCCACCCGAGACCTGTTTGTTCGTGCTTGCCCCTCCCCTGACCTGACTAAGCACAGGGAACACAGAGGGCAGCTACCACCCTTAAAAATCAAACGCTTCAGGTTCACGATCTCAACTTAAACTCAGCACTGCCCTGGACTCAAGCTCAGAGAATGCATGTCTGATTTCTATTTCATGAGCATCAAGTCCCTGCCATAGCAGTGCTCAGAGAACCATCCCAAACCCCACACCCCAGTGGTGTGACTCCCCAGATGCTTGTCTATCTCATGGAGACGAAAGTAAGAAAATGGAATTAAGGAGCTCACATTTATCTAATGAACAACACAAACCCATTGGTATTCTTTTACTCATTACTTTCTTTTGCTCATTACTTTCTTAAGGAGATTAAATGAAGTGGCACTTGCAAAGTACCTAGTGCATGTTTAATTATTGGTAACCGTCACTATTATGACCTCATGCCCAGACTCTTGATACTTTTTAGCTTCTCTCATCCCCAGAAGAAGGCACTTGAGTTCCCATTTAGTATCCTTTGGATACTAAGGACACAGAAGTTGCTTAAACAGCGGATGAGATTTATTTGACAAAGCAGTTTTCTACCCAAAAAGGCCCAATCAGCCCCATGAGGCACGCAGCTCTTAAATCAATCTCTGTGGAGCTGGAAGGCAGGATCTGTTACATCACTGTCAGCTTTCTAGGGCCCACAGAGGGGAAGACCTCCCCCAGCCCTCCCAGATCACTCTCTTCAGAGGAAGGGAGTTTAAATCAAGGATAGGATGGGCCCTCAATCCCAGAGTTAGCGACCGCCCCGGTGGAGGAGCAGCCTGTGGCGTTGGTGGTGGATTCCCCAGGATCCGATACACGCCCCCGCCATAGGAAACTCCTTTGCTTTTTTTTTTTTTTTAGATTTTTGATTTAGATTTTGTGTTTCTCATCTTCATTAAGTAGCTCATTTGCCTCAGGGGGAGCTTACTCCTTCCACAGCATCAAATGCGAGCTGGTTTAGTTGTAAGGAAATTGTGTCTCCTGTCAGTGGTTGTTCCATGAAGGGGGCAGCACCCCTCTGGGCCCATGGGTACGGGAAGCAGTGCTCTGGGGGCTTCCTCACTCTTCTGGGAGAACTTTCTAGAGCCGTGCTGTGCAGTGAGATAGCCACCAGCCACATGTGACTGCTGAGCACTTGACGCATGGTGAGTCTAAACAGACATTAGATCTCTGAGTTAGTATGAGAAAAGAATGCAAAATCCCTTATTCATATTTTTTACTATTGATTTCCTATTGCCATGTTGGTATTTTGCATATACTGGCCTAAAGAAAATATATTTTGGTAAATTTAATTTCACCTATTTCTTTTTATTCTTTTTTCTTTTTTAAATCAAGGATAATTAACATAGTGTTATATTAATATCATGTGTAAGATACAGTGATTTAACAACACTATACATTAGCATGTGTTTATCATGATGAGTGTCTGCTTCATCCCCTTCACCTTTTTCACCCATCCCCCCCCCGCCCCTCTGGTAACCACCATTTTGTTCTCTAGAGTGGAGTCTGTTTTTCATGTGTGTTTGTCTCTTTTCTCTTTGTCTATTTTGTTTCTTAAATTCCATGTTTGAAATCATGTGTTATGCGTCTTTCCCTGACTGACTTATTTCATTCAGCTTTATGGTCTCTAGATTCATCCATGTTATTTGAAGATTTTGTTCTTTTTTTATTGTTAGGCAATAATTCATTTTATATGGATACCTCTTCTTCTTTATGCACTCATCAGTCAGTGGGCACTTACATTGCTCCCATATCTTGACTGTTGTAAATAATCCTTCAATAAACATAGGGGTGCATATATGTTTTCGGATTAGTGTTTTCATCTCCTTTGGGTAAATACTCAGTAGGTGGAGTTATTGGATCTTTTTACTTTTTTGATATGACTGTTAGACAATTTAAATTAGATATATGACTTTTATTCTATCGGACAGAACTATTTTAAAGTGACTCCCTTTGGTCTTCTGGACATTGTTGTGTGCAGATAGGCCAAGAGCTGCAGTGGCTATGTCACTGTCAGCCTGTGGGGGACAGAGCGAGGAGACAGCCAGAACATGATGTCCAGAGAACCTCTGTCCTTCCATCGATGTGACCTAATGGATGTCTTTATTGTTCAAGCAAATTCGCGATGAGGTTTCCTCAAACTAGCTATTGAAGTCTTACCTCCAGAGAACGTGGGGGAAGGGGGTACACTGGGGTGTGAGTGTTTAGACCAGATGAGGAAGGGAAAGCCTTGATCTCTCGCATCCGGTGACTGAGCTCTAGAGGAGCTGGGCAGGCAACTTCTCTGAGATGGGATATGGCAGTGTTTGCAGGAGGTTGAACTGTCACTGATCCCTTAGAGCTGGGACACCACTGTGAGGATAAGCTCCAGGAGCAGGACTCTGGGGCACATACAGAGCACGGGCCTCCTGGCTTTCTACACCTCTCCACCACCTTCTCCATGGGAAGAAGAAAATGAGGCTTAGTTGACCTGAACATCAGAATGATTGTGCTGGTCACCTCCCTTAGCCCCTCCAAGGCATTCTCCACCCGTCTATACCCCACTCCCTCTCGGGAGGCCGTCAGGAGCTGGCAGTATCCCCCTACTTGAGATCATGATTCTTGTCAGGTTGTCCTCTCCTAACAGGCTCCATGCCTCTCCCCTTCCCCCTTGTCCATTCAGGCCTGGCAGTCATGATGGTGCCCCCTTCTACTGGCCCCAAGATTCTAAACCTGGTGGTTTACCTATACACTACCCACCACTTCACTAATAGTTCTTGTTAAACTCTTTTCCAGTGACCTACATTGACCATGGTGTCTTTTTCTTTAGGGGCCCTGATGTCCTGCTGCTTCCATCCCTCTCATGTTTTCTCTGACCAGGTTGTGGGACAAGGTTAGCAAGGTCACACACTGCCACATTCCAATATGGAGAATGTCCAGTGATCAGAGTAGGGGTGTGACTGGTGGGCTGGGGTAGGAAGGTGAAGGGAGTTGGCCCAAAGAATGAGCCACGTGAGGCTGAGGTGATGGGCCCTCCCAGCTGACGGTGACTTGGTTTGGACTGTCACACAGAAAGCTAGGAGCATAGGTCAGAATGTCCTGATTTTCACTCTTGTGACCTGGAAAGTCATCTGTAAATCACACTCATATCTGGCCTCTTTAGAGTGCTATATAGAGTTTCTAGAAGCCTCCTCTAAAATCCCACATATGCAGGGCATTCATATTGAATGAACTTCCTGGAGACACTGTGAAGACTGAGCTTATGGGGCTGTGGAGCATGGATTGGCTATTATGACTCAGATTGGTAGCCGTGTGATATGGTCTGAGAAGTCCAGAGAGAAGCTGGAAGATGAGAGAAGTTTGACTCCAATGTTCTCATCTCTCTTCCTCTCAGTTCTGTTCTTTTTCATCTTTCACCTCTTCTTAAACTTCCTATCTCTTGGGGTCTGTTGGCTCAGTATTTTTCAAACAACAGCCATTCCTTTGTATACTACTTCAGTGTTGATGGCAAATAATTATAACCAATATTGATTTATTTAATATTTTCTTAAACTGACTTGCTTTTTTGTTTGAACTGTAACTGCCTTGTCCTAAACACTGACACGTATGAAACCACAGATTTGACAACTGAGTTGTAACGTTCCTCTTCTACATGCACACAGATACATAATCATGACAATCAAAAAATCACGTGCCAACTAACTCATCCCAGGGGCCACCCGATCTCTGGGTGCCCCAGTGCAGGGCACGTGACATTGTCCGATGGTTTCTGGAATAATGCTGATGATGGGAATGTCGATGTCTGCGCTATTTGGTACAGCAGGCAACACCCCATGTAGCAACCGGGTACTTGAAATGTGGCAAACACAACTGTGAGACTGAATTTTTAGTATAATTAATTAATTAATTTAATGAATGTAAGCTTAAATCTGAAGAGCCACATGCGGTGAGCAGCTACCACATTGGACAGCACAACTCTAGGACGTCTGTGCTTAAAAATAAATCATAGCAGGAGGATGAAGCTCAGGCCAGACACCACATAAGCACTTTGCACGTATTTTTTTCCTTATGTGTTCCTAAGGACCCTGTGAGGGAGGTATTTCTGCACTCAGATGGTAGGCAGAAGTCAGCAATGGGAGCATTTTCCATTGCATCCTTAAATACACAAACAATGAAGCCATTCTCTGTTATTTACAGAAAGAGAGAGAGGGAGACCTGTAAATGAGCAAATTGTCATCCAGTCCCAGCCACATTCAAGATTTAAAAGGTTGACATTCCTTTTTTCCTTCTCTCTCCCTTTTCTTAAACATCCAGCCTTCCTCATTAACCAGATATCTTCATTCTCTAAATATTTACCACCCAAACGAAATTTACAGTTTAATTTGCTGTATAAAATCATTTATTGACTGATAAACCTCATTACTAAGCTCTCGCACAGCGCCTGGTACTCCCGACAGTTTTAATTCTTGTAACAGCAGGCTCCTGCGAGAGAAAAACAATCCTGTCAAATGAACTGCGGGGGTCTAAATTATTCAAATACACTAAATCCATGCAGAACCCTCTCCCCTGCTCATAATTTTTCTTTCAGAGCCAACAATTAACTGGCAATATTCTAACTTGAACAATGACAGCCTTCTGAAAGCATTCTGGGAACACGGAACATCCCACCTTCTCACATGCCCTTTTGCCCCTGGGGGCACGAGAGGGCTGCCCCCAGCAGCCCCTGTGTCCACCCCGATGCCTCACTCTTCAGAGCATAGCATTCTCTGTGCCTCTCCCCGCTGTCCCCAGGTCAGAGACAGAGTTCCGGACATCAAGGTATGGGAGCGTTTCTAGCACTTGTGATGAGCACCGGTCTGCAATTAGTTAATTGCACATGCGTCCTTCTGCCTGTAGGGGAAAGAGTGCCTCCAGTTTTCTACCTGCAACTGCAACCCAACTAATTACGGAGTTGCTGATTCAGAAGACAGGCCTATCTAATTGAGTCTGAGAGAGAGAGAGAGAGAGAAACAAAACTCTAAAAATGTTATTCGCTTAGAACAACAAATAGTAAGAATCCATCTCACATTTGAGAAGGAAAGCTTTTCCCACCATGGTGGGCTGGTGGACCTCAGTCATGATCTGCACAGTGAATGGCCTTGAATGTCAGTGGATGTGTTTTTTTGTCTCATTTCCCATAGCCTGGAGCCCCCGAGTAGTCATGGATCCCTCTGTATGACCCCCAATGTCAAAGTTCTTAAACAGGAAAGAAAATTTTTCATGTTGATCTTGACAGTTTATCCATGGGTTCATTCTTCTTCTATCACATATTTAGTGAGTGCCAACTACCTGGCAGCTCATAGTGCCTAGGAAGCATCCTTGTGCTCGAGATGAGACAAGAAAGCAGAAGACACTTGGTCAAAGTGGGACTTAGTGCTTGACCCCTAGCTCAGGTCTGATGTGAATGTGTGAACCAGAAAAACCTCAGAGGTTTATCTGAAATGCAGATTCATTGGACTCATGTCACACAGAGTTAATCAGAATTTCTGAGATGGAACCCAGGAATCTGCATTCTTACACGCCTTCCCCGGGCGGTTCTTAAGTACTTTGAGATTTCAAAGTGTTGGCTTCGAGTTGGCCAGATGACTTATACCTGAAAGCATCAGGCACCCATGGACGAGCTTAAAAGAAACATCAGCATCAGTGGTACAGATGAGTAACTCAGGAAACCTCAGTGAGGGGCATACGCAGGGTCTGCATTCAGAGCTGGCTTAGAGCTGAAGAGGTAAGGTGTGGGGCAACGTGCAGAGGTGTGTTTGTACAACTGCGAGGGTCGAATAGTCATTGTAACAGTGCTCCTGCCTGTGGGGTTCATGGGGGCCTTTGTCTTGTGTTTTACTGTTATTTTCCTTGTGGCTTTACTTGTTTACTCTATTAAGTATTAAGTTTTTAGTGTTAGAATGATCTGAACTTTGGAAACGTTTGCACAGATGGTATGGAGAGTGTCCATATACCTCACACCCCGTTTCCCCCATTATTAACATCGTACATTAGTGTGGTACATTTGTCTCAATTCCCGAGCCAGAACTGATACATTATTATTCACTGATCTCCATACTTGAATCTAACTTCCATAGTTTTAAACTGAATACCTTTTCCCCACCCAGAATTCCACATGACACTTAATCATCACGTCTCCTTAGGTTCCTCCTAGCTGTGGCTGCTCCTCAGACTCTCTCTGTTTTTGATGACCTTGATGGTTTGGAGGTGCATCCTTCAGGCATTTTGTAGCCTGACCCCCAGTTGGGATTTGCCTGATGTTTTTTCTCATGATTAGACTAGAGTTGTGGGTTTGGGGAGGAAGAACACAGAAGTAAAGCACTATTTTCATCACATCATATCAAATCAAAAGGGGATGCTACCAGCAGATCTTATCCCTGTTGATGTTGACCTTGATCACCTGATGGAGTGTGTTTGTGAGGCTTCCCCACTGTAAAGTTACTTTTCCCCCTCCCATCCCATCCTATATTCTTAAAACAAAGTCACTATGTGCAGCCCAAATTTACGGGGTGGGGAATATACTCCACCTCCTTGAGTAAATACATTATTTGGAATTCTTGGAGGATTTGTATATTCTCCTTCATTTATTTTTCTATCCATTCATTCAAATATTTATTATGTCAGTATGAACTTATGGATATTTATGTTATGCTCTGGGTTTTAATACAATATGCTATATTATTTTTCTTGCTCAAATTGTTCCATGTGTACTTATTGGGAGCACTCAGTTGTCTTCTGTGCTCCTCCGGACCACGTATCCACACAGTTTTGTCTTTTGAGAACTTCTTTAACTCTTGGCACTAGAAGATGCTCTGTGTTCATCTTGTATCTTCCCTGTCCCAATTCTAGAATCAGCCATTTCTCCAAGGAACCTTGGTTGTTTTGTTTTTGTTTTTATCATTATCAGATAATGGTATTTAGAAACCAAGATCTGGATATTGTATGTGCTCATTATTACTGGGATGTCATTGCTATTAGACCCTCCCAGAACTAGAACAAAACTAGGAACTATATATATGTATGTTAATAAATATCTGTATATAAACACTTATTTATATCTATATTTGTTCCTGTACCTGTATCTATGTATCTAGCACCTATTTATTTCTAGATTAAGCTAAACATGAATTCATACTGTTGTCTCTAGTTCTAATCTATTATCACATGGATTGTTCTAACCTCCCCTCCCCCAACCCAATTGCTTCCCAACAATGAGGCACTTGGTCTTCACCATCTACCACCAATGTATTTATTTGTTCAACCTTGGATAGATGTATAGAGGCTTCAGAACAAACCTGAACCCTCACAAGGGCCCTCTTTTTATGTCCACTTACCACCAAAGCAGTGTCTGTTACCTGCAACACACTTTGGGACACTCTGGCTTGCAGAAACTCCTTTCTAGGACGGCTGTCCCAGAGACACAGTGAGTGCCCTGGGCCATGTCTCCTTTTCTTTGTCTATCCTTGGGGGTCATGGCTCAGATCCCAATGGGAGCCACTCCAGAGTTGCCCAAGATATGTATGGCATACTGTGGGTTTGAACCCAACACTGTTATTTTTTTTTTTCTTGCTTAAATTGTTCCAGTGGTAGATATTGGGGGGCTATTTTGATTGGCTTCTGTGTTCCTCTGACATATTCACATAGTTTTGCTTTTGAGCACTCTGCCGTTATCTTTATGGCCATAGTGGAGTTATCAAAATCCATTTAAGAAGTGCTTGCTAAGAGTACGTCCTATATGCTTTGGTCTGTGGTAAAGATAAGGTTATAGAAATTAAGGTAACAAGGTCTTGTCTCTAGTAGCTCTGTTTCTAATTGGGAGGGGGGCAGAGCTTGACCCTTGTTCCATTTTGCCATTGTCAGTTTACTTCTCTAAGTGCCACCATACAGAAGGGCACGGGGTGCCACAGTGTCTCAGAGGAGAGCATCTTCATCTAATCTGGAGTATGTGGGAAAACTTTTCAAAGGAGGCTACTCTTTAGCTGAGTCCTGAAGAATTGATCAGTATTTTGAATATGCACCTACTGAGTGTTCTAGTGCAGGCTGGGTGTTGAGAACATAATGGAGGGGAGAAAAACCCAGATAAGGTTACTGGTTTCATGCAGACCTCAGTTAAGAGAGGGATTCATGCATTTAGTAGCACAAGTGGCACTTAATCAGGTGGTGACATGGTGTTGCAGCCCTGGGGTTTTGCCTGCAAATTTCCCTTCAGTTCTCACAGCTCTGCATCCATTGAGCCCCTCTGGGAGCGTGTTCTGCAAAGATTCCAAAGCCCCTGGCTTACCTGGAGCTGTGTACTGATTCCTGTGCATTGCGTCAGGCACAAGGGAGAGGGGAGGAAAGGCGGGGGCCAAGTGGGACAGCATCCATTTTATCCTTTTTATATGTAAATGTGACTTTAAATAATATTTTGTAATGACCTGCATTTCTGTTAGGAAATATCTCTTGATGATTTATCTTTCTCTCTGCAATTATGACAGCCTAGTGATCTCGTTAATTAATGCCAA
This sequence comes from Crocuta crocuta, assembly GCF_008692635.1. Taxonomy (NCBI): domain Eukaryota; kingdom Metazoa; phylum Chordata; class Mammalia; order Carnivora; family Hyaenidae; genus Crocuta; species Crocuta crocuta. The sequence goes on along the minus strand of NW_027528369.1, from coordinate 4,094,567 downwards.
AGTGGGTTTTTCAGCACCTCATTAAAGGTTTTCCCTTTCAGGACACCGACACTCATGCCAGGGGCACAGAAAGCCACTTTCTTGTGGGTGGAAACAGATCTTTTGATCCTCTACCTCTTCTCTTCCTTTTCCTCTCTTTGCCCTCTTATTAGATTTCATTTTTCCCTGTTCTCTGTCCCCTCCTCTTCCTGTTCATTCTTAGCCCTCTACTCTTCTCCTTTTCCTTTTTTTTTATTCCAAATCACAGTTGCTCCTTTTTGCTCTGAAGCATTGTTTTAAATAGTTTAGCTGTCATCTGTATGTTCCTTTGGAGCTCTCTTTCTCCTGGAAGGATTGTTTTATTTTACCACTTAATTCCATATTTCCTGTTCAGTATGTTTTGGTTACCTTACAGACATCAGGGAAGCAGTAGTGAACCAGAGAATGTCCTTCACGCAAGACTCTTAATTTTGTCCCATAAAAATAGGTAACACATTGAATAAGCAAATGAAGGATTCTGTGGTCCAATAAATTTGTTCATCCTATCTCAGGCTTGGCAAGCTATAGCCTGAAGGCCAAATACTTGCTTGTTTTTGTTAATAAAGTTTTACTGGAACACAGCCACACCCATTCACTTGCAATTTATCCATGGCTGCCTCACTGCTACGACCACAGAGTTGAGTTGTTGCACAATAAAAACCATGTGACCCACGATGCCTAAACTATTTGCTTTCTGGCCCTTTACAGAAAAAAGTTTGCTGATCCCTGCTCTGTTCCATCAGTGGAGATTCTGAATGCCCACCATATATTCAAAAGTCTGAAAAAATTCTGCAGTCAGAAAACTTAATTTCTTCAACTCACTTTTTCCCCAAATATATTTGATCATAGAACCCTCCTGCAACCCTCATTTTCATGAATTGATTTTGTAGACGTTGCCCTTAGATGAAATGCCTACACCTGAGGTTTGTCTTTCTGTGCCTGATTTCAGTTTGGTCACCATTGCGGCTCCCTGTCTTCTGGCTGGGTTTCCCTTGGCTAAATCCAGCTCCTCTCTCAGCCTCTTTGAAAATATCCTTCCACTCAGGCATGAGGATAGGGATTCTCCTCCGCGCCAGTGAGACAGGTTTCTCTTTCCAGGAGCAGTGATGTGTGAAGCCCAAGTCACCACTAATGATGGCAAAACAAGCTAGACTGGTTTTCTATCCATGGGGTTTCCACTCTTGCCTCCTCTGACTCATCTCAAAGGAAACTCATTTTGATTTGTGGTTTATTTTTCTGAGGCATTCTTGAAGCAGAGATTAACTGGGGAAGGCTTAAAGATCAGCCTGACCTGAAGGGAGGGTCAGGGTGGTGTTGAAACGTCCCAGCAGGTGTGAGTTTCCCCTAAGCCCTGGGGAACCTGGGGAAGCAACCACAGGATGGCTGTCCTTCCTCTCCTGGATGATGGGGGTGGTTTTTGGAGGAGAAGACACGGATGATACCTTGGCACTTGCAGAGGGCTTTAAAAGTAGACACGGGCCCAAAGGTCACTTCCCAGTCCTGTTACTCCTTTTATTCTCATAAATGAGGCTTGAGGAAGGCAGCAGAGTGTGGGGTACCACAGGTGGGGCGTGGGGATGAATGCTTCTTTACCAGGCTGGGGGCATGAAGTCAATAGGTGCCTGCCAGCCACAGAAACAGGAAGAGGGTGTTTCCAAAGCCAAATAAATAACCATAGTCTAAAGTCAAGGGACGGTGCGCAGAGCCCAGTGTAAGTGCGGCAGGCAAAATTATAAAAGACTGTTTTTTCTCGGCCTCCAAATTTCCTAATCGCCAGAAAAATTAATGTGATGGTGTTACTCCTGTGATTATATTATATTACATAGCAGAAGGGGTTCTTTAATTAAGATGTAATTAAGGTTACTAATCAGTTGGACTTAAAATAGGAGATCAGCAGTTTTCTTCATCTAGTGGCAGGAAAGAAAGTCAGAAAGATTCAATGCAGAAGAAGGACTGCCCTGCTTCTGGCCTTGAAGATGGAGGGAGCCATGTGCCAGGACAGAAGAACAGCCACCAGAAGTTGAGGGCAACCCCCAGGGACAACCTGCAAGGAAGTGGGGGCTTCAGACCTACAACTGCGAAGAACTGAATTCTGCCAACAACCTGAATGAGCCCAGATGCATGTTCTTCCCCAGATCCTAAAGATAAGAGTTTAGTGTGGCTCACACTTAGATTTCAGCCTTGTGAGATCCTGAGTAGAGAACCTAGCCGCCCCACAGTGGACCTCTGACCTTCAGAACTGTGAACTACTAATGTATTTTGTTTAAGCTGCGAAGTTTGTGGTCATTCACTTAGTAGGAAACTACGATAATAAGCAGAGCATCAAGATGGCTAATAATTTGATGAGGAGAGTTAAAGGGGGCATGTTATAATGTTTCTATATCATCCTTCACTTTGGTAAACTAACACTTGTACCTTCTATGAAATTCTTGGTGAGTCTCTCTCTCTGTCTCTCTGTCTCTGTCTCTGTCTGTCTGTCTGTCTCTCTCTCTCTCTCTCTCTCTCTATATATATATATATATCCCTCATCTGCCAGTCAGGATTTACTCACGAGTCTGCCTTTAACTCAGCTTTTCCTCTTTTATTTATAAAGTTAGGGTTCGGATAAGAACTAAGCAGAGCTCTTGAAGACCAGCTGACACCGTGTGATATGCATGACTCCCTGGATGCACACCTACGATCAGATTCTCTGATGGATATGGAACTCTGTATGTGAACATCTGATATTTGGAATCATTTTTTTATACTTATTAATATAGCAGTCGTCATTCGGAGTTTCACTGTACCCGAAGATCTTTCATGGGCATGAGACTCGGGACTCTCTCTAAGTATGCTATGAGCATTGTTATCTACATCTCAGGGAAGAAGTAACTGTGTCTCAGAGAGGAGAAATGACTTTCTCCAGGTCAGGGAACTGGCAATTCATCGGGCCAAGGTGAAAACCGGAAGAGCCCAACCCTATGGCCCTACCCTTTCTGCCACCATCCTTAAGTTGTTCAGACTACTCGGTGAGGGCTCCTCTGGACGTGCCTGCACTTCTCTGTGCCCCGCACTCATGTTTGGGTTTGAATGGGTTTGAATGGGATGAGCCAGGTGCGTTGATCTGGACACACCCGCACTGTGGCTGCCCATTATAAGACCATCACAGCTACAGAACCAGTTTATAAGCATTCTCCGCAGAAAAACCTGAACAAGCCAAAGTCTCACCCTTGATTTGAAGAACTCTAATAAAGGATTGATCTGTATCCTGAACTTGAGTCTAAAGAAATTGAAAAAGAAGACAAAGGAGTGGCAGATGAAGAGCCACAGATTTACCTTTCTTCTAGTGTCTGGTTTCAGAGCCAAGTGGGTCTGAGGACTGCACCAAGTATTTCATAGACATTCACTCAGTTTCATGCTGGGCTGAGGGAGATGGCTTCCCACGCGTGGGATGTGCCAGGGAAGGTTGACAGGAGGAAGGCGTGGGGCAGACCTCCTACTTCCAGCAGGGCTCTGAGCCCAAGAGGAACAGGGAGGGGCTGGGCCAGCCTGTGCTGGGTATTCTCCCCAGCCTTAGCACCCAGCAAGCCACTCCCTTCTCTCCTGGAAGGAAAGAGGAGGAAGTGATGTGCTAACCAAATTCATCCCAAGTGGAAGGAAATACCATGAGTTAAGCAGCATTTCTTCTTAAAATAAACATAATCCTTGCACAAGTGTGTACCTTTTCCTGGACTATCTGCCATGAGAAGGACATTGTCCTTTTGTGCTGCGATGTGCCATCTGCCCACCCATCCTTCCTTGGTCCCCAGCAGCGTCCTGGGATCCCTCCAGAGCAGAGATGAACCCTGAGTGTGCTCCCACACATTCCCCTCCTTTTGCTTTGTTGCCTGTGGGTAACAAGATTTGACCTGGAGAGTGATCCCTATCCTTCCTGCGCGGAAAGTAACTTCCACTCCTTATGGTGTCTTGAATCTCTGTGCCACGGGCAGAGAAAACTCAAATAGCCATTTCCAGGTTTTATAAAGAAAACCAAAATAAACTAGTCTGGCAAAGGTATCTGCAGGAAGCCCCAGATTCTCCTCATTAGATGCCAACGTGAAGGAAGAGTGCCCAGGGCAGAGGTTTCCGAATGCCTTCCAGCTCAAACCGTGGCCCATGGATCTGTAGCATCCGCATCACCACAGAGCCTGTTAGAAAGGAAGAGTCTCAGGGCCTGACTCACCCTGAACCAGAACCTGCACTTGAACAAGATCCCAGGTGATCTGTGTGCTCATTACAGTTCGAGAAAAACTGCTATGAAGTCCTTCCCACGCAGGAGAAAGGAGAATCGAGTTGTGAATACTTCTGTACACACCTGTCCCATCACAGGAAATAGATGGAAACCTACTGATTATCAGGAGAGAGTACTGGGGAACGTGTGTTTAGGTGTGTAGGGGGGAATACCGTGGGTCCTCCTCTCTCAGAGAAAATTGGTTGACTGTTTTCATAAAGTTTGAGCAGACACATTCATTCGTTTACTTTTTGTTTGTTTTGAGAGATGACTCTGGGCTCCCTACTTTGCGATAATCTCGGCATACTCTGGTGAAAAAATAGACTTCATGGCTGTACACATGGAATTTAGCGCCTGCTGGGAGAGATGTAGGTTTACATTTGCCTGCAGTTGTGACCGGGAGAAGAACAGGGCGCTATGCAGGAACTGCTCAGTTACCTTGGTAGGAGCGAGGTGATTTCAGGGCATTTTGGAGGAGGAATCATGCAAACCATCTCGGCCAGGGACCAGGACGTAGTGCTCATGGGTCCACTCCAACTTGCCACTTGTTTTCGTAAATGAAGTTTTAGTGGAACAAAGACACTCCCATTTATTCATGTATTTATGACAGTTCCAGTGCTGCTACAGCCAAGTTCAGTAGTTGTGACAGAGACCACGTGGCTCTGCAACAGCTAAAATATTTACCATCTGGCCCTTTGAGAATAAGTTTGCTCCAGCCTTTTAGGGGTTTTGTTTTGTTTTGTTTTTTTTGTAGATGAGTGAAATGATATCCAGGCAGGGGGAGTTAATTACCCACGATCACATAGCAAATGAATGCAGAGCAAGCATAGGACTCCCCCTTCCCTGACTCTCAGGCTTGGCAGGGGCACTGGCAATATCTAGGACATGCTGTGGCAGAGGGACAAGTGGAGTCAAGGGCCCTGTGTGGGCAAGGGTCCCAAGCAGTGAGCTGTCTACTCAGAAGCTGGCTTTGGGTAGATTAGGGGAGACTGTCCAAGGCCCAGCGGGGAGAGGAGGTCACAGTGCACCCAGGCCGGAGGGAGGAGCTAAGCCGTGAGCTGATGCTCAGACAACGAACAGGAAAAGTGCTAAAGATTTACATAGCAGCAGTTCAGAAAGTCTCCAGAAAACTCCATTTCTACAGATGTGACATGCCAACCCCAACAGAATGAAAATGAGAGTGTGTTGTAGGGTGGGTACAGAAGCCAGGGACCTGGGCCAAGGAGACTTACAGGCAAGGAGAGGAACAGATATAAACCCAAGGCAAGCGAGGCCATGAAGCAACTGAGAAACTGTAAGAAACTCAGTGTGGATTGTCCAGTTTGCATGTTTTCTGAACTTGACCTCATGCTGGGTAAGACCGCCTCCCTCGTCATCGCCAAGACAGACTCTTCACTGGGGCTTTTGAGCCACACACATCTGAGCAAAAATCTTCCACATACCGAAAGAAGGTGCTCATTCATTGCTCTGGCTCTTCCTTCAAGCAGAACAAAGCAAGACAGAACAACCATACAGGAATCCCTGGTGCTAACCACCTGATACCATCAGGTTCTGCTTCTGAGGGAGATTATTTTTGACTATGTTTTTCAATTAAGATACTATAGTAGAAATAATATCAGAGTCATTAGAGTTAAGCCACATTCGTCAATGTATATTGATTGAACTCAGTCATACTCAAATAGAAGAATGGAGGCCATTGGGGGGAAGGCGTTTTTGTTTTCGTTTTCCTGTGAAGTCCAGTTAGATGTGCTTAAAAGTAGAGAAAATAAAGGCATTAAATTCACCCTTCAGCTTGTCAAAGAAATCCAGCAATTGCTTTAAAAAAATAACAAACTCAGTGCCAGCTTTCTAGCTGGATGTTGGTTGGTCTTTTATCCTTTGCGTGATATGGTTGAATCTCATTGTTAGGGGCAAGCCACTCTGCTCCCGGATTAAGGGACTGTTCTGAAACTTGTAGTCACTAATTATATGGGATTTTCCCTGCATAATATTCTCATCTGAACTAAAGGCTAAGACTAGAGAGTCTCATTTATTACCATAATTCCTCCACAACAGGGATGAATATGGACTTTAAATACAATTCTCTTCTGAAAGCCACACTGCTTGCTCACACACAAAAATGTTTACCATGTACACTGAAACATCAAAAGCAAGACTCTTATGGAATCTGGTCGCAATGTCTGCATGCTCTGGGAAGTTCTCCAGTGTAGCAGACAGAGGGCTCCAAGGCTAAAATTTTCCCCTAAAGTTTAATTTTCATGGCTTGATTTCATAAAAAGCAATTTTCATCATGGTTTTTAGGTGGTCATAATTGAAAGAGAAATTTCTCCCCCTGAGAGGGTCTCTGAAGATAGTTGTCTTTGACATTGATGCATCTCCCTCTTGGCCAGAAGCCACAGAGATGGGTCCAACCTCATGTTAGATCATTAATTGTTCTTCTTCAGGTCTGCACACACTAAGCTGAGAACTGAGGCAATTATGCAATTAAGTCAAGCACAAAACGATGATTGTGCTCCAGTGAGCCACAATTTTAGTTGACAGTTGCTTTGACTTGACTTGTCCTGATAATTGCTTCAAGTCCTCCATGACCCTCTGACAGAATGTGTGAGCTCCTTTAGAGAGTGTGTGATTTGCGAGGGACACTTCCGCCATCTTCTTACAAAAAAGTGGGGAATGGATACTGATGTCTTTCATTTAAGTCAAATACAACCTGTGTTAGTTGGCATTTTCCCAGAAGCTCACCCTGAGACAGGAACCCAAATGCAGTGGTTTATGCCAGAGGTGACTCCAGGCAACATTGGTAGAGGGATGGGAGTGTTAGACCATGAATTACCTCTGTGGGTAATGAGCTTACCCCCACGGGGCACATCTGAGAACTGGTGTAGCACGCTGCTTAGAATTCCCACCTGAGGGAGGTGCACAGACTCCCAATGGTCACTGTTCAGGGCCTTTACCGGGGACATTAGCTTTTTAGCAGTTGGGCCAGAATGGGCTCCAACTTGCAGTGAAAGCCATGGGGCAGAGAGGCAAACTCTGGCTGGCAGGCACTGCAAAGAGGAATCCCAAAGGGAATAGATGGAACACAAACTCTACTCCCAGACCCCCTCAAGCCAAAAGCTCTCACGTTTTGTCATTCCAGATCTAGCTCCACCTTTCCTTTATTCTCTGCTTTTAGAACAAATTCAGATGTTTGGACATGAACTTGACGAGTGTTCACCTTGTTATTCTCCTAGAGAAGGTTAAGTCACCAGCAAAATGTGTACATGATTTTTCAGTCTATTTGCAAAATTCAGGATATTAGGTATACTCCAGATAAAATAGTCCCATGATATATTAGATTGGTTTGATGACTCCTCTTATAAAAATAACTCCATAATGTTACCTATTTTTACTCTTATATATCCTTTTCTCTTTTTTTTTTTTTTTTTAATATTTTTATTTATTTCTAGGAGAGAGAGAGAGAGACAGCGTGAGCAGGGGAGAGTCAGAGAGAGAGGGAGATACAGACTCTGAAACAGGCTCCAGGCTCTGAGCTGCAGTCAGCACAGAGCCCGACGCGGGGCTCGAACCCACAAACCGCGAGATCATGCCCTAAGCGAAAGCCGGAAGCTTAACCGACTAAGCCACCCAGGCGCCCCTATCCTTTTCTCTTTTAAAAAGAAAAAAAAAAACTTTAAAACTCAATGACCCCACTGTATCTGGTCTTTTTGTATGCCTTTCAGCAGCCTTTGGCTCGAGGTAATGTAATTCTGACCAGACTATTTTCCTTGGTAGACAACACACGTAGCCAGGCCAAGCCAAATCAACACATATTTATTTAACACTTAATGTGTATCATGATTACATAAGGTAAGTACTTCTAAACCACATACTGTGTAACTTGCTCTAAGCCAACTTTTCTTCTTTGCCTGTGGTATTATTTGCAAACACAACCAGGAAAGAAACAGCCACAGCTAACAATGGGTTTGTAGGATGGACAGCATAGTCCTTTTTCAGCATTTTGCCTCATGTAACATTCTTAGAAAACCTGAGTACATAGGAACTCAGGAATTGTCCCTTCAGGTATTGACAATGGGATTCTTTATTCTTTCAATAACCCCTTTAAGAATACTTGATAATATTAGATTTATCTTAAGTGTCACGTGCACAGAAATTTAGGGTAATCTTTTGGCTCTCTGAAAAGAAGTCCGCATGTATAGATAAGTACCCAGAAGAGAGTTGTAAGGGGGCAGCCCTTGTACATCATTCTTATTAACTGGGATCTCATTTATATCATCTATTGAGCCCTTCGTATAGTGCTTTGTGCTCTGAGAGCCTTCACTAGCTCCCCTGGACTGAGCGTGTTGTTTTTCTGATTCCCCTACCACCACCACTCTGTTTGGTATTTACCCATTTTACACCCTACATGGTGAGTTTCTCAGAGCAAGGATAGTATCTCATTCAAAATGAGAATTTAGGGGGTGCCTGAGTGACTCAGTTGGTTGAGCATCTGACTCTTGATTTTGGCTCAGTCACGATCCCAGGGCCGTGGGCTTAAGCCCTGCGTCAGGCTCTGGACGGAGTGTGGAGCCTGCTTGAGATTCATTCTCTCTCTCTCTCTCTCTCTCTCTCTCTCTTTCTCTCTCCCTCTGTACCTCTTCCTTTGCCCCTCTCTCTCACTCACACACTCTCTCTCTGAAATTTAAAAGAAAAATGAAAGTTTAAAATTCTCCTCTTGCCTAGGATAGTAGCTAGGACATAATGGGTGATCAGCAAATGCTTGTTAAGTTGACATGAGGAGGGGCGCCTGGGTGGCTTAGTCAGTTAAGTGTCCGACTTTCGCTTAGGTCATGATCTCGCAGTTTGTGCGTTCAAGCCCCGCGTCGGGCTCTGTACTGACTGCCAGCTCAGAGCCTGGAGCCTGTTTCAGAGTCTGTGACTCCCTCTCTCTCTGATCCTCCCCTGCTCACGCTGTCTCTCTCTCTGTCTCTCCTAGAAATAAATAAAATATTAAAAAAAAAAAAGTTGATGTGAGGGAGAGTGTTCCTTATTCTGATAAAGAATAGCTACAAAACTTACTAAATATCATAATTATTGGTGAAATGTTTAAAGCTTTCCCTTGAGACAGGAACCAAACAAAAATGCCTACTATCTTTTTAATGTCACACTGCATGCCTGAGCCAGTTTGGTGAGAAAAGGACAAGAAATTCTAAAATACAAGGATAAGAAAGGAAGAAAGACAACTATCATTAGCAGACAACATTATTGGAAAGTAGAAATCTAAAAGAGTCTATAAATAAAGTATAAAAACAAATAAGAGAATTCAGCAATATTGTTAAATATGAAGTCAGTATGCAAATATGTACTGCTGTGTACCATCAACAAATATTTAAGAAAATGAAATGAGGGTCACCAGGACACATTAGCAATAGCATCACTACGAACATTCGGGGGAAAAATCTAGTAAAAGATATAAAGGCTTTTAAAACTGTACAACATCATTGAAAGAAATTAAAGAATGTGGTCTTCCCCCCCAACCTCCATGCTTTCCATGTTTGTGAAAGTACAGAGTACAGCCTATCCTGGGAGTATAGAGTGGTGGAGAAGGAATCGCAGAGTAATTGGGAGGCCAGTTCATAAAGAGCCATGTGTGTAGGCTGTTCTAGTTATCAGTTGCTGCGTAACAAATGGCCCCACACTTTGTGATTGAAAACAACATTCATTTGCTTGTAGATCTGCAGTTTGGGGGGAGGGCTTGGCAAGGGTGGCTCACTGCTGCCCTGTGTTGTATCAGCTAGAATGGCCAGATGGGGCACTAGTGAATTTCTAGGTGATTCAGTTGCATGGCTCCTTAGTTGGTACTGGGTGTTGGCCAAAAGCTCTGCTCAAGTGTGTACCTCTCTTTTGACAGCTTGGGATTTCTCCTGGAGTGGCCTCCAAAGAGAGTATCCCAAGAGAACAGAATAGAAGTGCATGATGTTCGTATGACCTGGCTTCCAAAGCCACACAATGTCTCTGGCACCATACTCTGCTGATCCATGCAGTCACAAAGTGCCGCTCAGTTTCAAGAGGAGGAGACACAGACTCCACCTCTTCACAAGGAAGCAGCAAAGTTCCAGAAGAACATGTTGGGCAGGAGATGTTACTGTGGCTATCAGAGAAAAATAAAATCTGCCACATAGACCGTGGTGAGCTTTCTGGATTTCCTCTTTTGTTATAAGGTTTTGAGCAGAGGGGTGACCTGGCCTGACCTGGGATATATTTTGCCTTATTATTTTACCTTATATTTTCGTGTGGGCTTTGATACCACAGATATGATGTTGTTCTAGAACTAAAACACATGGGTAGTTTCGTATATAACTGTGACCCCATGGAAGTCAAGTGCCCAGCATATTATAGAATATCATCAAGTGCTGGGATTCTTTAGATTTTTGTGTGGTCATATCCAGCTGCCAGACCTGGGCAGATTGGCTTGTGAGCCTCAGCAGTTCTGTACACACAGGGTTCTTCGTGTGCCAGAGAAGGTGGGGAAGAGACCAGTTGTCTGAGGCTGGGTTGCTGGCTTCCTGAGTGAAGATCCAGACTACCGAGAGAGACAGGTGCCCAGTAGAGGCAAGGTCTGTTGGAATATTTCTTGACTCTACCATAGAGGGTTCTAATTCTTTCACAGAGGCAGATGGAGTCTTTGAATGAGGTAAGTAAAGGGAGACAATGCACCTGCTTTGTGTCCTCCTGGGCACTGGGGAGAAGGCAAAGGAGCTGAGTAGGTCACAAGATGCAAGAAGAGTGGAGCCCCAGAGATGGAGTTTTTAGGGGAACCCTCACCACCTTGGATGGAATATTCTCTAGATTACTTCTACATCTCAGTGTGGCGTCATGGAGAAATCACCAGCAGGGCGGTCAGAGAAAACTGCATTTGAATCTTACCTCCAGCACGCATTAGCTGTGTGCTGGTAGACACATAATGAAGTCAGGCCTCAGTCCATTAAAAATTAAAGATAAGAATGGCTATCAAAGAGCATTTTGAGGATTAGGTGAAATAATGTGCACAAGGGTACACAATACCCTTGGGACAGTTACAGTCATGGTGGACTCTGAAAATGGTGCGTCCCTTCCCCTCTCTCTATTGCTTCCATCCATCCTTCCCTTCCATTCCCTGGCCTGACATAGCGAAGACCGTGTGTATGAAGCCAGCACTCCTGGAGATTTTGTCTAGAGATGAGGCATACAATCCACAAAGGAAGGCTCACCATCTTTTCCACCATCTTTTCATGGGATTGAACAAATTTGGCAGGTATTTTGATTTGTTTAGTAATTATGAGTGGGAAGGGTAGTAGAAGGGAGGAGAAGGAAGGAAGGAAAAGGGACTCACTTTATTTGACTTGTAGCAATAAGCACTCATTTGTTTATGAAAACAAAAGAAAAACATAAAAGTGGATGGATTGATTCCACATAAAGCCAAATAAGTAAGTATTTTAGTAGATCCCCCTATAAACCAGAACTTGGAGGTTGGGGTTTTTTTGGTGAGTTTGCTTCCCCCTAGTAATACTCTGTACCTAAGTATGTTGTCCAGGTCAATGCATTGATCACCACTGTCATTGTCGAGAAGCACTTGTCACGTATCTAGGTGTGCATGCAACACAGCTGGGAGTGAGCTACATGTTGCTGCCATCTTGTTGGTAATACTCTAGATGGACAGCACTTACAGGTTCAGACTTAGAAGACTCAGTGGCACGTCGGAACCAGCTTGAACCGGCTCACGAGAGCAGATTGTGTGTGCAGTCTCTCCTTACTCCACATTCATTGTCATCCCTCACATTAGTAGCTTGGAATCATGAGCCACGCTGGGAGTACTTGCATCATGGAAACTGGCAGAAGTCACAAGTCAGTACGCAGCCGCTCCCTGACCAAGGCTGGTTGCTAAACATCCACAGCACACCCCTGGACAGACAGAATGAAACGAAACTTTTAACAACTTCATTAAAAGACTGTATTACATATTAAGGCTGTATTACTGTATTGCATATTAAGATTTTGGTTTTGTTTTAAATAGGCAAGCATGAGTTCTGTACTTGAAGCTGTAAAAAAAAAAATCTCAATTTAGAACTTATTTTGAGTTCCAAAGGAGTGCAATGATTACCATCCAATTTAATTTTAAAAAAGGGATTCACTGGTTTTGGATTCAATGGAACAGGGATTTTTAAAGAATTGATTTTTTTTAAATCTCAATAAAATTTTATTAATTTAATTAGTTCCTATCAATTTTTAAGTAAGCAGTGGCTTAGATTAAATTTGTGTGCTTGGGACGCCTGAGTGGCTCAGTAGGTTAAGCATCTGAGTTCAGCTCAGGTCATGATGTCATGTTTCTTGAGTTTGAGCCCTGCATCAGGCTCTGTGCAGACAGCTCAGAACCTGGAACCTGCTTCAGATTCTGTGTCTCCCTTTCTCTCTGTGCCTTCCCTGCTTGCTAGCTCTCTCAATCTCTCTCTCTCTCTAAATAAATATTAAAAAAATCTTAAATTTGCATGCTTTCTCTCTTCCTCTCCTCCCTCACCTCCTCTCCTTTTTTAACCCAGCCTCTTCTGAGCTTATTACTGGATCTAGGCATCATTTTGTGGATAGAACACTATGGGTGATTGTAAATCAGGTAAAAGTTCTGGGTCCAAATTTTGTGGTGTTGTTTCTATTAGGGTGTATGTTACCTAATCTACAAACTAGGAAAAAGAATTTGGATAGATGCAGGACAGGGCTTCTGTTTGCGGTGGAGGTTAATCTAAGCCAGAGCGGAGTGGTATCAGCAGGATTCAGATCCGATGGGATGGTCTGAGTTCATCTTCCCAGTGCATGTGGGCATGGGGGTAACAAGGGAGGAATGGAGTCATGCACTCTGATCAGAGGAGGGCCAAGTTAGAAGATAAAGGGCCCACAGTTGAGAGTTCTTTTAAGGGAGAATGAATAACTTCAGAACAGGATTGAAATCACAATCCAGAGGGACTAGAAAAAGCAATAAATAGGTAACAAGGCTGGAGTTAAATTCTGAGGATTGAGAATCCAAGTGTGATGAAGCCTTTCCCCAATTGCTTTCTTCCACCCTCTAGTCCTACATGATGCTTACCAAAAGAAGGATTTGCAATCCAATAATTTTTCAACTTTATGGTGGCCTACCATACCCTGTCTCAGAAATGCATAATGGGCATTGGTATAGTTAAAGCGCAGGCAAGTCTTGCAGTTTGTGAAACTGACTCCTTTGAGCACAGAACACATTTTGGGCACCAAAGTGCACACATTCTGAGATCGGAGAGACAGGGCATTGCAGATCAGTCTGAGATATATAGCAGAAAGAGCTTGGATGCTGGTCAAATACGCCCAGACCCAAATCTGGTGATAAGGTCTGCAAAGAGATAAATGCAGAACCAGGCACACAACAGACCCTCATGGCACACTGAATTCTCCCAGGGCAGAGCTAGGTGTGACTCTGAAAGAGGGGCTGTCCTCACAGGGGAGTCAGGTGGGTTACTTGCTCTCTGCAGGGTTTCTTGTCTGGAGTGAGGATGTGAGATCTAGGGAAGTTTACGGAATCCAATAACCTGATACCTGTTCCTGATTCTCCTGCCGTCTTGGTATGGACTTTTGGCCGTGAACTTGAGTTCCAGTCTCATGTTCCTCAGGAGGCTCCCAGAGTTCAGGGGCTCAGAAAATCAAATCTGGGGCACGTAGTGAAGGTTAAATATGTACCCAGGATCGGCATTAGTTTGTTAAAGGCAATATCTGTTGTTGAGTATCTGTTTTCTTCCCTTTCAAGCAATCAAGGAAAGTGTAGTGTCTTCCAGAGGCTCCCAAGATCTGAAATACAAGGATTAAAGGAAACAGTGTTTATAAAAAAAAACCTGGGTATAAACAGTTGGGCTCTGGAGAGAACAGGGGTGCTGTTTGCCCTATGATGGTGATCAAGACTTCTTGGATGGTTTTACCTTCCTGCTTCCTCTCCAGGGTGTGATCCCCTGGGGGAAATGCGCCATGGGATTTGCATCTCACCAGCCTTCCCCAGCAAAGCGGTCATTTTTGACTCAATTGGCTGAGTCATAAGTAGAGGGTGGGTTCAGATATTCATTTCTAAAATATTTGCCGTGCAGGTCCTGTGCTAGCTACCCAGAGTACAAAGGAGACGGGGCAGCCCCCTCCCTGAAATCACTCATGGTGGCGGGAGAACAGATGTACATACTAACTGATCATTAAGCCACAAAGCAGTGAATGCTGGGATAATCCATGAAAAGTGCTTAGAATACTGTCTGAGCACATGATAAGGGCTCAATACATCTTGATTACTATTATGATCGATATAATTATTATTATTAAACAGGCAGGTTGCTGTGGGAGCATCGAGGAGTGTATGTGTGTGTTGAGGGTGGCTGATTTTGCCTGGAAGCTCAGAGAAAGCACCACAGACAGGAGGTAGCATTTCTCTTGAAAAGCTAAGAATGTGGCCACATTCAGGAGAGGGAAAATGTATCCCTCTGGTCAAAGAAACGTGTGCAAAAGCCTTGACGTGAATATCCACGCATGTTGAAATAACTGCAAATATTTCAGCTCATAGCTGAGTCATGAGGGATGTGTGTCTGCGCATGTGTGTGTGTGTGTGTGTGTCTATGTGTGTGTGTGGCCAGAGACAAAATGGGAAGATGTGGCGTTAAGAGTCAGCTTGGGCTTGAGAAGGTGATCACGTATTGCAAAATCAGGATTACACATGTTTACAGTAGGAACATAGCTATTTTTTTAAGAAATATAAATTAAAATAATTAACTGTGATTAATACTGTCATGCATCTTTGAAAGTTGCTAAGAGAGGAGATCTTAAAAGTTCTCTTCATAAGAAAAACATTTTATAACTGGTGACAAGTGTTAAGGAGACTTTCCGTGGTGATCATTTTGCAATACGTACAAATACTGAATCATTATGCTTCTACCTGGAACCGATGCAATGGTATCATGTCAATTATACCTCAGGGAAAAAAAATTAAAAGCTCTTTGACCAATTGATTCCAATTCAGAGAGTTTTTCCTCATGACGCAGAAACTGTTTATATCAAAACATTAGGAAAAAATCTGAATCGGAGGAACTGCGGAGTACATTTTGATATGTCTCTCTGATTCCATTAGGTAATGATTCAAAGTGACATTAAAGAACTGAATTAGGTAGTTTGGGAAAAAGCAGATGATGTAGCGTCAAGTGAACAAAGTCTAGAAATAAAAACGGACTCAAAAAAGGAATCTTGACTCTGTTACAAAATGTGCTTTGCTGGAAGATGAGAAAGCAGTATTTTGAAAGGTTAAAGTTGTTATTTGTGGGTGGAGGGGTCAGGGGACATTTTTCTTTTCTTTTCCGTATTTATTCCAACCAGGGAAGAAAGGCTGGGGGGAGAGGGTGGTTCATGGGCCCCAGTGGAGAAGCCAGCAGGTACAGCCTCTCCAAAGCGGCCTGACTCGGGACAGCCCCCAACCCCAGCCATGGGACACTGAGCTAAAACTCTGGGCTTCACCTTGGAGCTGAGAGATGAGCCTTTGTGAGCATGTGGGTGAACCAGTGCCCCACAGCTACACCTCTAATAATGAAGCTGAACTTTCTCCCACAGGAGCTATGAGGGCTCTTGGGGTGGAGATGAGGTTGACCAGAGCAAGGGGAAAGGCTTCTCGCAAACGGCAGGATTCAAGCTGACTCTCAAAGGGTATGAGGTTTAGATGGGTAAGAGGAAGGAAGCTTAACCTGAAACCCACTTGTCTTTTCTAGCTCTTTAATGAGTAAACCCGCATTCTTGAAGATCTGCCGCCCACTGGTGCCTTTTCTAAATCTCGATGCCTCTTTGTAGGAAGTGAGCTAAACTGAGCCATTGGCTGGTTGGGGGCATGATTAGAATAACTGCCAGTTACTGAGCGCTCACCTAGCACATACCTGCCTGGCTTCTTCGTATTCCCCAGGGCCCCTATTATAGATTGGCGTTTTTACAGATTGGAAGACTGAGTCTTGGCTAGACCACCTAAAACAACACGTAATTGCTGGAGTGTAACTGGATCCAGGGCAGTTTGGCTTCAGAGTCTGTGAGGGTAATCGGTGGGCACTTCCCACGGGACCAGTTTCCCCTGGCCCTCCCCACCTCGCTCACTCCTCCATCTGGGGGAGAAGCAGGATCCAGGATGATCTCCATTTTCCGAATGGCGGCAGCCAGTTACTGAGATCCCTGCTTTTATCCTTTCAGCCAGTGTTTGACTGTTTGTTGAATGAGCACGGTGTGCAAGATGCTGTGTGTGAGGGGGTGTCCGTGCACAAAGGTGCTCCCGGAATGGAGCCCCTCGCTGTGGTTCCCAGGCTCCTCGCTGTTTGTAGTGGGGAGAGGGGACCAGTGTCCTGAGCCCCAGCCCGAGCCAAGTCCTGCACTGTCTGGGGTGGTTGGGCAGGAGCCTTATCATCCAGGGAGAGACCTATGAGCTGGCTCTGTGACCTTAGAGCCTCCTCCTCTCACTGAAAAGGACAAGGCTGAATTCAGTGATTTTCCTCCATTCTCACACCCGATTCTACTTCCCACCTCGGGAAAATACGCCGCCTGGGAACCCAGGCAGCGTGAATCAGACACGCGGAACAGGGAGCGAGGCCTTGCCCCGCGGGTGGTTGAATTTGTACAGTTCACAAACAGTCGAGACTAACTAACCTGTGGAGTTAGACTTCTGTCAGGGCACCAGTTCCCTTTGGAAGGGGGGCTGACTGGGAGAAAGAAGGGGGGATGCTTCTGGGGGTGCTGGGTGGGTCCCAGATCTGGATCTGCGTGCTGATCCCTCCGGCATGTTCCCTTTGCGATGCTTTGTTACCTGCACACGTATGACTCTGGGTCCTTTTCTTTATGGTTAAAAAAATACTTTAATTAAAAAACTATGAGGACGGCACTTGTGGGGATGAGCACTGGGTGTTATATGTAAACCAACTTGACAATAAACTATAAAAGAAAATATTCAAAAAGCATCAGAAGAGAGGGGTAGGGTGGGGCGTGTTCCTGAGGGAGGGCACGGGCTCCGGACAGGCTCTGGGACTGGAACAAGTCACCTGCCCTCTGTGGGCGGTAGGGGGTCACTCGGGGCAACAGCCTCACCTTACAGGCGATACCGGAGGGTCCGTGCCGTGGGCACTGCCTGGATTTCCCAGCTCTGAGCTGGAACGGGAAGAGGGTGCTGTGCCGGAAGCCGGAGCCCTGGGAGGGAGCACGCTCCTGAGCATTCAACAGGTGGCACTCTTCCCCCAGCCTCCGGGCTCCGGGCTCCGGGTGCTGGAGCCGCAGGAGCTGCCTTGATGCAGCGGCTTAGCCGGGATGCGAATCTCCCCGGCCAGGTCTCTCCACTCCCGGAGGAGGGGGCTTAAACCCAGGGCCCCTCCGCACGTAGTCCGTAGTCCGCCCCCATCCCCGGCCGGTATCCCCAGGAGGAGCCCAGGACTGTGTCCCCCAGGCCCCTCCTCCACGGGAGCGCTCCCACAGCCCTTTTGCCAGCCTCTGGGGGACCCGGGCCTCCGGCCGGGAGGGTCCTCCTTCCTGCGGGGCCTTCCCTGCAAACAAGAGAGAGGAATTTCTGGGAACCTGGGTGACTACTCCAGCAGAGAAGGGAACATGAATATTTCATTAAGGTGGTTCAGGCTATTAAACAACATTACAAAACCAAGTGTGTTGGCAGGAATCTGAGAAGCACATTTACATGGGTACAAATAGTGCGAAGAGAGGCCCAGTGAGGAGGCAGCCTCAGGGAAAGCCCCCTGCTGGTCTGCCTGAAGTGGCCTCGGGGGCACCCCTGTCCCCCAAACACATTCCAAAGGGGACTTAGAAGGGGAGCTCAGAGATGGCAGNCCCAAGAGGTGGCCTAGAGTCTCAGATGCCCTCGCCAGAGGAGGTCAAGCCTGGAGAAACAGGGTGAGATGTTTGTCACAGTGAGGTCGCGTGACACCCTCTGAACCGCCAGAGGATCGGCTGTTTGTCCCCCCTGTGTCGCTCTGGCTGAAGAACAAGAACACACAAAGGCCTTTTTATGTAGCCTCCACCTACCGCTTTGAGAAGTCTTTCCATCTCATGCATCTCCCCTCACACAACACAAGGCTACCTCCCCAGCGGCCGCTTTTGTATTCTTTCCGTACAAAATAATACTACAAAAGCATGCATTGGATTTAGCATTTTGCATATTTGATTTCTTATAAAGCTCTGACATAGATGCTAATTATAATCTCCACTTTACAGACACTGAGGCTTAGAGAGGTTAGGTAAATTGCCCGAAGTCACACTGCTTAGTAGATGGCAGAGGGCAGTTTGAATCTAGGTTCATTTGAGTCCAGAGCCTACGCTCTAAGTCCATCTTGGCTGGAGAATGTGTCAGAGCCTCTGGTTCTCTGACTCCTTGATCATACCGAAGAGAGGTATGATGGAGGAGAACTCACAGAAGAAGCTGCAGAGGAAGGCCATGGGAACAAAAGACCAGGTCACTTATGAAGGCTGCCATTTACTCTAAGCACTTGGACAGACAACTTAGCTGCTCAGAGACTCCATTTTGTCTAGTTACTGTGAGAACTAATCAAAGAAACACCTATGAAGTTCCAAGTCTGGTGTCTGGTACACACTAGGTACTCAGTAAATGCTAGAGCCCTTTCTCACTTCCCGCTGCCTCCTCCGCGTGCCCGGCTAGGCATGGTTCTCTTCCAGGTTGATTCTTTCTGCTCAGGAAGAGTTTCCTAGAGAGGCTGTCAGTGGTGACTCCAAACTCGAGCTATGTGTTGGGTGTTCTTTCCCTGTACCTTGAGCTCTTCCTATCGTAATACTTACCACATTGTGCTATAGATTGTTTAATTTGTCAGATATCTTTCCTCAACCGAGGACTTGATGTGGCAAGAAATCTACCTTATTCCCGAATCCCAAGGTACCAGCAGAGGCCCTAAAATGTTAGAGCACTCAATAAATATCTGTTGGTGGCTGCATTGATGAGTGGATAGGTGGACTGATGAGTGGGAGGAGGGAGGGAGGGACGGATGGACAGACTGATGAGTGAATTGGATGGGTCATTTGATATATAGATAATCAGCTTGAGTATCTTCATTTATAACATTCTGTCACATGTGTGTATACCGGGGCTTTCAGGAACATTGTCCTTCTGTTTACCATTAACTCCACAGTTTTTACCATCCTGAGAGAGGTAGAGGCAATACGCAAGGCTGGCCGGGCCCAAGCTGATAAGGGCCATTGTCTAGCCCAACCCCCACAAACAAACAAAAGCATTTTCTAAGCCTTCTCCATCTTCACAAGCTTCCAGGAGGAAAATATTCTGTTTGGTAAGAGTAGATGCCCAACTCTATCACTCGTTGCCACAGACTGCCCTCCACTCAGGGAAAGGGGCTGCTTATGATATCTGGAAACTTAGACCCCCTTTTTCCCTTTGGTGTTGATGGGAGTGAGGGGGCCTGATAACCAGGCTGCTAATTGCTCTGCTTATCAGAAGATGGTCTTTGACTGCAGTGTGGATGTGGGGAGTGGGTGGTTCCGAAGGCAGAGCGATGCTGGAGTCTGTGGCTTGGCCGGACCAGGGTCCCAGTGGAGAGATCAGGGTTCAGAGAGAAGTGAGGGAGGGCAGGGCCGCTGGAATGCTCTCAAGATAATCTCCTGTTCTTATCAACGCCACGTTTCCCCAACACACACACTTAATGTACTTGAACTTACAACCTTGGAAAGCAAAATAGCAGCTTCAATCTCATGGGCCCCAAGGGAAGCAGATTCTGGTTCTGGTTCTCCAGTGGGCTTGACCAGAGATCCAGCCCGGGGTGGGTCTCAGTGGCCGGGCTGTCTCTCCCTCTCATGCCCCTTTACTCCCTGTCATCCTCTTCCTCTTTCCTCTTTGCAGATATTATCTGGGTGCTCTCTTCATGCCTACCTCACTCCCCCTTCTCAACAAGTTCTCACAATAGACTCAGATCAGCGAAGACCTGTGGGGCTGTTAAGGACCGAGAAAGCTCTCAGCTGAACCAACGCCGAGAATTATACCTGTCATGTGAAGCTTCCATTTGCATCTGGCCAAAGAAATGAAGTTCATGTCTTAAATGAACAGAATCGTCAACAAGCTGGCGTACAGGGGTGACCTGTCAGGGACTGTCGCAATTATTCTCTAAAGGAGGGAGAGACAGGATAAAAAGAAAGAAAGGAAGGAGGAAGGCAGGGAGGGTGAGCTGAAGTCTGGGCGGAAGAGAGAGGGATGGTACATAGTCTTTGCTGAGTGTCTGTCTACTTAAGTCAGGGACTAAGCCACACATTTTAGCACATTTTTTTTCTCTAAGATCCACAGCCAGCGGGCAAGGCAGATTTGTTGCCTTCCATTTAACAGATGAGGAAGCTGAGGCCCAGCAAAGTTAATGAATATGTCTAAGGTCACACAGCAACTGGAATTGAAGCCTGGAAAACCTGACTCTTGTAGGCTGCCTCTGTCCCACCCGTGCTATGATCAGGTGGCCCATTCAACTGGTCCAGTGAGTCCTACTGGTCAGCAGGACCCCCACGCTTAAGCACCAACTAGGGCCCCCTTACTGGGCCAAGCCCTCATTCTCAAGCTCAGAAGCGGGAGTTGTCAGACCTTAGAACTCACTGCCCAGAGTCTGAGACACAGTGCGAGGTCAGGCCTTATCCAGAGTCCCATGGTTATTTGAGGCAAGAGCTGGGACTAGATCTGTAGTTTCCTGAAGCATGGTCAGTGCAGTTGCTCTGGGGACACTTTGAGTCTCCTGTGCAGTCAGTTCCATTATTGTGTAAATTGTGTAGAGTCACAGTTCAGAGGGGAAATCACACAGGAGAACGGGATGGAGGTTGTGAGGACCTAAGTGTCGACGTCTCCTTAACATAGCTGATCTGCGAAATGGGACTGCTGTGGTAGGCTGTGCTCACAACAGTCCTCACGCTTCATCCTTTTAGTCTGTTAGTGGGATGTTTTGAAGACTTCATAGAAATAAAGTTTGGTACATACAAATTATGTGCGGTGACCCACGACTCCAGAGGGAGTTCATGGGCCTGGTACTTCCAACTCGCATTACTGAGGTTGGTCAATAGGGCTGATGGGGAGTGCAGGGAAGATGGCTGATGAGGTATACGGAAAAGACACCTGAAGTCAGAACTCTTGGTTTGTGCTCAAGCATTGGATGGTTCCCACTGTTGCTGTGAAAAGGCCTGGACTCCTCAGGGTAACCTGTCGGGCCTCTTCTAAGAAACCTCATCTCCCATCCCTTTCCCCCTCCTGATCCCCTACTGGGGTCCGCAGATTCGTTATGCCGGCTCCTCTGCAGGGACATTGTACCTGGAACCCCACCCGCTCCTTTTCCTGTCCAGTTTCTTGTCTCTGATCTCATCCCTGTTGTAATTTCCTCAGGAAAGCATTTTGATCCTTGCGGGCTCGTCAGCTCCCTTCTGTTGTGTGTCTTCTCACCCACGTAACTCTGTGATCATACTTTCACTTGTGGGTTACCCTTTACAAAACAACCATAATGATAAACTCCGTGATGTTGGGGATCATGTTGGTTTATGCTATTTTATCCCTGTCCTGAGAATGTGTGATAAATTCAAACGCTTGTTGAATGAATGAATGATAAGACATTTGGAGAGAGGGGTTGAGGAAGGGGCTGAGGGACGGACTAAGGAAGAGGGGGGTGAAAGGGAGGGAAGGCTGATCCCTCGATGTAGTTGCTTTTTCTCCAAGGAGACATTTATCGTCAGTCACTAAAGGGGTGGTCCAGTCAGTTGTGATCTCAAGTCAAAATGGCCCCTTTGAATTCCTCCCAATTCCCCAAGGCTGAATCCTCATGGAAGCCGCCACCCCCACCCCCTCTGGTGCCTGAAGCCCTGAGGGGAGATTCCATACCCTCCCAGCTCTGGCAACCAGACTGCGCACATTACTTCTTACTAGAAGGCTGCTGGCTTGTACGATGCCCATCCCCCATTCTTTTATTGCATACTTTCTTGATCAAACTGTAAACCAACAAGAGAGTGCTGAGCAATCATTAACAGCTGTTCTTGGAAAAGGACTAGATCACATAATTGCACACTTTACAACGTTCACCCTGGTTGCCGTTCCACCTCTGTGGTCTCGCCTGTCCTCCGTAGCTACAAGCATCACGAGCGAGGCTCCTGGCTAAAACCGGAGAGGGAAGGAGCAGCGAGTTCAGGAGAAAGATCCAGAAAACAATTTACTTGTTTTAAAGTTGCTGAGAAGCTTAAGGCCACTACATTTCGGTTGGCCGTTAAGTGAATATGTAACCACTTTATATATTTCAACAAAATTAAACTTAAACCTACAGAATTAGGTTTATTAATTTCTGTCAGGGCTCAATGGGGGAATAAGAATGGCCATTCATTATGGACACACAATTACTGGAGACAAAAATGAAGCCCAGCACTATTAAGTATAATAAAAATGTTGAACACTGAAGAAATTTTCATTAAATATAATCTATTCTTTATATTACTACACTTAATCCTTTGCTGTCTGCTTCTTTGTTTTTCTCCAACCTATTTAATTTTATTACTTAACTTTTTATAAATGTTTCTTAATATAATTATGATTAAAGATTTGGGAGAAGAGAAGAAAGAAGAAAGAAGAGTTTCTCTTCCATCTCCTCTTTGCTTTACCCCTAAGATGGTGAAAAATGATTTTTTTTGGAAAAAGCGAGCGCTAAGTGGGATTTTATTGTGGGGGCAAGGCCGGAGCATGAGCGAAGGGAAGGCAATAAGTAAGAAAGAAACGCCGATCAGCAAGTGCAGTAGCTCTCTGTATGTTACACATTTAAATAAAAGTCCAGCGCCTGACTAAAAATGTCTGAGAATATTGGCCTGACCAAACTATGTCATTAAAAGATGGGCCCGGCTAGTGTTACCACTTACACTCCATGAAAACGTTTGTGATCAGAGCGTTTATTTTTAAGCCACAATGTTTTTCCCTAATGGTTGCTTTCTTCTCTTGGTGGAGACTGTGGGAGAATGGATCATGGGAAGCTCAATGGGGAATTTAATTTTCTTTGCCAAATAGGGTCCTGCTACTGTGTCTTCAAGCTTCTTATTAGCCATATCGTGGTCTTTA
>NW_027528369.1:4033555-4071164 GCF_008692635.1 Crocuta crocuta | reverse complement strand
AAGTAGCAATCCTTTAAGCATGGAATATAGGGATGTGGGAATAAAACAGTGATTCAGCTTTTACCCACTAGTGAGCACTTTAACAACTGTGTTCAGAACAGAGGGGTCTTAGTTCCAAGTCACTTCAGGAGTTCGGTTCTGGGCACCACGTGTTCAGGAGCCAGCATTCACTATTTTCTCTTCTTCCAGCTACGTAAGATGAGATTCATGCTTTTGTTCGCAGCAACCACACAGCCCTGCCCAGCCCCCAGACCCCACCACATACATGAATTCATATTTCCTGGACCCCGTCCTCTCCACATGCTTATTTCGTCATTTTGCTAAGCTGGGCATTTGGTGTTTATGTTGTAATTGATGATGTAAACTCGTCCCAGCTGAGTCATGCAGTAGAGCGTATGATGCCTAGTCTCACTGACAAGATATCTTTGTTGCTATTAGTATTTATTACTATTTGCATAGTTCTTGACAGAATTACTCTGCCCCCAGTCCTGCTTACCATTTGTGTAAACCTTCCCAAACGGGGGATATTCTATCCATAGCATCTTCTCGAAGAGCTCTCTGCGCCTTCTGAACTGCTCCAGTCTGGATTGGTGCCCCCCCACCCCGACCCCTGCCCACCCCTGGTGGCTCACAGCTGTGATCTTGAGATTTCCTTCTATGGCCATTCAAGATGGCCTTCCTGTCTCTCTCACACTGAGTCCCTATTTCCTGAGTCCTACACCATCCTCTTGGTTTCTCCCCATGTTTTGTAGAGCTTATCTTCTAGTAATTTCCAAAGGAGGAACCCATAAGAATTAGAACTTTGGGAACTTGGCCTTTAGAGAAGCCCTCCCTACCAGTACCATCTAAGTGCCCCGCCCCCCACCCCTGCCCAGTTTCTTTCTAGAGCATTGTCTTTCTGGCTCTTCTGTGTAGCCTTTGTGTGAACTGACATTCTTCAGACTTA
The DNA here is from genome assembly GCF_008692635.1 of Crocuta crocuta. Lineage (NCBI taxonomy): Eukaryota > Metazoa > Chordata > Mammalia > Carnivora > Hyaenidae > Crocuta > Crocuta crocuta. The sequence continues at coordinate 4,070,218 of NW_027528369.1, read as the reverse complement.
CTCCTTAGCTTACTTTACTTTCCTTCATCCCCATAAGAAAGTAAGTTCATGAGTGGTGGGACCTCACCGTCTTTGCTTACCGTTGAACCACAGTGCCCAGCACGATAATACTGCTTGTAGACACTCCCAAAATATCTGTTGAATAATGGAACTAATGAATGTATGGGCTTGCTTCACCATACGAATCTATAAGGAACAGGAGGCATTGGAGAAGTTTTGGCCTCACCTGATACCGCTCACCTTTAGGCAGAGGCCATGTGGTTTGCCGTATGACCAAGAACTTATATCAGAACTGGGAATGTGAAACTGATGGCTGGGTCCCTGGACTCTGTCCACGTGCTTGGCATCAGGCACGCAAGACAGGTAGACGCCAACAGCTTTCTCTCTTTTCATCCCCATGTTTTGGCATTGCAAACACAATGGCCTCCGGGGGGCACTTTGATGGATGTTTTTTTCCCTCCACAGCAGTAATATTAACCTTGTTTAATAATCTATTAACAAAGAGGATAAAGGTCTTATTAACATTCACATGCTTTCTTTGCTGCTGAAATAACACTGCCTTTTTGTGTATTCACAAGGCTGATTTTTTGTTCCTTTATTTTTTTAATTTTTTTCAATGACAGAGGTTGATGAATGTGCTGGAAAGGGCACTGGTAAAAAGACTGCAGGTCACCTGCTTCAGACCCTGTTCTGACGTTCACCCTCTGTGTGTGTGACCTTGGTGAGGTCACCCAGCCTCTCTGATCCTGTTTCCTCAGTTGTAAAATGGGGACAGTTGAGTTTACATGCATTGCTAATTCGAAGGTTCAGGAAAACATATATAAAGTGTCTAACTCTTGACGCAAAAGGCATGGATTGGAGTTAGTTCTTTTCACAATTTTTACACCCCATGAAATATGTTTTCATGGAATTGTAATGAAAGGCATCAGTGAGTAAGAATACGTAACCGAGGGGCGCCTGGGCAGTTCAGGTGGTCGAACGTCTGACTGGGTTCCAGGTCAGGTCATGATCTCACGGTTTGTGAGTTCGAGCCCCGTGTTGGGCTCCATGCTGACAGCGCAGGGCCTGCTTGGGATTCTCTCTCTCCCCACCTCTCTCTCTGACCCTCCCCTGCTTGTGCATGTTCTCTCTCTCTCTCTCTCTCTCTCTCAAAAATAAATAAACTTAAAACAATAATCATACATATCTGAGAGCTCCCTTTAAGACAGCTGCCTTCGGCTTTTGGAAGTAACACCATCCTGTCTGCCATGACTGCGTGTCTATTCCTGGGCGCAACCACTGCTTGTTGAGCAGTGACAATGAAGAGCAACCCGACGGACAAAGCCATGGTGGCTCTCGGGCGACATCTGAGAGGACACAGGTTCTTTACTCTTCTGAAATGACTCTTTTCACATGTTACATATTTATGTCCCCAAATCATCCTGGCCTTGAGCAAATTGAGCAGAGTCTCTGGCCGTTTGGTGGGAGTCAGAAGCCAGTTGTGTGTTCACGATTAGCCGTCAAGGAAAGGAAGAAAAAGGGAGCGAGTTGAGGCGTTAACCCTGATCACAGAGCCTGTTCTGCCTCCCTGTTCCTGAGAACCCGTGCAGTGTTTCTCAGAGTTCGCCGCACACACGTATCACCTGGCGATCTTATTCATTGCAAATGCAGATTCATTCTGGGCTGGGCTGGGGCTCCCCCTCGCTGCTGCTGGCCCTCAGACCACGCTTGGGCTTGGCATTCTGTACACATCACCCAAGGGGCACAGCCACTTTCACAGGTTTTCCTGCTCCATCCATAGACTCCTCTTCTGCCACCAGCTGAACTATAGTCCACTTGCTTTTTCTCTGCCCCGGGATGCTTTAATGTCCCCCTGGCCTTCTCTGTTATTCCTGCCATTCTCCGTCTTTTTCGGAGCCTAAGTGGCTTCAAACAACCTCACGTTTTACTTCTAAAGGTAGAGTTTGTATCTAGAGATGGTGAAACAAAACAAAACAAATAGACAAAACTGCAAAGCTCCAGAACACAGTTCTAGTACAGGCAGGTAAACATCACACGTGAATTAGAGGCGGGGGCCGTCCCTCTCCGCACACCTCGCATGCCTGAGGGCCACAGCGGAGGTGTAGATGCCTAGCCCTGCTAGATCATTTGGGGAGACGCTGTCAAGGTGCTGTGCACATGTAGGGAGGCTCACCCTCACTAGAACGAGATGGCGTACCGGAGCCTTGGCATTAGAGGCACCGGGAGACACAGATCTGCACAGATCAGTGTTCATGCCCTTCCCCATTCAGAAGTCCCTGTTGGGATTCAGGTATTGATGTTTTTAAGCCACCGCAATTGAGAATAGTGCCCCAAGGTAAATGGAGGGGCTGGGGTGCAGGTTGCTTGAGAGAGACATACTCTGCCTTCCCCCGTTCAGGATTATCTGGGAGAGAAATGTTATGAATGCATTTCTATAGGGATTCAGAACTCATTTTCATTAAAAAAAAAAGTTTCCTCTGTGCTGGTTTTTTTTTTTTTTTTTCAAGTACATTCTTCAACAGAGAAATACTCATTTACCTCCTGGATTAATTGCATCCCTGTTGGTGATGGCTTCTGCATGAAGTTCAGCTGCTGCTTGCAGTGGGGGAAGGAATGAGCTCCAAAATGCAGACGGGCAGCTGCGATTCGTGGGGAATTTATTTCCATCTCAGATGTCACTCAGCCTGATTTGTAATGGGGGAAGCTGGAGGCCCCTCCTGTCTGGGCCGCGACAAAAGCAGAAACGTGCCGTCTAGGCCGGGCACGCTGCTTTGTCAGAACCGATGCCCGTCACCTCCGTTCCGCCTCCTCCTGCACCCAGGAGCCTGGAGCATTTAGCTTCAATTACAGATGTCACTTGTCATTTCTGGAATGCTGACTACATTAATACACTTTTTTTTTTTAACTTTTTGGAGAATTTGATTAAAGTGCCTTGTAGATAAATAGCATTTATCTATTTCCCTTTCATTGCTGTGTTGTGTAAACGGAACAGCAGGGAAGGAGAAACACCTGAACTTTCAGGGCCCTCGAGTGGGCAGATGTGGCATCTCGCTGGGGAATCCAGAGGCTCTTGCGCAATCCTGGAGGGGTTTTTGTTTAACCTGAGACACCGAACCGTTCATTCCGCTGGCGGCCTCCTTGTGCCCGCGGGACGCGGTGAACTCTTGGAAGGGGCGGGAACAGTTCTGCAGAAAGTGCAGGGCCCCCTGGAGCCACGGGGGGCTCAAAGTGTGCGTGTGGCGCGGTGCGGCTGGGACCCTGAGGCGGCCGGGTGTGGAGTGCTCCCTCGCAGGGCTGGGGCTTAGGGGTTGTGTGTGACTCCAGTCCAGCTGGTGCCCAGCGCCGATGGCCTCTTCCAACGGCAGCAGGGCTGGTGGTAAGGATAGAGGCTCTGGGTTAGACAGAAGCGGGGTTTGTCCTCAAGGACTCTGGTCTAGACAAGCACTTGGGACCTCATCCTTCAGAGAGCAGGGAGACCTGCCGAGGGTGCCATGAGAATGATACATAGGTGAGAGGACTTAGCGCTGTCTACTTATTAGCCATGTGCACGGGTAACCCCCACAACATATGATGACCAGTGAGACTGGTCACCCTCGGCACAGCTCCGGAGAAAGGTGCTGGATGCCTGCTCCTGGGTCAGGCCTTAACCCTTCAGTTGCTGGAATGTAGAGATATAGGGAAAAGCCATGTTGGGGGAGGGTGAGGACACCATCTCGCACACAAGTATCTCCGTATTGTAGTAACTGGAAGAGCTGCATCGGTACAAACAGGCTGTATGACAACCTTGGGCTGTTAACCGGTGGCCTACTGTGTGCCAGCCCTCTGTGTAGACTGGTCTAGACAGCTGTAGGGAGATGGGTAGAATCCCACGGCTTCACAGTGGGGTCTGTGATCTGCCCAGAAGGCTCCTGGTGAGACCCTCTGAGTCATTCGTGGGTGCTGTGCCCCGTCTATGTATTAAGCTCCAGTTTCCATGCAAAGTGACAGAGGTGGGCAGGACACGGCTCTCAGTGAGCTCGCGGCCAAAGGAGGGAGACAGGCATGTAAACAGATGATTGCTCCCAACATCCAAGGAAGTCAAAAGCATATGGATGACAGAGAAGTGGATTCTGCCAGGGAGACTTAGAGCACCAGAGACATTAGAGCCTTTGAAAAAAGTATTAAATATTAGTCATTCAGATAACACAAGAATTAACTATCACTTATGAAAAAGAAAAAGGGTAGAGTTAAGGTTGAAGACCCCTAGGCCACCCTACCTCAGTCCCCAAGCCTGCTGGTAACTGCAGTTATTAACTTGATGTGAATCTCTGAGGCTATTCTAGGAAATAGTAATGGTGCATCTGTGTGAGTCTCTGTGCAATGTATGTGAATATTCATACAAATTGTGTCATCCTGTCCACACCAACATTCAACTCACATTTTATTTTATTCTTGTATTTCAATATGCCCAGGTGTCCGTGTAGAAAGGTGCTGCTCAAAGTTCGGTACACGGACCGACAGCATGAGCATCACCTGGGAATATGTTCTAAATGCAAATTCGTGGCTCCACCTCACCCCAAGCGAACCAGAATCTCTGAGGGGTGGGTCACTCTCCAAGTGGTTATTTTGCCCACCCAAATCTGAGAAGCACTGATGTTCAAAATGACATCCAGAATTCCAGGGCTCGGATCCCTGAGTCACCCTTTGGAGGAGAGCCACTCAGGAGACCAGCCGAACAGGATTGCCTGGGTTGGATTTTATGCAAGGGAAATTGCAAATGCTTATCTGGTTGAGCCGCCGAGGTCATTACTGTTGGTTACTGCAGTCAACCTGGTCTACAGTGACCAACACGCAGTTAATTTAAACGAGGCTCCAGATTTCTGCTCAGCGGCTCCCTACCGGTGATTTTCAGTACCCACTCTGGGAGAAGAATGGTTTTATAATCAGTGGCCAGGTTTTGTGGCTTCCAGGTGGTCACAAGAGACTAGGAATAAGATTCAGTCCTTCCCCTCCTCTGTAGCGGAGGGGGACCAGAATCAGCCCACCTGGCTCACCAAACTACGCCATTGCCGATGAAGTATGTGTAAAGAGCAGCTTCTCCCTCGTTTCGCTGGACGTTCTTCGGATTGAGGTGTGGCCATAGCGATTGGTTCATTGGGAGGAAGGCCTTCAGAGTAGACACAGGGAAGTTCTTGCTTCCCATTTGCCACCCCTAACCCTTGTAACGATAGCTGTCCCTCCGAGTAAACATCTGTACGGGAGCTAGCCAGTGCCTCCAGCCAAGTATCCTGTGTGCCTCTAGCTAGAAAAATGCAGAAAACATGTAGATGGTGGCAAACTGGTCCCATTTGTGTGCTTACATCATACTGTTTCTGTCCCTGTGGACAGTCGGTTGAGAAAGATTTTCAGGTTTTGTTGTAACGCGGTGAGAGAAAGTGCCACTTAGCATTGTTGTGTGTTGCCGGCCCTGTTCTGGTTGATGCCCAGCTTGCTTATCCTCTGACCCCACATACTTTCTCCTCTATCTGCAAAAAGGAAATGATTTCGGGATCTTGGGAGTCTGTCTGAGGCTCCTTAGGTTTCAACCCAGGAGTCTCCTCGGGGAATCTCTTGTTGACCTTCCAGAGCATTAGCAGCTTGAGAAGAAGGTGCATAGGAAAGAAGTAGTACCTAATGCTCGCTGTCCACCCCAACCAACAGTTCTTGGTTTAGTAGAGAATCCTTGGATTTTGGTGCTGGAGGATACATTTGAGGCCATTCAATCCAACGCACTCTGTACCGGGGTCAGCAACCTATAGCCTCTGTGCTAAACTGGTCTACCAGCTGTTTTCCTACAGCTCACAAGCTAAGAATGGTTTTTACATTTTTATTTATTGTTTATTTGTTTTTGAGAGAGAGAACATGAGTGAGGGTGGGAGAGAGAAAAAGGGGGATTGAGGATCCAAAGCAGGCTCCAAGCAAACCAGAGTGAGCTGGATGTGTGGGGCTTGAACTCATGAGCCTCGAGAGATCCTGACCTGAGCAATTGGACGCTCAACCGACAGAGCCATCCAGGCGCCTGTAGAATGGTTTCTACATTTTAAATGATAGAAGAAAAGTCAAAAGAAAATGTAATGATGCCTGAAAACAATATTTAGTAACATGCAATGAACAATTCAATTCCATCCCAATTCCAGTGTCCGCATGTATGTGTTACAGGAACACACCATGCCCATGGCTGCTCTTGTACCACATGGCAGGGCCGACTGGTTGAGATGGAAACATGGATGGCATGCACATCTAAAACGTTTCCTATCTGGCCTTTTCCAGAAGAAAGGTTCCTAATCCCTGGTCTGTAGGGTCTGGAAACCAGAGGCTTCCAGTAACATACTCTCATGCTATCAAATAGATTTCCTGGACTGACACAGCCTCGGTGTGGCTCCTTTTTTAAATTATTGAGAGGGAGGAGGTAGTTTTCAGGATTTTCCACACTGAATACTGGGCTTTGGGTGGGGTGTGGCGTCAGGCGCATGTCTTGCCTGAAGCTCCCAGAGCTCACGCAGGTGTGAAAGAACTTGCTCTGCTGGTGGTGGCTTTCACCTTGGGGAGGAGACCAGAGGGAAGCTTTAATGGAGAGGTCTTTTGCTTTCTCAGGTGCCGTTCTTTTTAATTAGGGTGTGGGCTGGCGAGGCCCAGCTCCACCCCAGAGACATCACGGGGAGAGGTGGAATCCATCAGACATCAAACAGATAGCTTTGGGTGAGCGCCTCTCACAGCCAGCGCAGGCGTAATTGTGGGGCTTATCGCTCCCAATGGGTGCTGGGGAAATCAAGATGCGACTCAAGATGACATTTCCAGCCATCCCTGGAAATGGGGGGAAATCAGTTTTATTTATTAATTCCATCTTGCCGGCTCCCAATTTGGTGTGAACAGTTATGTTCTGAAGCACGTTTCCACCCCGCAACTAGCAGCAGAGTTAATTTAATGAAATGAGTAGTCTTGTGATGACCTGAAGGGGAAAAACACATTAATCTGGAAACTATCAAAGCCGTCTGACATGTATTATTGTAGGACTCAGAAAAAATAAACAGTTTATGTAGAAGATTAAGTGGCAGTGTGGATTTGCTTTTGACATATCTTGTCTCCAAATCTAAGTTGGGGATTTATTATCACACTATCATGTCACAGCTATCTCATTTATATGATAACACATCTGTAATGTTTTACAAGTGCAGCACTAGTTGTTCGAAATGGGGCTTTTTTAAGTCCTAAATTATAGTACCTGGAGAGGCATGCATAATTATAGTGCGTGTTAGCAAATGAGAGGGTGCATTTTCCACCCGCACTCAGCATTAATCGTCAGCACAGTGGGTGCAATAAAATCATAATTGCTTCTTCCAAACTTCTCATCTGAGCTGCACAGGTTGAAGCCAGTGGTTTGGTGGAAGGTTGCCTCCTGTTAGGGTGGATGGAGGCCTCCTACATTCCCTCATGTCTTCCCAGAGAGCCCCTGGATTGTATGGGTGCAGGTAGTGTTGAGTCCAGGCAGAGAGCTAGACCCTGCTGGGGCTGCACCTTGAAGTCCCCTGATCTCAGTTAAGCTCTCAGATCGGTAACATCAGAAAACACTGGAAAATAGTAGTCCTGGTGTGGAGGACCGGGTTTGGAGTCAGGCTCTGCTTTTCAGCCTTGGACGAATTGTCTCACTTCTCTGAATAACTGCTTTATCGTCTGTAAACGAAGGGCGAAAGGTGGTAGTCTCTAACTCCAAGTGTCCTTAAGGTAATTGACGATGTTTATGAAGCACAGAACCACCTGGGATACAGAGTAGACGTGATTATGGCTCTCTCCCCTGAAGATGATTGTCCAAAGCTTTGCTGTCCAATATGGCGGTCACTGGCCGCATGTGGCTGGAGAGCACCCGAAACATTCCTAGTCCCAACTGAGAAGGACTGTAAACCCCAAACACACGCCAGTGTTTGAAGACTAAGTACGGGAAATAATGTAAAGTGCATCAGTGGTGTTTTGTGTTAGTTACATTCTGAAATGATCATACTTTGCCTATATTGGCCTACGTATATTAAAATAAATCCCACCTGTTCCCTTTTTCTCTTTTTCCTGTGACTAATAAAACATTTAAAATTACACGGAAGGCTCACATTATAATTTTACTGGACAGTGCTGGCCTAAACCGATGCATGCTGACCAAAACATTATGTAAATATGTGTTTTGAGTTGCAACTCATGGTTCCTGGTATTAATATTATCATTGATTTCTATTTAGCCTACTTTAGAAATAAGAATATTTTAGGTGGTTTGCTAGGGAACAACAGAAAAGAGCTAGTGATTGCAATGAGCCATCTAATTTAACTCCATGCTCCCTGGTAGCTAAGGCAAAAAAAAACAAAACAAAAAAAGAAACAAAAAAAACCCACATATTTGGATCAGGTGGTAGAGGATTCATGTAGGTTGTTCATTTGAAAAGGAAAGCTTTATTCTGGCACTGAATTTGTAAAAGACCGTGTCCCAGTGCAATGCCGAGATTGCATGTACACCTGCTCCGCACCAGCCTCCCCAAACAAAGCTTTCATGGACTTGGAACGCTGTGAGTCATACAAACGCAGTGATGATAATTACACCTCCCTTTGTTTATGTAAATTATCTGATTTGATCCTCAAAGCAGCCCTGCAAGATGGGCCGTGCAGGGACCATTGTTCCTTTTTTATGGATGAGGAACCCGAGGATCAGGTAGGGCCTCAGTGACTTGCTCAAGTTTTCATGGCCCGTGTGTCGGCAAGGCTGAGGCTCAAACCGTCGTTGCCCAGAGTGGAAACTCCCTGTGCTTTTGGCATTGATGCACACTTCCGTGTGAGAGGAAGCCCAGCACAGTGACTGATGGGAAAAAGCCACCAAGGGCCTCTGCCAAGGCAGGGGACACATGCAGCTTGGAGGCCGAGAGCTCCAGAGATGCACTTGGCTTCAGCTAAATAGAAGAGAATAAGTGTCCGCACACAGGCATATGCCAGTGTGTTACTAACTGTGGCCCACGCAACTCAAGAGAGCTGGTGACTGGGTCCCAAAGGAAGAGTTTGCTCACCTCTGAGGCCAGCTCTCCTGCAGCCTCAGGGCGCACACCCATCTCCCAGGACCTCATTGCAATGCATTTTCTCTTAGAGGGGTGCTCAGTATTTGCATTGCTCACAAGCCCCCTGGCAGTGGCTGCTCTGTCCGTCTGACGGTTGAGTGGTGAGCTCTAACGTGTTTATATTCTGCTTTCGACCCCCAACCGCCTCACCCGTCGAGTTGTATATAAAGAGCAGAGGACTGATTCTTGAACTTGGCTGTCTAAGCATTACTGATGCCCGACATCCACCCTAGGTCAGTTACGTTAAACAGTTTCTGGGACTGGGGCTCTGGGATTGGCAAATGTTCACTCTCCCTGGGTGTGTTTAGAAAATGCCTCCATGTTAGAAGACTGCATTGGTGAACAGTGGGACCATGTGGCTTAGAAGTTTCTTCTGCCTGGCAGTTGCCCAAGTACCCCAGATCTGAGTGCGGGCTGCCTGGAGGGTTTTTCTCCTGTTGCCCCCTAAAACAGGGCGTGTTACATGACCCAGTTCATTTTTTTCTTAAATTCATCTGTTGAGAGCTAACAGCGTGCAAAGCACTGACCTGACTGTGGCTGCACCGGGTGAGGTCCTGGCCTTGTAGACATTCATATTCCAGTGGGCATTGGTGTGAAGAGTAGGGGAAGGAGGTTCTAGTAGGAGGGAACCCCAAGTTCATCGGTTGGGCCAGCTACCAGGAGACCAAAGTGGGGCCTCAACTGACTTCAAGCCAGAGCAGTTATACAAACATCAGCAGAGAACTGTAACAATCTGGATTCCTGAGTCCCAACCCTAGCCTGGTTCATCGGAATCTGAGGGCGGGGTAGGGCAGGGGTGGGGGCAGTCTGGGCATTCTGCATGTAGATGTTGAACAAAACTGGGGTGATTCGGATGCAACCTCCAGATTAAGAAACCCCAATCTCGCTTCAAAAAGCATGAACTTTGGCTAGAAATAAAAGGTGTTTTGTCAAGCTCTCTCTCTGCTAAACAAATAGCTCACACGCCTTCTTTAAACTACACGCATGGTTGAGAAGCAGCCTTCCGAATGCCCACATTGCTCCCTTTCTTTTCCTTTTTTTTTTTTTTTGAATAAACAGCTGGCGAATATGACATCAATTTAACTGTAATGACTGCCTTTAATTTTCATTTTCAATCTATACTGTTACTATATATTGGGACCTCGGCTGGTGCCAACTGCTCTGGCCACACGTCTGGTTTCCATTTAGTCTCTGAGTTCCTTCGGGTAGTCGTGTTCAGAGGCCTGGTTTAATGCATGACCCTAATTGCAATGTGGAATTAAGTTGGTGCTGACTGTAGCATTTCCAGTCTTAGAATCAAGGAAAGTATCTAATAGGAGGGGGAAAGCAAAGCCTTTCCAGAGTTTCACCCCTTAGCAGTGCCTTATCTTTATAAATTTTTTATATACAACATTTTTTTTTAAATTGAGTGTATAACATGGCTATAAAGCAGCAGTTTAGAGAATATGGTCAGGCTGCTGGTCTATGTATGTCTCTTCTCAGCTTCACAATGTCCCCTTCTTCCCTTCCTAGTCTGACACTGGCTTCATCTCTCATTAAAAATGCTGGCGGCTTGGAAGTGAAGATAGAAATGCAGGATGAACTCCTTCTTCCAAGTTATGCTTGGTGCTGAGTCCTTCTGGAAGCCTCAATGCTTTGAGGGAAGCTAGGTTGCCAGCTGATAGTTATTTCCAACAACTGTTGGCCAGAGATCTGCTATGTGAAGGATTAAATTCAATGTTTTCACATCAAATGTATTTAAGAAACAGATTTCCTCCAACATGGCCAAGTACCTCTTGGTAAATGAGGGTGGAGCCACGACCGTGAAAATTCACCCATGTTTCCTGTTCATGGGAAAATACAGCCAAAAGGAGATACTGAGTGGAGATTGGAGGAGATGCTGACTGGGAGAGCTGAGTTGGATCGGACAATTTTGGGGTGAGATGGGAGAGACAGATCAGAAGCCGTGACAGGGCCCAGCCCTGTGTTTGATGCATAATCCTCACTATACAAATATTTGCCGAATGAAAGTTAGTCATTAATGTGGATATGTTGATTCTCCTCCAAAATGGTTCTCTTGCATTTGTTGGTTCTTCTGTTTGTCTCTTCGTGTAGTCATTCAACATGCTATTTATTGAGTGATCGCTGTGCTATGAATGGGGACCCCGGGAAATGCTGGAGATAGCACATGAGCACGAGGGCCATGTGCCCGCCCTCCGGGCCCTTACAGTCTAGCGATAAACAGGGAAGAAAATGTGCAGTGAGAAATAAGTGTCTCAGTGGTTTTGTAAGGGGTAGTGAGTGATACTGGGCACCAGCAGGTGCCCAGCCCAGGCAGAAGGTTGCGAAGGCCACCACCAGGGCCACGGAGCCCAGTCCCTGCCCAGACTGTCAGAAAATGGCCCTCTCTTACCGAATGGTCCCGGCATCTTGCCTGAGGCCTGACTCAGTGGCTGTGAGATTATCGCATGGGAGACTTTGTATTGACAGAGATAATACTGTTGAAGATGATTTTGAGTCTGTTGTGGCAGAAATTCCTCTCTGGTCTCAGTACAAGGAATCGCCATGCTTTTCCTAGTTTGGTGTATCTCAGGGGCGGTGCAGACTGTCGCTGAAGCTGAAGACGCATCCCTTGCCCAGAGAGCTATGTCACTCAGTCACATTTGTACCTCCCTTCTGGGAACTGCACAGGGTCATAGAGCACACCATTTGTATGTTGATTTTACCCAATCTCAGTATTTCTCTACCCTTATTTTCTCAATCCCTTTATTTATTTTACTATTTTGTGATTTATCCACATATATTTTTTTGAAATGGTCTCAAATCCATCAGGCACAAGGACTAGGAGTGAACTTGATGTCAGGGAAATCATCTGAGGAAATTAACAAGTTAAAAAGAGGCACCATACTCACTATTGAGAGAAAGGAGAAAGGGAGTGTGGAGTTTAAAAGTCAGGTTTTAATTGTGGGGTGATTCCAAAATAGTTAAATTAAAAAAAAAAAAAAAAGACAGACAAGAGCAAGCTTTTCCAGTTTCTCCAAATCCTGGACATCTGACACCCAGCCAATGTCAATATTAGCTAAAGAGGTTTGGCCCCTGTTCAGTCTGATCAAAAATAAATTAGGAGGGTGCTTATAAACAGGGATTACAGGAGACACACACACACACACACACACACACACACACACACACACACTCCATGAGCAAGAATAACAGTTATAGGCTTTTAATAAATGCTAATTTAGTGATAACAATTTTACACACAGTTGTTTATGCCAAGACCTGACGTTAGCTGATTTAGGATTTTAGCCATTGACCAAGAAGCCAACGTGTGTGTTCCCCAGGTACCTCCTGCCTCCCCGCTCCCCCCCATCCAGTGCTCCCACCTAACAGCTCCAGCCAGTTGTGGACCTGACATCCAGCCCTGTACATTGACCCCCGGTCTCTCGCACTATTCATCAGGCTGAGTTTCTTCCCTTGTCTGTAAAAGGAACATTGGGTGCCTTGCAGGAAAATTCAGGCAGTTAGGGTCTAGATTTACCTTCCTTCCCTTCTCTCTCTCTGCTCGATGTTGGCCCATGCGATTTCCAGATCACGAAAGGGAAGGAAAATTTTTTCTTCAACTCAGCAAACGGATGCCTTGGGAGCAGTGAGGGAAAAGGAGAACTAATATCCAAGCCAACGATTCTAGCGGAGGTTTGAACACGTGCAACACAGCTCTGCACATCAGCTCTCACTGCGCTCCCCCAAAGCCAGAATTACCCTTGATGGGCTGTTGTGTAGACGCAGCAACACAGTACTGAAAGCGTGGGTTTTAGTCCAGTGGATCTGTGTTCAGAATGGACTTGGCTCCCTTGTTTGCTAATTATGTTACGGGAGACAAGCCGCTTTCCACCTGCTGAGTTCAGTTTCCTCATCTGTAAAAGAGCAAGAGCATTACTGGTGGATGATCGGTTACGAAGATCAGAACATGGTGAAGAAAGGTTCTGCGACAGTGCCCGCCCTGGGGAACATCCCCACCCAGTGGATCACAGCGAACGTTTCTCAGGTTATGACATGCCAGCCACTAGGCTCAACAACTTATGTGCAGTTTTTATTACTATTTTTATCATAATCTTCCTCCGAGCAAGCTCTCGGGAGTATCCTGAGGGCATAGTAGATACTCCATAAATATGTATTAAGAGAACGACCAGTCCCATTTAATCCTCAAAAGAACCCCAGGTAACTTAGTACTGTAAATGTCCCCATTTGTCAGATAGGGAGACTGAGGCACAGGCGGTTAGATAACTTGCGTGAGACTGTGCCGGCTCACAGAGGCCCGGGTGAGGACTAAGTGCAAGCACTCCTAGGGCCTCACCTGCTGTACTCTCCCAGCTCTGTGAGTACTTTTACGGTGGAGCAAGCAGTTCCCATGGCCTTCTCTAGTCTTCCTCCCTCCTCTGCCAAATACTAGTGTGCACACGGGCCCTGGGGGACCATCTTGCCCGGGCCTGGCTGTCAGTAAGACAGTGCCTGGACTTCGTGCCGGTGGGTGTGTCGGGGACATAAAATAGGACACGCTGCGTGAAGCCCCAGGGAAGACTCGTCTGACACCAAAGCCACGCAGACAAGGAGGCTGAGCCTGTTGGCCCCGGCTTGCTGCCCGCGGGTTGCCTGTGAGCGTGTTCACGGGGGCTCCACGCCAAGGCTCCAGAAGGAGGGAGACCTCTCCCCGAGAACACGCTCGCTGGCCCCTTGGGCTCTGGGAGAGGCTGGGTGGACGGGAGGGTGAGGGCCGAGGCTGGGAGACAACTGGGGAGGCAGAGCTGGAGGGGGGGCCTGGGCTCTGCTGCCCCCACCATCTTCCTCCCTCCCCATCTTCCTTCCTTGCTTGCTTCATTTTTACCTTCTCTTTTTCTCTCTCACCCTCATTCTTTCTCTCTCTCTCTCTTTTTTAATGTTTTATTTATTTTTGAAAGACAGAGAGAGACAGCATGAGCAGGGGAGGGGCAGAGAGAGGGGGAGACACAGAATCTGAAGCAGCTCCAGGCTCTGAGCTGTCAGCACAGAGCCCGGCACGGGGCTCGAACCCACAAACCGTGAGATCAGGTCTTGAGCCGAAGTCGGATGCCCAACCGACTGAGCTACCCAGGCGCCCCTCTCTTTCTAAAAATTAGTTTCCTCTCTCTTCCCGTGTTCCTTTGTGTTTCTCTGCCCTTGTCTCCATCTCTCTCTCATCCAGTTTTTCCTATTCCTCCCCTCTCCTCCTTCCCTCTTCCTTTTTTTCCTGAATATTTGAGTTCTTTTCTCAAAATCCTCACAGTCTGGTGGGGAAAGAGGGGCTAGAAAAATAAACAGCCAACTATTCTTTTCTAATTCGTCAAGTTGGCAGACTGGGACAGGGAGAAGGTCATTCCCTTCACCGTGGTCACCAAGCTATAGGTAAAAGGGGCGCATAGAAATACTGGTTTTGTTTGTATCAGTGGTTTCCTACCAGAGATGATCTTCCCACACAGTGACATTGGGCAGTGTCTGGTGACACTTGGGGTTGCTACGCTGGGGAGGGGGTGGTGGTGTGCTACTGGCATCTGGTGGGCTGGGTCTCAGGACATTGCTGAATACCATACAGCGTGAAGGATGGCCGCCTACCACAAAGAATTATCCAGCCCCAAGTACCCATACTTCTGAGGTTGAGGAGCTCTGGTTTATATCAAGAGAGAAATAAGAGTTTGGGGCTCCAGAGAGACCTTTCCAGCTATGCTATGACAGGCAGAATGAGCGGGAGAGAGACTGAGGCCAGGAGAGTAGCTGGGAGCAGATGTGGGCACCTGTTCCCGGTCAGATTGAGACTGTCCTGGTATGTGGGGCCTATGTGAGAAGCCATCATTTGGATGTCACTCATGGAGGTCAAAGAACACAGGGGACAACGGTGGTCTGTGGTAGCACCCAGAACCAAGTCACCCATTTACCTCGCCATTGGTTGTTTACCAAATGCAAGGACGTGCTGACAAGTATGACTGTCATCTGGCCCATCACGGTGATCACTCCAGCGTGGGGCCCACCAGAGCATGTGACACTCAGGCTCAGCTAAGCCCTAAGAGATGCTGGACTAAGGCTTGACTTTGGGTCACTGAAAGGAGACTGCGGCTTGACACTGCCCCATTCTAACACTCGTGGTGAGTGAGGTGCCCTGTCATGGAGCCTTGTCCAACTAAAGAACCGTCTTATAGATGTGACGAATCCAGTCCTATTTAATGTCCCTCCTGAGGCTAGAGAGATATGTTACCAGGCTTAAATTATGTCAACATTTTGTCATAAAAATTTTGTCATAATGCCTCACGTATCTACTCTGAGTCCAAATGCTGAGCTAGGCACTTTATATGTAATATTTCATTTAATAATTTGTAGCTGGCAATCATATGCCCCCAGTCATGTAGTAGGTATTCACTTAATGCTTACACCAATACTGTGAGGTAGCTGCTGGTATTATCTCCACTTTACAGATGAGGGGCCTTAAGGCGTGTCACACAGGGGTGCCTGGGTGGTTCAGTCAGTCTAGCGTTCTACTTCGGCTCAGGTCATGATCTCACGAGTTTGTGGGTTCGAGCCCCATGTCGGGCTCTGTGCTGACAGCTCAGAGCCTGGGGCCTGCTTCAGATTCTGTGTCTCCCTCTCTCTCTGACCCTCCCCTGCTCATGCTGTCTCTGTCTCTCAGAAATATATAAAACATTAAAAAAAAATTAAGGAGTGTCACACAAAAGGTAGAAAGAGCCAGGGACCTTTGATGTGGGCTGTACCTAATGGCTTCCATAGAGTTCCATGTGAAGGAGGAGAAGGAGAGCCTGAGCCAGAAGAAGCCTGACGAATCATGACTCAGCCAGGCCATCGAGCTCACTATCAACAGCAATGTCATGTCACGTGATGAAAATGCACTTTTCCCTGTGCTCTTCCTCCCCAAAACTGAACCCTGGTATAACCATGAAAAGAAAATTAGACAAATCCCAGCTGAGGGACATTCTACAAAACATCTACAAAACAGTCGGACCTTCAAGGTGATCAAAACCAAGGAACATCTGAGAAACTGTCACAGCACAGGGGAACCTGGGGAGACATCATGATTAAATGTCATGTGGTATCCTGATGGGCTCCTGGAACAGATAAGGGCGTTAGGTAAAAACTAAGGAAATCTGAATAAAATTTTTAGTTTAATAACAATAATGCACTAGTGTTAATTCATTAGTTCTAACAAATATATGTATGCTAATATATCACCAACAGGGGAAACGGGGGATGGGGTCTAGGAGAACTCTGTATTATCTTCACATTTCTTCTGTAACTCCCAAATTTTTCCAAAAAATCTTTTTTTTTTTTAAATTTATTTATTTTTGAGAGAGAGAACACAAACGGGAGGGGCAGAGAGAGAGGAGAGAGAGAATCCCAAGCAGGCTCTGCATGGTTAGCATTGAGCCTGATGTGGGGCTCAAACTCACAAACTGTGAGATCATGAGCCAAAACCAAGAATTGGATGCTTAACTGACTGAGCGACCCAGACACCCTATAAAAAATCTTTTTAAAGAAGTTGAGGAAGTATATAGCTTTCCATTTGGTTGGAGAAGCCAAAGACAGTTTCAGGGAACAGGCAGTATGGAGATGAGCCTTGAAGTCTGGGTGATATTAAGTTAGCTGAGATAGTAGAAGAACCATACAGATGAGCAGTAGCATATAGCTGGAAATACCCAACCAGTATGTGGACATAGGCTATAAATTAGGGTCAAACTGAATAGCCCTATGTGATATTGAAGGAAGTTCATAGTGTATATAAAGAAAAAGGTTGGTAATGTAGGTGCCAATATTTCCTATGGAGCCATGGAAATAAAAGTAGACACTGCATCAGTAGAATATTTTCAGTGGCAGGTGAGAAAATTGGGGGGTGGACTGGCTGGGTAACTCCATGATGCCATCAAAGACTCAGGCTCTTTTCAAGTCTCTGCTGTGTTTTCCAAATGCTGTTGGCTTTTCCATCACAAGTGTTTGCCTCATGATCACAATATGGCTGCCACAGCCGTGGGCATCAGGACCTCACTCTCCATTCAAAGGTAGAAAAGAGGGTAAGAGAAGAGTTCACTTTTATCAGAAAGAGCAAAACTCTTCCCCATGTTCACCAGCAGACCTCATTACATTCCACTGGCAAGAATTTCAGCACATAGTTACTCTGAGCTTCAAGAGTAACCCAGCTTCTGCTAGAGGGTAATATGATTATACTCTCGGCCTGGATAAATCATTATTCATCTCTTGAGATTGGGTACATTGGTGCTTAAGAAAAACCACAGGTCCTGTTAGTAGTAGATGGGGAAGAATGGCTCTATAGTATGCAGCAGACAGCGTCTGCCTCAGCTATCGCACAGTATATACGTGATAAGAGGCATTTTTAAAAACAATATATATTTATGCCCCTTACTAGCTTTTCACATTGGGATACTTACTTAAACTCACCATGTCTCAGTTTCCTTACCTGTAAAGTGGGGATAATAATAATAATACTACCACCCAAGCTCCTTGTTCAGGTAAGTGAGATAATTCCTATAAAGTGCATGAAATAGTCCCTGGCACTTAGCGACCTCTTAATAAATGTTGTTGTTGTTGTTTTTGTTGTTGATGATGATGTTAATCGTGGTTAGCCTTGACAAGTGGATTAGGCTTTGTTTATCCCAAAGTGTTTAGCAAAATCTTAGAGACATACCAGTAATTCAGTGTAAACTTCTTGATTAATTTTCTAACTGCTCCATCATATCTGCACTTTGAAAAAGATTTTTTTCATGTTTTATTTATTTCTGAGAGAGAGAGAGAGAGACAGCATGAGCAGGGGAGGGTCAGAGAGAGAGGGAGACACAGAATCTGAAACAGGCTCCAGGCTGTGAGCTGGCAGTCAGCACAGAGCCCGACGCGGGGCTCGAACCCATGAACCGTGAGATCATGACCTAAGCCGAAGTCAGATGCTTAACCGACTGAGCCACCCAGGCGCCCCCATATCTGCACTTTTAACGACAACTTAAATTGTCACATGCCTTCTTAATACATTTCAGTGCTTCCTGGTCTCCTGTGAGATAATGCAGGTTAGAAAACATCTTCCAGAAGCACTTCTTACCTCCCCAACTGTATTTTTTATATCTCTCTTTTGTCAGCTGTGCAGTCCAGTAATGCTGACCTTAAAAATATCCAAACCTGCTTTATCACATATATATGTTTGTAGATTTTGTTCTTTTGGAGACTTGGTTTCCTCTACGTAGTGTATACGTCCACTCCCCTTACACATTTGGCAAATTCCTATTCATCCTTCAAAATCTTCTTTAGGCATCATCTCCTCTGAGATGTCCCCTTGCCCAGCAGTGTGGTATCTTAATTTCTTTGTCATATCTATACTTTGTATCAATGTCTGTTACTGATTTTGTTATTTCATAGTTTAATACTTATCCTATATTCACTTTTAAACTATACATCAATGGTGGGAAGAAACTGTCTTCTACATACTCCTAATCACAAAGTTTGGTTTGGAGTACATAAAAAGTGCGTATTATTTTGTTAAACTAGATCTTTTGCTGAAAAGAGACCTCTTGAATCTATAAAATACTATAATGCCATAAAAAATAGCTTTGTCTGTTAAACCCCTGAACTCGCAAGAGAGTCTCACTTGCTAACGATAAAATAATTCTCTTGACAGATTCTTAGTGATTCTCCTAGACTTGTCCACACAACTTACCCACTGTCACCTGGTTCTTCCTTATTCTCTCATGGTGAAAATGTGTTCGGATCCCAAATTTCTCACTCTGTTTGGCTGCAAATAAAATATCCCGCCAGGTTATTTTACAACCCACTTGTACTGCCGAGTCGGAAGAGAGCAAGACTCTCCCTGGCGTCACAGATACATTGATGCCATTGTTCTCCAACTCCAGTCCCATCAGACAAGGATGGTTCACCTAGAATAAAGCCCTTGACTTACTTTTCCGTTTGTGGCACCCCAGCTAAACTCCGTTGGCTCATACCGGGGTGCACAATTAGCAACCAGACTGTATCAAGCTTTATGTTACTTA
Source organism: Crocuta crocuta (assembly GCF_008692635.1). Lineage (NCBI taxonomy): Eukaryota > Metazoa > Chordata > Mammalia > Carnivora > Hyaenidae > Crocuta > Crocuta crocuta. The sequence goes on along the minus strand of NW_027528369.1, from coordinate 4,051,069 downwards.
AGATGTCAGTAGCAGACACAACTCAGGAGAGAAGCAAGGGCTGGTTCCAAAACAAACACTCATTGTCTTATCCAGGGGTTCACCGAGAGGTGATGGAGGAAGTCAAGAGCCGAGGATTCCAGTCACAGGTCAGGAAGTGGAGTACATGTTGGTTCAGGATGACATCTGTGAAAAAATAATCATTTCCCTCGGGTTCTTATTGGTTGCTGGATCTTATTGGGGAAAAGGTCAGATGGGGAAAAGGCACAGGACGGGAGGGACGCTGTGTGCCACGAACAGGCATCTCTGATCGTCTGTGTGATCTGCACTTTGTCACCCACTTTTACCTCCCAGCAGCCTTGTGCTTTCTTCTCCACGATTCTTTCAGCAGCAACCTGTCTGTCCCCCGAACACATGAGCGGTTCCCTAAGGGCTCCGTAGAGACGAGATTGAACAGCATTCTGTGTTTGTCCATTACCCTGTTCTAATGAAACATGTTACTTAAAAGAATTATTTAAGCCTATGTAAATCGGTCACTGTGCGAAGATGTGGTTGGGGGGGGGGTGCAGCAGAGTTGAGTAGGGTGATAAAAATAGAGTTTTATCTGCATTTGGACTGATTTTGAAAAGGTTTTTCACCATTGCAACTGAATCCTTTTCAGAACCATCCCCCTCCCCTTTCTTCCCCTTCACCCGAGTTGTTATGAGAACATGAATCATCTCTTTAGCACAATGACAGCAAGTGTAGCATTTAGGAGCGGACTCTGATTTTTCACTGTTTGTTCTCTGCTCTCGACAAGATAAGCTGTTGTTATTTCTTTCTTCTTGAACAAGCACACCATGATTGCTGAAGTGGTAAGAATAATTGGACCAAATAGTCATGCGATTAATGCAAACAGAGAGAATTCATCTGTTTCGAGTACAGTAAATGCACTTGTGAAGACGCAGGAGCTTGCTCTCTCTGTTTATTCTTGGGCTGGGGAGCGAATGTTGCTGAGTTCACTGCCACAGATTCCTGTGTTTCTTCCATGGGGTGGAGACCTGAAATGAACCGAGTTAAGGGAGAGATCAGCCCTATCTCCGAAGTGGGTGGGCTCAAAGGGAGAGGCTGCAGGGTGAACACAGGGGAGAAGGCTTCTCTGTCCCAACATGACGCCCTCCTCCCCTGCTGGGGGGAGGGGAAAGATGACTTCTGCATTCTTAATTATTTGTTTCGATTAAAAGCAGTGAGCGACTGAAACATAAGGGAAATTCACATTGATCAAAGCCTTCAGGTGCTTATTAGCTCTGTCCTCGGAATTGTGTCGTTTGGATGCCACAGGCACGAGACAGGGTCCACTGTCCCCATTGGACAGATCAGGAGACTGAGGTTGAGAAGTATGTCTCCAAATTCACAAACCCGGAATGCTAAAGTGCTGGGGTTGGAAACTAGGTCTTTCTGGTTCAGGGTTGTGGTGGAGGCATGGGCTTTGGGTCCAGTCTGTTCACTTTGAATCCTGACTCTGCCACGTAGCCTCTGTGTGACTTTGAGCAAGGGACTTCACCTCTCTGAAGGGCTGTTTTGAGGATTAAATGAGTTATTACATAGGAGGAACATAGAATTGTGCCTAGCAGACAGAATGTCCCTGATACACACTGGCCGCTCTGATTATTCAATGCCCAGGTACCTTCTGCTGCACAAAATGCCTGTACATCATACCTGTGATTCACTGCAGTGGTGACCTGGCTCATTTGTCTTCCTGCGATCACCCTGGCACACCCTGGAAAGGTCCATATCTCTAAAATCCTCCCCCCCACTTTTTGGGTCACTTAATAACACTGCTAATGGGGAAAAGCTTAGCTGTTCACCCATCGATTGTCTGTGCCCATTTCCCCTGTTAGCTTCCCATCACACTCCCTCCCTGCTTCTTGCACCGGCTCTCTCACTGTGCCTCTCTGCTCCCAGCTCTGGTACTCAGCTTACCCTCCCTCCTGTCGTCAGCCTGCCTGATCCTACATACTTCTCAAGTCCCACCCCCCCCAAGTCCATCGTCCCCCCAGAAATGGCTTCTGCAACGTGAACCCACAGAGATGTCAGCCTCTCGGCAGCTCCCGGAGCCCATACTGTTGATGGAGTTGGTCAATGTTCCGTGGTCATGAATTCCTGTCTCTCCTAATGACAGGTGCAAGGGAGGAGTTCACACTGCACTGGCATCATCCGCTGACTTCTCTTTCACGGTGATGTGCAGAGGGTACTGTAGTTCCAGAGCTCTGGAGACTTGGGGAAGGTTGCTACTGGAAGAGGAGTCAGCATCTTGAAGGATCCGCTGAGTTTGGCACGTAGGAAAGCGGAGTGGAAGAATTTTAGGCACAGGGAAATGTTTGTGCAGCGTTGTGGAGGCATGAGAATCAACATGGAGGCAAAAGTTTGAGTTTTTTTTAAATGTTTTTTTTTTTTTTAATTTATTTCAGAGAGACAGAGAGAGAGACAGCGTGAGCCGGGGAGGGTCAGAGAGAGAGGGAGACACAGAATCTGAAACAGGCTCCAGGCTCTGAGCTGGCTGACAGCACAGAGCCTGACACGGGGCTTGAACCCACGAACCATGAGATCATGACCTGAGCCGAAGTCGGACGCTTAACTGACTGAGCCACTCAGGTGCCACAAAAGTTTGAGTTTTAACAGGTGACAGTGGGCACTATGAAGAGATGTGGAAAGTGCTCAGTTGCCAGGTGCAGCATGCGGAAGCTTCTGGAGGGTAAGATTGAGACCGACAGGAACAACATCTGGAGGGAGACTGCGGTGGTGTCCGCGTGGGTGAGGGATGAAGAAGATGGAGCCCGGTGGGACCTGCCTCCGGCCCGTGCTCCTCCTCTGCACGTTTGTACTTTATGCCCTTGCTGGGAGGAAGCCTGCAAACAGCACACGGGGCCATGCACATGGCCACCGTCTGAGCTCTTAGGCTAAGCAGGCACAGGGTTGGACAGCAACTCAGAAACTCTGAGTTCCACTGTTGATAAAATTGCTCTTTGGACAAGTCACTTTTCCCTTTCTTCCCTCTTTTTGTGATGAAGGCGTTAGATACAACTGCTGCAGTTTTGGCTGAAGGTTTCGTCCCATCCAGCGCGTCACCCGTCGGTAACCTCAAGACTATAGTTCTTTTCAGGGAACAGTGTCTTTAGCCAAGAGGTTAATTCTCACGCATGGCAGACATTTCTTTTTAAGGGGGTATCCACCCCCTTCTAAGCTTCTTCTTTCAGTTAGCACGCCCCAGTGTCTTCCAGAGGATCCACTTCCCTTCCTGCTCTCCGTACAAGCCGTTAGCTCCAGGAATGGTGCTGTGCTATGAGTATGCCTAAGTAGGGCCCGGCATTTCCCAGGCACTGTGAACGGTTTGGTGATGAGATCAGGATTCAAATTATAGACCTCAGGGCCATTGCTGGCCGCCCGCTGCTCTGGAGAGGGGCAGGTCTGGACTAGTACCCCCACCTTGATGGCTGGCAGAGGATGGCAAAGCAGAGGAAGGAAAGTAAGGAAACTGACAAAGCAGAATTGAGGCTAGGAGTCACTGTGTGATCCCCGTGGTCAAGCCAGGCCTGAAGCTGATCATCTTCTAGGGATTTTCATTTGCATGAGCCCAAAGATTCCGTTTTTTATGTTAATAAGTTTGGATTGGACCTTCTATGTCTTGCAAATAAAACACACCTAACTAATTCGTGGACATAAGAATTTTGCTGAGAGTACCTACCATGCTATGCCCACACTGAGTCTTCTAATGCACTGGACTTCTTTTTCGCTTCACCAAATAGGAAAAAGAAACGGGCTCCCCAAATTAGATGGTGATGGTGGTAACTCTCCCTGGAGCTGCTTACCTCACCCCACCCGCATGTCCCTACCCACCCCTGCCCATGCCTGGGCTCTTCCCTGCCCCAAACACAGAGAAAACAGACTTAAGTGGCTTTTATGTCTCAGGCAGTAGACATTTATTGTGGCCATAAAATGATTTCCCAGAGACTCTAGCCAGGCATGAGGCCTTTGTGTTCTGAATTTACCAATTTGCTAAAATAATCATCTTCACATTTGCTGTTAATAATCTTGCTTCAGGCTGTTACAACCAAATGGTTGGTCACTTCCAGTAATGGCCAATTTTTCAGAGATTATTGCTGAAATGATTAGGCACATCATGATTTCCCAGGGCACAAGCTTTGGAGTTGCTCCATTAGCAAATAAAAAAGCCTTCTGGGCCGATTGGGAAAGTGGGGGGGAGTTGCTTATCTGAAAAGGTAAATATGTCATCATATCTCTTTTGTTCCTTCGCTAAGTCCTAACTTGAGGTTTCTTTCTGCCCACCACCACTGGCTCATTATTTAGTCACTAGACAGACTGCCTCTTGGCTTGTTCTAACCTCTTCATTGCAGCCAATGGGCCTGGGAAACAATTTATAGTAAACCAGATGAATCAATAAGGAAACATCCATCCTTGAGAGGTCCTCAGATGAGCCGGGTACCAGACTAGAGGTGTTGCACAGTATCTCATTTAATTCTCACAGCAAAGTCCTAGCCCCCGTTTGCACAGGAGGAGACTGAGGGCCAGAGGGATCGATTCGCTTGTTGCACATCATCCAGCTGGGACATGCATGCCTGCATTCGAATCCAGTGTTCTTCCCACCGTGCCAGGAAGCCTTTCCTCATTCACCTCCGCTCACCCTGGTCCCCACTTGTGCCAGGGCCAAGCGTGGCACCTGGCAGCCCAGCCCCAAGGTGGAGGCAAGTTAGGGCACTGGCAGAGGCAGAGAATGGGGAGCCACAGCCACAGACAGCCCTCCTCGTTGGCGGGCGGCCGCCTGGCTCACACCCAAGGCCGGCATGTCTGCTGTAAACCCTGGGCTCTCAGCCCCAGCTCCTGAAGCTGAAGAAACCAGGGGAAGCAGACTTGACGGGGAGCATTCTAGGCAGAATTTGACCTGAGAAATACTCTTATCTTCCAACATAAAGGGAAGAAAGTGCCTCTTCCCTGCAGTTGGAGTAGGCATTGTGCGGAAGGAATGCGCATACCCTCAGCTGAGAGCAGAAAAACTCACACCTTGATCCTCTCCTTTGGCAGTGCCGAAATGCACGCAGGAGCCAACTGGGACACGTGCTAGAGCGCTGGGAAAAAATGCCAAGGTGAGGCAGACATCACCTGGTCTTTACAGGCGGGATAGGAATTGGGGAAGGCTGGCCATTTTCTGTAATTAGAGCATTACCTCTGACACCAGGAAATGGCCGTTCTAAGATCTGATTGTGTAAGTAATCTCTACCCCCAGCATGGGGCTCAGACTCACGAGAGCAGGTGTCGCCAGGTACCCCAGGCGATCCGTTCTGAAACGGATCAGTGTGAGCAGAAGGAAACACAGACCCCACCTGTATGAGAGCAGACCGATCTCCGGCCACACCTGGCAAAACGTTCGCCCAACAAACTAGCGAGAAGCCTTTGGGAGCCAATAGCAGGGCCGCATTGTCCTTTCCTGGGTATTGTATTCATGAACTGTTTTAATATCCTTAAGTTTTAAGTTGTTTATTTTTTTTTTATGGCAAAGCTGTTACTTGTTTGCCTCAAAACAGAAGTGTAAGAACCTTTCTCCTTTTTAATTTTTTTTAGTTTATTTCTTTATTTTGAGAGAGACAGAGCGTGAGCAGAGGAGGAGTAGAGAGAGAGGGAGTGAGGGAGAGAGAGAGAATATCCCTAAGCAGGCTCTGCACTCTCAGTGCAGAGCCCAATACAGGGCTTGAATGAACTCAGGAAACCCTGAAATCATGACCTGAGCCAAAAGCAAGAGTCAGACACTTAACCGACTGAGCCCCCCAGGCACCCCAGCACAGAAACCTTTCTTAACCTGACAGAACTTGTCCATGCAACAGCAGGGGCACCTGGCTGGCTCAGTCAGTAGAGCATACAACTCTTAATCTCAAGGTTGTGAGTTCTAGCCCCATATTAGGGGTAGAGATTACTTAAAATTATCAACATCAAATGCACCTTAGTAGTATAATGGTAGAGGCATTTAAATAAAGCCCTCAGGGTGCCCGAGCTGGACATATCAATATATATGTTGAATCTTAGTAAAACGTACAGCAGTTGGTTCTACGAAGTAGGCCTGTTGATCAACTCTGGCTGCTCTGGGAGATTACTGTTGCTCACAACTCATTGGTCAGAACAGGTCACATGGTGCTGACTTAACTGCAAGGGGCTGAAAAGTAACCTCCAGTGCCTAAGAGGAAGGATAGGACAGATGAGTCCTCAGAGACTCAAGTTCAAAGACTCTCTGCATGTCCTGCAAAGGAGGCACAGCCGAAACATAGGCTTTCTGGTATAATCAGTCCCTGCCCCCCTGGCCATGTGTGACAGCCCAGGAAATAGGTGCCCTCGTAGAAAGGGATCCTCACTGAGATGATTCCTCTATGCGGTAGTAGCGCTTTGCAATTGTAGGACGATTTAAAGCACGAGAAGAAGAAGGAAAGGCATGTGCCGTGACCTTGCTTCTGCTCCAGGATCATAAAGAAAATGGTTTATAAGAACACAAGGACGACAGCGTAAGAGCTGAGGGGGCAGACGTGGACAAAAGAGCTTCAACTACACTTGCACCCGGGTGCTGTGCTGGACATGGAAGGCGTTAGTCAACCCCTTGTCTTCTTCTATGAGCCCTTCAGTTAGAATCTCTCAAAGCAGGCTGGCAAGGTGATTAAGTCTGTCCTAAACCAGAAACAAACTGAAAGCAGGTGGTGAGTAGGAAATATTTTCAAGGAGTGTTTCTCCAAGTGGGATTTTGCAACTGCCTGACGCACACTTACTTAGCAAATCAGAAAAAAAAAATGAGGGCCGGGGCTGAGAAAGGTTCAGATGAACAAGCCCCAGGACAATACTATATCCACCAAAGTTTGAAAATCACTGGCCCAAATCCTCCCCTCTGGGTGTCATGTTGTGCTTTGGCTTCTAATTCTACCCCGAGTCTCTGGATTATTGGAAAGCAGTTTCAAGCTCTCCTCTTCTCTTCAGCCATGAAAACTGCTAAATGAAGCTACCAGAAATGATTATCACTATGAGAAAAGACGTTCTTCAAGTGGACGTGACTAGTCTCAGATGTGCCGACTTGAGCCATGACTTAGTTTTCCTTGTTTATACAGCCGGAGAAACCACACACCTTTCCGAGGCCAGGTTCTCACCAATGTTTGGGTGGCTGAATAGGGGTGAGTCACTGAATGCAGCTGGTGAAACTGTTCAGGGTTTGCGCGCATTGAGATTCACTGCCTCTTCCTCACCGTGAACCTGTTTCCAAATCTTAGGCTGGGATTTGTCATGGTCTCCAACTGCAGAGGAAAGCCCACTTTTCTGCCCTCTGTGGAAGGCAGTCTCTCCGTCACCTGAGACGTGCCAGGGACTCAGACGAGATCTGAACTGATGTCTGAAGCTGGGTTTTGTGTCTGAACAAGGAACTTCCCTGAATGCGGCAGAGTTTTGCCAAATGAGTCACTGCGCTTTGTATCACCGTAGACTTTCAAAACTCAAGTAAAAGTAGAACCGCTTTCTAAGAGATGGAAAACCCTTTCAGAAGTCATTTACCTCCTGGCATGTTGAAAACAAAACTGACCTGAATGACATCACAGCAAACTACAAAGCCTGAACAAATTTTAAGGATTACCATTAAGTCGAGAAGCTTTCTCATGAATTCTCCTGTTTTGCTCTTAAAGCGAATTCAGCAATACAGGCAGGGCGAGGATGGTCCCCATTTCCCAGATGAGGAAACCGAGGTGTGAAGTAAGCAAGCGGTATGCTAAGGGGGGCATCGCTTGTACTGGGGGCAGATTCCTCTGATCTGCTGATTCCAAGGACAGTATTGCTGAATGATGGGAAAGAGGAGAGAATCAAACTCAGAGCCTGGATGTGAATCCCAGCACTGCCGCTCACCCACTCACCGTCTTTGGAACATTTCCTTAATCCCACTCGGCCCTCGGCTGTCTCTCTGGCCGAGAGAGATGTGACTGTAACATCTGGATGTGACTGTAACATCCTCTATCTTTCTCACGGGGTAATTGGGAAGTTCGGTAAGGTTATTTTTTTGTGTGATTAAAAATAACTTTTATTTATTTATTTGTTAAAACTTTAAATCCAAGTTAGTTAACTTGTAGCATAATAGTGACTTCAGGAATAGCACCTAGGTATTCATCACCTACATGCACACTGTCATACCATCATGACAAGCATTGTCCTTCCTGTCTCCTGCCCATTGAGCCCATCCCCCCACCCACACCCCCTCTAGCAACCCTCAGTTTGTTTTCTGTATTTCAGAGTGTCTTAGGATTTGTCTCCCTCCCTGTTTTTATATTAGTTTTGCTTCGCTTCCCTTATGATCATCTGTTTTGTGTCTTTTTTTTCTAATTTAATTTTTAAAAATTTTTTATTTATTTCTGAGAGACAGAGAGTGGCAGCGTGAGCAGGAGAGGGTCAGAGAGAGAGAGAGGGCGACACAGAATCCAAAGCAGGCTCCAGGCTCTGAGCTGTCAGCACAGAGCCCGATGCGGGGTTCGAACCCACGAACTGTGAGATCATGACCTGAGCCGAAGTCGGATGATTAACCGACTGAGCCACCGAGGCGCCCCTCATCTGTTTTGTATCTTAAATTCCACATATGAGTGAAGTCATATGATATTCATCTTTCTCTGACTTACCTTGCTTAGCATAGTATACTTCCACCCATGTAGTTGCAAATGGCAAGATTTCATTCTTTTTGATTGTCGAGTAATATTCCATTGTGTATGTGTATCTATATGTCTGTATCTATATCTATATCACATCTTCTTTATCCATTCTAGATAAGGTCACTTTTAAAGGACCCAGCATAGTAGACATTCAACAAATACAAGCACCATTCTTCTCATTCATGCATTTGTTTGCATTCATCACATACGCACGGGGTGTCTAGTATATCACAAGAACTATATTATGTCTGGAGATGGAATTGACAGAACGTACTTGGTCCCTGACTTTGGGGAACCTATTGTCCCTTCCCCACTGCCTCAAGCCAGGAACTGGAGAGCCCTGACCAGCTTGTGTGTGCCATGACCACCACAGAGATGTCATCCAGGCTGGTCTCCCTTCCCTACTCACCACATGGCTATCCCACCCTTTCTTTCCCCTCCTCATCCATTCTTACAGTGCCCTATCCTATTTCTTCAGAGCACTTGTCCCACACCTTTATAATTATCCACTGACACATCTGTATACTTGTTTGTCTTCTGTCCAATAGGAAGCCATGAATTCCACACAGTATATATATTTACTTATGACCTATCACATAAACTAACACTCATTATAAACTCAGTTTTAGAAGGGAGAAAATGAATGGATTATTAACTTAATACCCCCAAACAGTTCTGAAAATAAATTATTGAAATCATATATATGTATACAAGAAATAATAGTTCAGCATATTCCAGCTGGTTCTTTGACAACGATGAACTTACAAGCTCCTAATTTATTCATTCATTCATTCATTCATTCATTCATGCATTCATTCATGCATTCAAGCAATCAAAGCTGTTCTGGCATGTAGTCTAAGGAATCATAAATTCCAGGCGGGGAGATCCTATGCACTCTGCTTGCACTTCCATTCACTTCTATTCACTAGTCAATTTTGACTCGTTCCTCGCATTGTGTGGAGAAGCAGATACTTCCAGTAGCTTCTCCCAGTGGTCATGGTGTGCCTTTAAGAGCCCTCACTCCAAGGCTTAGGGACTACTGCTATCTCTAGAAGTCCCTGCCCAGCATTGTTCTTGTGCTCAGCCTCTTGACCCAACAAACTTCCTCAATCGAAAGGCCATCACCACTGTATGAATCTTGATCACCAGAGTGTGCAGCACAGTGATGAAGTATCTGGGATAGAGACAATGCAGACTCTTTAAAAGTGGTTTCCATCCCCTCCCCTGCTCGTCATTCCAGGCATGCCGGTTTGAGATATTTCCTCTAGGCCCCTTTGGAAACTGAGAAAACAAAGTTCTTTGCATATGAAGGCCAGATCCTACCTTTAGCATCAGGCTATAGCCACTCCACCTCCACCTAGAATACAGAGAAGCTTTGGAGATTTCCATTCTCAGCTCATCTTCTTTCTCAGTGCCTCAGCACCCAGCCCCCTTATCTTAGAGATTTCTCTGCTCTAAACACCCCAGCCCATCTCCTGTGTGCAGCTTCCCAGCTGGCTGTGACTCCTAATTCTTCATTCTTTGTGAAACTTAAATTTCCCTGAGAGCTCCAAGCTTCTCCCTCTATCCACCAACTCCATCATGTCCCTTCCTCTGGAGCAATAATTTCCAACCAGGGTTGATTTTGCCCTCCAGGAGATATTTGGTAATGTCTGGAGACATTTTTGGTTGTCACCCCTGGGGGATGAGGGGGTGGATGTGCTACTGGCATCTAGTGGGTAGAGTCAGGGATGCTGCTACATCCTATACTGTGCAGGTTAGCCCTAAAAGAATTATCTGGCCCCCAAAGTGCTGAGGTTGAGAAAAGTTGCTCTAGTTTGGTACCAGCATCCTTCCGGGCACATTGAGGTCTCCCTAGAAATCCTGCCATGATTGGCACACTCCGTACATAGTGCATCTATAAACCAAGTCCATTTCTTTTCAGCTCTCTGACTCCCGGTGGCATAGGAGAATCCCAGGATGGAAATGAGTGTTCCACAATCATGCTTCCAGCTTTTTCATCTCTAGGTGTGACAGTACTACCTCAGGGAGGGTAATATGATAATCCAGTAAGAAAATGAAGATATTTTACTGTCCCACAGATGGGGTGTGATAAACAGAAGCTCCTCCAGCTGCACTGTTATTGTGACCATCCTTGTCACTATTATTCTCTCCCCACAATACCTGACTTTGACCCCAAGTCTCTGTGCAAGGCTGTTTCCGCTCTCCTCTTCTAGTCTTTCTGGTCATTGCCTTGTCTGCCTTGGTTACCCTTGTGATACCTTTTACCAACTTCAAACTTAGGGGGATAAAGTGAATTTAATTTCCTGTAACTATTTGTTTCCTGTAGCTGTGAATACCTTTGGCCCAGACTCAAGCTTGAATCTGAGAGTTTCCGTTTCCAAACTGTGAGTCACTTAGTAGAGGGCAGGCTAAATGTGTAACACCCCAGGACTCTTGACAGCGATGGACCATGTCTCGGCCCCGGGACTCTTTGAGCATGGGGCTACTGACCCATCACAGAGTGGTCACCCCCTCCCAGCACTGGCAGCCTGTTAGTACCAGACACATACCACCTTCTACCTAGAGGAGGTGAGCAGAATTTTAGAATTCATGTTAAGCTCACCAGACACATATGGACACACCCAGAACCTTTTTCAAATCTTTTTTATTTCATGCAAGTTCTTCAGATACATCTCACTGGTACTCAGAGCGATATAAAAAAATGTTCTATTGAAGTATAGCCTAGATCCTGCAAAGTACACAGATCATACTGGCACCGCTCAAAGAGTTCTAAACAAAAGAATATAACCACATGGCCCATAACCCAGGTCAGAAAATAGACAGTTATTAGCCCCCTAGAAGCCTCCTGTGTCCCTGTTAGTGACCAGCACCCCCTCCTCCCCAAATGTCACTGTAGTCCTGATTTGTATCATCATAGATTAGTGTTGCCTGTTTTATTTTTTTTATTTAAAAGTTTTTAATGTTTTTTTAAAAATTTATTTCTGAGAGAGAGAGAGACAGCATGAGCAGGGGAGGGTCAGAGAGAGAGGGAGACACAGAATCAGAAGCAGGCTCCAGGCTCTGAGCTGGCTGTCAGCACAGAGCCTTACGTGGGACTCGAACCCACTAACTGTGAGATCATGACCTGAGCCAAAGTCAGAGGCTTAACCAACTGAGCCACCCAGGTGCCCCATAGTGTTGCCTGTTTTAAAGACTTACCTAACTGATATTGTATAGGATATACTTTTTCCTATTTACTTTTCTTTTTTTTTTTTTGCTCATTTGAGCAAAAAATATTCGAACATCATTTCTGCCAATAGGTATAGCAGAAATTGATTTGTTTTCACTGTTCTCTGTGATTAATGTGAAAGCACTACCATGATATACTTCTTCTATTCTTGATAGGCATTTGGATTTTTTTCCAGGGTTAGCTTTTATGTAATGATCCCGTTGACACTCTCCTCACTATCTCTTGGGTGGATAAGCAGGAGCAGAATTGCCCCATTATAGAAGTCACAGGTGTTTGGTTTGTGGAGACACTTCCTGTTTCCCACCGTGGTTGTTTTAACTTGCTCTCCCATAAGCGGTGCGGTGAGTTCTGTTTGCATGACCTCTTTGCAGACTTTGACCCTGTCAGTTGCATTTTTGTTTGTTTGTTTGTTTGTTTTAGCCATTCTGGTTGGCATGTAGTGGTATATCATTGTGGTTTTAGTTTGCATTTCTCTGATGACTCATGGAATTGAATATCTTTTCATATGCATATTATCCATTTGGTTATCCTTGTGAAATGTCTATTCAAGCCTTTTACCCACTTTTGTATTGGGTTGTCAGTCTTCTATTGATTTATAGAATTTCACGATATATTCTAGTAAGAGCTCATTGATGTCTGTATATCTATCATCAATCCATGTAACTACCTATCTCTCTCCAATTTCATCTGTGCATCTGTATGCTGTTATGCCCCTCTGTGTCTTATCCTTTTCACTAGGTTAGTGATGTCTTTGTGTCTCTGTATGAACAGACATTCTTTATTGTACAGAAAGCCAATTTATCAAGTATTTTCTCTAAGGTTAATGATATGTGAGTCCAGTGTACTATCTTAAGATCATAAAGATATGCTTTTTATTGTATTCTAGAAACTCAACTGTTTTTTACATGTGGGTTGACAGTGTACCTTGAATTGACATTTAATATGGTGTGAGGTAGGAGTCAAAATTGAACTCTTTCACTTAATTGATCCTGTGCGATTTATTTATTTATAAATGTTTTTTATTTTTTTATTTTTAAGAGAGAGAGAGTAAGAGAGAGAGCTTGCGGGAGTGCACACACACCCTAGTGGGGGAGGGGCAGAGAGGGAGGAGGACAGAAGGTCTGAAGTGGGCTCTGTTCTGACAGCTAAGAGTCCAGTGTGGGGCTTGAACTCATGAACTGTGAGATCATGACCTAAGCCGAAGTTGGACGTTTAACCCACTGAGCCACCGAGGCACCCCAGATACAGCGTCACTTATTAGCGAACTGTAATTTGCCCCACTCCACTGCAATTATCTGATATATTTATCTAATAAATTAAGTCACCATCTATATTTGAATCTGTTTCTGACTCTGTTATGTTTCATTGATCCATTTGCTTATCCTTGTATCAATAACTACATGGTTTTAATTCTGTATGCTTAGGATCAGTCTTAATGTCTCATAGAGTAAGTTTTTTAACTTTGTTCTTTTTTAGGACTGTTCTGGCTATTTTGGGCCCTTTACATTTCCATATAGGTTACAGAGTCAGCTTGTCGATCACTACAATCTTTGTTGGGATTTTGACTGGGATTGCATTGAATCTGTAGGTCAGTTTAAGGAAAATTAATATCCTAACATCATTTTCATCCTTTTACTTTAAATATTTGATGACTTCTCATACTATAGATGTATCCCTTATAGGCAGCATGAAATGTTTTTCCAGTTTTACAATTTTTATGTTTAATTTGGATATTTGAAAATCCATTGTATTTAGTTTTATTGTAATTACTGGTATATAGTTACTTTACATGTATATTTGAGTTTTAATTTGCCTTTCTGCTATTGGCTCTTCATTCTTATCTGTTTATGCTTTTTCCTTTCTTCCCTTCCTTTGGATTAATCAAACATTTCTGAATTATCCATTCCCATAGGCTTGTTAGTTATACATGATTTTATTTCTACTTTAGTCATCACATAAGAGATTAAACCATACATCATTTACTGATTAGAGTCTAATATCAATAAGTATATTTATCAATTCCCAGAAAGCATGAAGAAGTTAGGACACTTTAACTCCATTTATTCTCTCACACATGATGTGTTATTGCTGTCATTTTTGTTAATTGAGACAAGACATTACTGTCATTTTATACAGTTAATATTATTTAAGAATGATACCCTTTCTGCTGCTTTTCACTCCTATATGCTTTTCTCACCTTCTGTCTGGGTTTATATTTCTTGAACACTCCTGGCAGTTGTGAATTTTCTTGGTTTGTGTTTTCCGCAAATGTCTTTTATGTTTTACTTTATCTTTTAAAGATATTCTTGCTTGGAAAATGATTCGAGGTTAGCATTATTTTCTTGCTGTTTTTGTACAAGTGTCATTCCACAGTCCTTTAGATTCCATCTTCTCAGTTGACACATCAGCCATTTTACTTACTGTTGCTCTGAAGATATGTCTCTTTTTCTCTGCAAACTTTTAGAGTTTTTCTTCATCTTTTTTGATATTGTAATTGAAATTGTTTTCTTAATTTCATTTTTGGATTGCTTATTGCTAGTATGTAAGAGTATAACTGATTCTTTATGTGGATTTTGTATCCTACAATTTTGCTGAATTTGTTCTAACAGTTTCTTTGTAGCTTTTCAGTATTTTCTATATAGATGATCTCATCTGCAAATAGAGACAGTTCTACTTCTTTCTTTCTGATTTAGATTCCTTTTCCTTTTCTTGTCTGTCTGCCTTGGTTATAATTTCCAGTACAATGTTGAACAGAAGTGATGAGCACAGATGTCTTTGTGTTGTTCCTGGTCTTAGAAGGGAAGCTTTCAGTCTCTTATTGTTGAATGTGATGCTAGCTGTGAGTTTGTCATGGATGCCCTCTCTTTAGCTGAAGGAATTCATTTCTCTTGTTATTTTGTTGATAAACTCATTCCTGAGTTCTTAATTTCAGTAACTGTATTTTTCAGTTTGTCCATTTCCATTGTATTCTTTATAAAATATTCTGTTCTTCTGTGAAATTTTCTATCTTGTCATGGTGATCTTAAAAATTTGACAACTTCAGGGCACCTGGGTGGCTCAGTCAGTTGAGTGTTCAAGTCTTGATTCCTGCGCAGGTTATGATCCCATGGTTCTTGAGATTGAGTCCTGCATTGGGCTCTATGCTTATAGCATGGAACCTGCTTGGGATTCTCTCTCTCCCTCTCTCTCTGCGCCTACCCTGCTCATGTTCTTTCTCTCTCTCTCAAAAATACATTTTAAAAAATCTGCCGACTTCAGGTGCACCTGGGTGGCTCAGTTGATTGAGCGTCCAACTTCAGCTCAGGTCATGCTCTCACAGCTTGTGGGTTCAAGTCCCCTGTTGGACTCTGTGCTGACAGCTCAGAGTCTGAAGCCTGCTTTGGATTCTGTGTCTCCCTCTCTCTCTTCCCCTCCTCTGCTCACACTCTGTCTCTGCCTCTCTCTCAAAAATGAGTAAACACCAAAATTTTAAAAAAATCTAATGACTTCAGTGTTTACCTCATCCTTATTCTGTTACTTTCATTCATTTTTTAAACTCATTGTTTTGTCCTATCTCTTGTTAGCTCTGGTAAGTTTTTATTGAGCACTAGACATAGACATTGTGTATGAAAAATTATAGAAAGTCTAGATGAGCCTTCAGCTTCTGGTAGGCAGAGTAGAACCAAGCTGTTCCAGGCTTAGGATTCAGCCTGGGAAAGATCTCATCTGTTCTGTCTTTGCACTGTGTAGAGAGTGTAGTTCCCTCAGAGTCCTGACAGAGAGTCTGGTGTGAGTTATCTCTGTTGAGCCTCTTTGTTGGAAACTGAACTCCAAATTTCATCTCCCCAGGACCACAAAATGCCTAAAATCTGTTAGTCTCTCCAGCTCACTGGCTACTATTTCTTGGCCTTTCTAGTGTAAGAATTGGTGAATGCCTCCTAGGGGAAGGGGCCATAGCCCAGACCTGTAGACTTTTCCTCCCTGCTTCCCTTTGCATGATTCTGGCCCCTCACGTGTTGGCTACCTAAGAAGCCCAATCTTTACTTTCTGTCTCACTCACTCCGTTAAGACTGTCAAAAACCCTGTTCAGCTTTTTTGCTCCTCAGAATCTGTCACTACTTGGATTCTTTTTTTTTCTTGATAGTTTATTGTCAAGTTGGTTTCCATATAACACCCAGTGCTCATCCCAGCAAGTGGCCTCCTCCATGCCCATCACCCCCCTTCCCCTCTCCCCCTCCCCCATCAGCCCTCAGTTTGTTCTCAGCATTCAAGAGCCTATCATGGTTTGCCTCCCTCCCTCTCCCCAACTGTTTTTCCCCTTCTTCTCCCATTTTATCCTCTGTCAACTTCCTCCTAATCCACCTATACATGCAAACATATGGTATTTGTCCTTCTCTGCCTGACTTATTTCGCTCAGCATAACACTCTCTAGTTCCATCCATGTTGCTACAAATGGCCAGATATCATTCTTTCTCATTGCCGTGTAGTATTCCATGGTATAGATAAACCACATCTTCTTGATCCATTCATCAGTTGATGGACACTTAGGTTCTTTCCATGCTTTGGCTATTCTTGAGAGTACTGCTGTGAACATTGGGGTACATGTGCCCCAATGCATCCGCACTCCTGTATCCCTTGGGTAAATCCCTAGCAGTGCTACTGCTGGGTCTTGGGGAGTTCTATTGTTTATTTTTTGAGGAACCTCCATACTGTTTTCCAGAGGGGCTGCACCATTTTACATTCCCACCAGCAGTGCAGGAGGGTGCCCGTGTCTCCACATCCTCACCAGCATCTAGAGTCTCCTGATTTGTTCATTTTAGCCACCCTGACTGGCATGAGGTGGTATCTCAGTGTGGTTTTGATTTGTATTTCCCTGATGAGGAGGGACTCTGAGCATCGTTTCATGTGTCTGTTGGCCATCTGGATGTCCTCTTTGGAGAAGTGTCTGTTCATGTCTTCTGCCCATTTCTTCACTGGAGTATTTGTTTTCTGGGTGTGGAGTTTGATAAGTTCCTTATATATTTTGGATACTAGCCCTTTATCTGATATGTTTTCACTCTGTCTGCCCAAGGTTATCACAAATCAGTAAATGCGCCAAAGGAAAATGCTGTACAGAGTGTTATGCTAACTTCGGTGAGTTTTTCTTTCTGTCAGACTTTGGCCCCTCTTGTTTTGGCTGCCTTGATAGCTCTTTCATGGCATTTAGGTTGTCTAGTCATTCTTGGGGAGAGGCTGGCTTACGACGGGTTAGTCGGCTATGACCACAAGCACAGCCTCCCCGGGGCTACTCTGGACTGTGTGCCGTAAACGTGAGAGGACTGGCCACGTAAAATGAATGATCCCTTCACCGTAGAGAGTATTTAGGGAACTTTCCTTCACTTCTACTTCTGAGAAGACCCCATCCTCAGGTCCTTATCGTGTCCTACTTCTTATTAGTCTCTCCACCTCAAGGCCGTTTTCCAAAAAAAGACCTTCAAGCTTTGGACCAGAGTTATCAGCGTGACATAAAGTATGAAGTAATAGTGTGTAGTAATGTTTTAAAGTATATATATATATATATATATATATATATATATGTCTCTATATAATATATAATATTATATATATTCATCCTGA
>NW_027528369.1:3881042-4033438 GCF_008692635.1 Crocuta crocuta | reverse complement strand
CTCTATATAATATGTAATATTATATATATTCATCCTGAAACATTTACAGATATGAGGAATACCTATTCATCACAAGAAGAACACTTCTTTCTTTTTTTAAAAAATTGTGTCTATGTGGAAAATACGGATATTGGGATAATCATCGCATATGTATAAATCAAACATCGTGCTGTAGGCCGTAAACTTATACAGTGATGTATGTCAATTATGTCTCAGTAGAACAGGGAAAAAATGACAAGTACCTAAAATTTGATTTAAAATAATCCAGCAAAGAGTTCCAATGGGAGGAGGAGAAGATTTGCCATATGTTGATCTTTGTTAAAGTAGATTAGGGGTACATGGTAGTCCATTATACTAGTCTATGTCAGAGTGTTTTTATATTTCCATAATTAAAAACAAAAACAAAAACAAACTAGACATGGAAGCAGAGTCACAACCATGGAAAAAATATGCCCAGCCCCTGGAGAATAAAAATCAGAATTTCTAGACTATTGTCCTAAGGCTCATATACTGTTTTCACCTCCAGTTATGCCATGTTCTGAGTTCCTTACAAAGGCCAACACATTTTCTTACTTTATTTCTTGCCTAGTATTATTTTAAAAATAATTTAAAAATGAATTGTGTTTACTATTGTTAAGATAGTGAATTTCAAAAGAGTTTGAAGGAGAATTTACAAGCTGCTGGAGGTACCTCAGAGCCCCCCGCCCCAGCCCTCCGAGAAGTTTTACCAACTGCCACATGACATAATGTTACGAATAAGCATCTCCCTTCCTGGCTCCAAGCCCTCTACCATACTGTAAAGCCATGGTCATTAAAATCAGCCCTGGGTGGCTCAGTTGAGTGTCCACCTCTTGGCTGCAGTTCAGGTTATGATCTTGCAGTTTGTGAGTTTGAGCCGTGCTGTCAGTGCTGAGCCTGCTTGGGGTTCTCTCTCTCCTTCTCTCTCTGGCCCTCCCTTCTGCTTGCACTCTCTTTCTATCCCTCTCAGAAACAAACAAACAGATAAAACTAAAATCAGCACTAATTCTTACTGCCTGCATAGGTACAGCATCGTCCCCAATGCCATACCTGGGTTACTACAGCTAATCCCTAGGAACTGAGATGATTGTTATGTTTTTCCTTTGTGCAGGTATAGAAACTGAGCCTCAGAAAGTCTAAGTAGCAAGCATCAAGGTAACAGGTACTGATTGGCAACCTCAGGTGGCTGATGCCAGGGCCCCCTACCTCATTAATGGGTCAGTGGTTCTCAAACTTGAACCTGTATCACAACCATCTGGAGGCCTTGTTAAAACACATACTGCTGAGCCTCACCCCTCAAGTTTCTGACTCAGTAGGTCTGGGGTAGGGCCCAAGAATTTGCATTTTGATAAATTCCCAGGTGATGCTGATACTGTGTATTTGGGGATCACATTTGGTGCAGTGTTGTAGAGTGCTGTTTTAGGGAAGCAGTAATATGATTTGTTCTTCTTAGATTTGCAGAATAATCTTAGTGGTTCCTTCTAGGTGTTGGGGAGACAGGGATTTTGCTGTGTAGAAAACAGAAAAAAAAATGCCCCATGGCTTTGATTTCTTTTACTAGTGGAGTGGCTCTCTTCTGGTAACTTCCACGGCCAGGAAACTGGACCTGCCTGCTGGGGCTGGAATGCATTTAGGGTCTTTCCTGTTGCTTTGCCGCAGGTGGCAGTTGCACCTTGCAGCAGCATGGCGGATGGGCTCTGGTGAAGAGTCACTTGGGTGGTAAATCCTTTAGCACCTCTCAAGGCCCCAGTCCCCACGCACTGGGTCCATTAGGCCCTTTACTTGAGAGGCCTCAAGTGCAGTCACAGCAAACTTGGGGATCTTTGCTCCTTTCTGGCCCCTTCTGCCACTCCAGCCTAGTTCTCCACTCTTATTTCCCTGCCACTCAACCTGTTCTTTCTTCCTACAGCATTGTCTGCAGTTGTGGCTCTTCCAACCTGGTTAGGGGATGCTTAACTGCAAAGCTGTCTTAGAGTCGAGAGGGTGAATCAGGATAATGGCGATAGAGAGGCTTAATGGCTATGGGGCCTACTGCCTAGCAATTAAGAAGTGGCTTGCCTTCTGAGACAGCTATTGTGCTTTGCAGCTGGATGGGTCTTGTAGAACTGAAATACTCAGTGCTTCATTTTCCTCATTTACAAAATAAAGTAAGTATTATGTGTTTCAGAGTTGTTTGGGATTTTAACTGACCTATTGCCCACAAAGGTCTTAATAAGTTGTCTGGCACAAAACAAAAGTTAAATGGGCTACCATGGAGAGGTGTTCCTTCTCATATGCACAAAGATCAAGAACAGTGGGGAGAGACTGAGGTATGGCATTTGGACTGGAATTTGCAGTGACCGATGTTGAGATGAGTTGTTTGGACTGCTCCACTGAGAGTAGTCTCCGTGGAAAGGGTAGGATAAACAAAGGCACAAATATAGTCAAGGGTGTACAGGGATGGGTCTCCAGCAAAGGGAAGATCTGTTCCTTGCATATTCTTTGAGCCTCTTCTCCCTTTCTGCCTGCTACTCATGATGGGCTAGAAATTCAGAGAATTGCTTATGTTCCTTAGAATCCCGGTCCTCTCCAACCCGTGAACACATCATACCTGGCCAGTCTTACCTGGGCTTCCTCCTGCCATGCTTTGGGGTGTTTTCCCCTCACTCACTGGTAGAGCCACCACTTCTTTGGGGTACCATGCTACAGAACAATGTTCTCCTGTTTTAGACCTTATCATGTTCAGTGTGTGTGTGTGTGTGTGTGTGTGTGTGTGTGTGTATGTGTGTGGTAGGGATTTCATCTCTGTTGAACTGATTTTCTCTATGTTTGCCATGGATACATGTCCATTTTTATATTGTTTGTTACTTGGTTCACGGCGAGGAGTCAGTGGATGCTGGCCGCACGTACGGATACACAATGAATGGGTAAACAAATAAAGGGATGAGTGAAGAAAATATTTTTCAACTGAAGAATAGCCCAAGGCATAATGAAAATACCATATAGAGGCTTGGTACTCAAAATACGGTCCAGGGTCCCATAGTATCTGCCTCACCTGGATGCTCATTGGAAACACAGAGTCTCAGGTCCCACCCCAAACCTGCTGAATCAGAGTCTTCATTTTAACAAGAGCCCTGGGTGATTCCCATGCACTTTACAGGGGAAGAAGACTGGTCTAGTGGTTAAGAGAGAAAGCTCTGGAGACTGAATTCACATTCTAGATCTGCCTCTTCCCCAGCAGTGTGGACTTGAGCAAATCGCTTTTTCCTGCTGGGCCTTGTCAAATGGGCACAATGGTAATACGCCACGGTATTGTTGTGAGGATTAACTCTGTTAACAGATATGAAGTGCCCTGCAAAATACTGGCCTGGCAAAGGGTAAGCACTCAAAAAACATGAGTGTATGATTATCAGCCAGGCCCTTCTGACCACACATGAGGCCACGAGGGAAAGCAGAGCTCACTAAAGATCTGAATAGACACTGTGCCCTGTGTTCCCTCTCCACACTGCTACCCTGAGTGGGGGAGGCCGGCTGGCCAGGGGGCTGTCCCTTCCTGTGTGGGGCTCCCTCGGAGGGGCACTGCTGACGTGGGTGGCATGACCTTCCTCTCAGCTGCCGCGCCGCAAACCCAGAGCTTCCTGGAGCTGAGGACACCAGCCAGTCATGGAGAAGCACCCTTCCCTGGCGCTGAGTCATGCTGTATCTATTCAGACAGGGATCAAGGCAGGTGGGACGCCCCACAGGCCCGGCGCAGGTGCCCCAGGCGCGGGTTTGGGTGACTCATACTGTCCCATGACTCATGCTTATTACATAAGGGCAGATCAAGAGCATTCAAATGCCACACAAGCCCAAATCTGTCCCCACAGCCTGGGGAAGGGGGTGTCAGGGGGAGACCCGCCTAGAGGCACGTCCTGGAATCTCCAGAAATTTGGCCCCACTTCTCAGAGGTTTCTTCTTTCATATATACCCAAGGGCTGTCATCACCATCACCATCACCATCATCGTTGTGGCAGTTATAATTTGAAACCGAGGGGTAAGTTACTTTTCAAAATAAGACAAAAGCTGTGGGTAAAGAGGTAGAGATTAATTAGAACCCAAAGACTGGGGATATGAAAAAGCAATAACTCCTTCTTAAGAGCTGTGTAAAAAATAAACGCAGAGTCAAATTAAAAGGCAACTCAATAAAGGAAACACATTTATCTAGCAAAGGAATGATGCTTTTACCCCCGTGAAGTTAGCATAGTTCTTCCCTAAAAATATGAGTATTCAGGAATGGTGAAGAAAGAGAAGGGCTGAGACCTGGGCTTTTCCACCTCAAAGCAGAAAATCAAGAGATGTCTGATGGCAAGTTGGGCTTAGGAAGACTTGCGACATTTGAGCTAGATTTGAGCTAAAGACACTGTATGAAACTACGAAAATATTTACGAGGAGTAAAAAGTATTATATATAATAAATGAATGCTAAAAGCACCCTATGAGTCCAACTTTGTGGTTTGGTTTTGTTTATAAGTAGTAGACTTACTGGCCACTGGAGGTATCAGAAAGGCTTTTGGAAAATCCTCAACACCATGGAAAATGCTACTGCTAAAATACGAGGAAAAACAATAAAGCTGAAAACGAGATTTCTTTTTTAAACCTTCAGGTCAAAAGTGCATTAATAACAACAGAAGCTTGCCCCACTCTTAAATTTAAAGAAACCAAAATTTGAGGTGCACCCAGGTGGCTTAGTCGGTTGAGCGTCCGACTTTCGCTTAGGTCATGATCTCGCGGTTCGTGGGTTCGAGCCCCGCGTCGGGCTCTGTGCTGACTGCCAGCTCAGAGCCTGGAGCCTGTTTCAGTCTGTGACTCCCTCTCTCTCTGACCCTCCCCTGCTCACGCTGTCTTTCTCTCTCTCTCCTAGAAATAAATAAAAATCTAAAAAAAAACAAAGGAATGTATACATACAAATTAGTGAATATATGTTTGCATAGAACATACATGAATATGTAGTATAAAAGCAGTATATAGTATATATATATATATATAAAACGAATATAACATGTGATGTAATAGAATATAATATATTGTAAACTGTAAAATTAAACCCGAAGGAAAAGTCTTTGTATCTCATACATTAGTTATTCAGGTCTTGTTCTTCATCATATTCTCTTTATATTTATGTCCAGATGGTGGCTAACAAACAAAAATTAGCCCATTTGCAACTTTAGTCCAGTGGACTTTAGATCTTTTTCTTAATGTTGATTTATTTTGAGAGAGAGACAGCAGGCACGTGTGCATACACACACACACACACACACACACACACACGGGGGGGAAGGGCAGAGAGAGAGGGAGAGAGAGAGAATCCCAAGCAGGCTCCACATTGTCAGCATGGAGCCTGATATAGGAGCTCAGTCTCCTGAACTGTGAGATTGCGACCTGAGTTGAGATCAAGAGTCAGACACTGAACTGACCGAGCCACCCAGGTGCCCCTGGTCTGGTGGACTTTAGAAGAAAGCTGTATGGGCGTGGATTATGTGCTATATTAATCCTGGTGGATTAGACATCTCTCTACGGAGAACTCTGGTTGACTTCCCCACTTCTGGCTGAGCCAGGGACCAGCTTTTGGTTGTGGCAGTACCAGGTCTTTTAGTTTCATGGTAGAGTAACCAGGTAGCAACTGGATTCTTCCCTATCATCCATTCCCTTACCTCTTTAATAAATGTCAGTGGCTTTTCTGGGCTACAGAATATCCATGTCAGGGCTAGGGGGCAAGTTCGCAGGCATCTCCAATGCAAACACACTTACAGAACTCCACATCTACCTGAATGTCAATAAGGCCGTGGTCCTACGCCCGAAAAGGCAAAGAGAGTCTCTTTGAAATCCATTTTATGAAAAGAAGAAAATGAGCCAAGCCAGATGTCTGTATCCTGATCTATCACCCTAGGTAATCCTCTGATCGGACTAGGCAGCAAGGACTTCTGAAACACAGTTCTTCCCAAGCCCTGACAAACTACAGCCCACGCGCGGTCCAGCCAGCTGCCTGGTTTTTTTTATGGCCCTTGAGCTAAGAGTGACTTTATTTATTTATTTTAACACAATGGATTTAAATGATTACATCAGTATGTACCTATTATTCTCGAGTCTGCCTTTTGGCCTCAATTTTGCCCGAAATATTTACTCTTCGAGCCTTTAAGGAAGCACTTCCTGAATGTTTCCGTCCTCCCCAATCCAGCTCCAGCTATTCTTTCCTGTTGGAACTACTACAGGGTTTCTTACGGGTACCCCGCTTCCACTCTGCCCTCCTCCCACATTTCTTTCTGCACATAGCGGCCAGGATGCAAGTCACAGCATGATCTTCCCTTGCTTCGTGCCGTCCAACAGCTTGTCACTGCTCTTGAATAATATCCACGCTCCCTACCTCGCTCCTAAAGCCTGCAGCCCTGTCCTGCCTGCACTGTCTAACGCTCCCCGCCCCCACACCCACTGGGTTCCAGCCACCCAGCCTTTCTGGTCTTTCTCACGTTGAGCTTGAACAGGCCCCATTATATACGCCTCACAGAGGTATGGACCCGGGCTTGGTGACACCATACTCCCCAGAATGGTGTCTGGCACTTAATAAGCACTTGATAAATAGGTATTGAATAAATGACCTTGGGTCTTCAAAGTAACCCTGTAGGCAGGATTTTTTTTTTCTAATCATCATTTTACAGATGAATAAAAACGAAGTTGAGGAAGGAGGGGAAATCCACTAAGTAGTAAAATTGGAATTAGAATTCAGGACTTTCTGACATCCCACTAGATCATATTCCCTTAATTCAAACATTACGGCTCGCTTCTGCTAAACTACATAGGACAAGTCACTGTATGTGTGGGCACGTGACCTTCTCCTAGAGGAAAGGCCTTTCTTCCTGTGGGAGTCCTATGCTCCACTCTGCTCAGAATGCCCTGAACCTGGCCGCTTGGCATTACTGAACGGCTCAAATTAAAGTCTGCCTGTAATCCTCTAAAGCCGGTGTCTGGCTTTGGGCTGAAGAGCCCTGTTTTCTTACTGAAACATTCCTTCATAACTACTGCCTAGTGGAGACCTTAAAACACTACCTGTCCATCCTCTCCCCTCCCAACTGGGAGGTAGGAGGCCACCCCTTCAGAACAGAAGTCTGGCCTCCTCGGGCTTTTTTGTTTTTTAAGCTGCATGTTCTTGGATTATGGTTGGAGTAGGGGTGGGGGTGAGGATTTCTTACATCATTGTGTCCTTGCTGCCCTTTATTGAGTCTCTGTCATCAGCCATGGTCTTTCCCAAACTTTGGTCATGTTATTGCTATCTTCACGATTTTTGTTTTATTTCCTTAATAGGCTCACTTTTTTTTTTTAACTTGGTGTTTTGAAACACTTACCAAAAAATTATAGGTCTTCTTATATACCCTTCATATAGATTGTTTGAATGTTAGAATTTTACTACATTTGCTTTATTATTTTCTTATATAGAAGTTCTGAATGATTTATACATATGCATGTATGCATGCATGTGTATATATGTGTAGGTATACTTTTGAACTATTGAGAATACATTGTAGACACAGGTATGTGTTTCTTAAAATTAGGGGCATTCTCACATAACCACAATGCAAAGATCAAAATCGGGAATTTAATATCATTGATGTGATACTTTTACCTTATCCAAATTGTACTAATTTCCGTGAAGACTTCCTTTATACCAAAAAAATTATATGTATCTGAATATTTGTGTGTGTGCATGCACAAGTATTTTCTGCTTTGGGATCAGTCCAGGATAAAATACTGCATTTTATTGTCATGTCTCTTTAATCTTCCATCTGCAATAATTCCTTGGTCTTTGTCATTCATGACTTTGAAATAGTTAAGAGTCCAGGCGAGTTATTTGTAGAATGCCCCCTCGGTGTGGCTTAATTCAGCCAATGCATTTGGGGCAGAACATAATATCAAGAGTATATTCACCACCATGTAAGGTGGGGTCCACTGGGTTTCTCTGCTGTAAAATTATCCTGTTTTCTTTCATTAATAAATATCCTGTGGGAGGTACTTTGTGATTCTGCAAATATCCCATTTCTTGTCAAACCTTGATCCACTAGTTTAAGCCTGATTGTTGAATCTTGCCTGAATGGATTATTACCATTCTGATGGCCCAATGGTGATTTTCTAATTCCTTTATTTTTTTTCTGTATTTGTTAGCTGACATTCTATCACAAGGAATTGTGAGTTCTCCCTTTCTAGCCACTCTGTTCTGCATCCCCATGTTTTATTTATATATTTATGTGTTTACTTCTATCAGTATGTATTTGCATATTCCTGTATCATTCCCTGAGTTATGATGTCTGGCTAGCCCTGTTTATTCTGATACTCCAATCGTCCCCGGTTTGGCCAAGGAGGGCCCTTTCAAGCTGCCTGTTGTGGTCTTTTGACATGTTTCCATATTTCTTCTAGCACATCCTCACTTTCTGACTCGATGAGCTCCTCCAAGCTCATCTTAGGCTTTTCTAGTTCCAGCTCTGGAATCAGCCATTTTTCCAAGGGGTCCTGCATTCTTTGGGAGGATAATGATCATCTGGATAACAGGTGTCTCATTGTCATGGGGACATCATTGCTTCTAGGCCTTCTCAGTGAACAGAACTACGAAACAGCAGTATGATACATGTGTATATGTATGCCTACAGAAACCGACCAGAAACCTACACATCTATATCTCATCATCTACCTATATTTATATCTATCTATCCATCCATATTATAAATTATGATTCCACATCCACACATTGAATTCCAATCTAACACACAGGGTTCATGGTGATCTGGCCCCTTTCCACCTTTCTTTCTCTCTTCTTTAACCATCAGGAACTGTGATCCCATTATCCACAATATATTTACTTATTTCATCAACCTTAGGATGCACGAAGAGTGGTTTCAGAACTTAATCCGTACTACTGTGAAGAACAAACTGACTAACTATGTGTCAATATTTGCAGATAGCTATTTTTGTCTTTAGTCAGAGGGATATCATCCGGATACTGTATTTAAATTATTTGGACTTGTTCTTTGTTCATCTTTCAGTATGGGCATGTTCATTCGGTATAGAGTTAGTTCATCTGTTACTGTTTGTATTCCATTTTAGGGTTTTTGTTTTTTTTTTTTTCACTATCCCTGTTGACTTTTTAATGTGAAACATTAACATGCTTACAAATGTCCCTATGCTACCAAAAGATTCCCTCAGAGAGATACTCCTCCCCGATTCCTGATCCCTCCCCTCCAACCTTTCTACTCTTCCTGATCCTGTCCACATCCCCCTACACATAACCAGGGTCACTGGGTTATGATTTATCCTTCCAGTATTTAGGAGAATACACATATACTTTCTCATTTTCTTTTCCTTCTTACACAAAAGGTAGCATATTATAGATATTCTTTCCACTTTGAGTTTTTAACCTAAAAATAATTCCTGGAAATCACCCCCTATCAGTTAGTAGAACTCATCCTCATTGTTTTTCACTGAGACATTGGATTCAGTTCTGTATGGATGTGCCAGACTTGCTTCAACCATCTTCTGTGTATGGGCGTTTAGGTTATTTCCAATGTTTGCAATCGCAAGCAGTGCTGTGGTGAATAAACTTGTATGCATATGCTCTCTTATTGTTGGAGTTAAATCCTCAGGGTAAATTCCTAGGAGTGAAATTGCTGGGTCAAAAGCTAAATGCGAATGTTATTTTGTTAAATATTGTCAAATTACTCTCTACAAGAGTTGTACCAATTCACAACTCCACCAGAGTGCCTGAGACAGTTCACTTTTTAAAAACTTACAAAGGCTATTTTAAAATTAACATATCTATTGCTAACATGATTGAAAAAAGATCCCATTCCAGTAAAAGAAGGTAATCTGGAAAATAAATGACATCTCAACAAAAGGTAAAGTTGTACATAGCCAGTGACGATTGTCTGCATAGGCCCTGCACCTGGGGTCTGTTAAAAAGAGAAATTAGCAAATGCTCAAGAAATGTTGACAACCCACCAATGTTGAGGTGATTTTCTGTGTAGCATAAGCAGAAGGTGTGAAGTGGGGGTTGAAAGGGCAAGAACATGGTCTCTGTGATCCAGGGTTGGTTTGTGCTTGGTCAGTATTCCAGGTAGAATAGGACGCATTCCACCAGCTTCACATTTAGGATACGCCGGTCCGTGGACACCAGACCAAACTCATTGGCGGGGCCTAGAAGCTCCCTCCCTCTCTGCCTGGCTTGCATCATAGCCTCTTCTCTTGCAAAGTGCTCCCATATCTCATTAGACATTTCTTGTGACCAAAATCTCATGCCAGTGCTGACTGTGCCATTATCCGAGAGTTTACCAATCCCTCCGCTTTTGTGCGCCTTATGTCAATTAATCCTCCCCGCCAGCCAACACCTTGCCAAGGCCTCACAAAGATGAAGCAGGACAGAGCAGGTTGAAATCCTAATGTTGTTCCTGTATTTACTTTTTCCAGGGCCACTGCCCATCCCCTCCCCGCCGAAATGACTTCTCTCTCTAGGTTGAGATCTTTCAGCCCAGGAACAAGCATGAATTTGATGTTCTTGCCTGTTTTCACCAAAAGTTACCCGGTGACTGGCTGGTGACTGGAGGGAACCATATCAAAGCTTGACACTTGTGCCCTGGAGTCCAGCATCTCAAGCTTTATTGTGCTGGCCAGAGGAGGAAAAAAGCATTTCAAAAGATTTTTTCACGAAGAGATGAAGAGGAGGCATACACTGGTCTCCTTCCAAATCAGCAACAAATAAAGGATCCCGTTTATTTATTTATTTTTTTAACCTGGTGCAAACTCTTATTTATCCAGACAACGCATTTGCTTTGCTTCTTTTATTTCCCCCTTGAGGCTGCTCCCAAGGCCACAGAATGAAAAGGGCCGCGAAAAGTAAGCCATCAGTAAGCCAGCCCGCCATTCAGTACCTTTTCTTATACAACAGTTATTTGTAAACTAATCAATAAACTTTTCTTATTTTGTTTGCTCCTTTAGAACTCTCAGGCAGCCGCCTGCTGAACCATGAAGAAACTTAAAATAGCGATGATCTCCCTTCCACGCTGCCTCTTTCCCCCATAGAACCCGCAAGCCAATCTGTGGTGTTTATACTCGAGGCCATATGAAGCTAATCTGTATGGAAATAAAGGATAGAAATATTCAGATTGAGTTTTACTAAGTGAACCTGAGGTTTTTCTGTTCAGCAAAATAGGCCAGGTAAATGCGTTTCTGATACAGAATAAATCACTTGTTTGAAGACCTATATTTCTCTTTTGCCATTTTGCTTAGAAGTGAAGAATTCATAGTTGTCTGCATAGACTGTGAAAAGCTCAAGTCTCTCCTCCCCACCCTTCCAGGTGGTTCCCTGAGCTGAACTCCTCTTTCCATTAGGGTTCGAGAGCCCTACTCTCCCAGCCTAGGGCTAGAGGTGCCAAGGCTCTTCACAAAGAGCCAAAGAAGAGAGTCCGAGATACATTTACAGAGCACCTTATTAGCCACATCCCGAGTTTTCACTCAGGGAATCCTAACGTGAGAAAGGCAGTCTCTGGCTTTGTGCAGTGAATATCACCACACATTTAACATTGTGAAGGCAGAGATTAATACACGTACAGAGGTGCCCCAGGAGATTCTAGATTAGGCCTTTTCACTCATTCATTTATTTAATCATTAATTCAGCCAACTTCTATTGAATGCAGTTGCCTTTTCAGGAGTATAAGCAGTGGACAAGACCGACTAGATCCCTTCTCTTGTGAAGCACATAGTCTCAGTGTGTGATAAAGCATGGTTTGAGGTGTGGGAAGTGGGAGAACAGAGGGGAAAAAAGGCATTCCAGGTAGAGGGAACAGCAGGAGGAAACACATGGAGGCCAGAAATAGCCCATTGGTTTTTGCAGCCACACTGAGTTCTTTAATACTTCACGGTAACCTGAGGCTGGAAGTGGGGAGACAAAGCAGAGCAGGCTATGTTTCTGGTGTGTCCAGTAGGCAGACCGACAACTTCACATCCCCTCTCTTTTATGATTCTCCCATGTGCTGCTTCTACATCCCAGGCAGAGAAGACAATACATTTTAAGATTCTTGGGGTAAATTTTTCAGGGACGGCTCTTTGGTTCTAGATAGCCAACCTATTTTAGTGCCATGGGTCAGAGATAATGGAAGCAAAGCCAGGGTCTTAGGAGAAGACCATAGGTCAAGGCCAGTGACCCCTGGCCAGGTGGTTTACATACTCAGTGACAGAACTTGCCTAATTGTAGTCTAGTACATGTAGTCCATCTAGAGAATCCGGTTGGATGGGAGGCATCTGAACATTCTTTGGTTTGCAAATCCTGAGGGAGAACAAAGACAGACATGAATAGCCCTTACTGAATTATCAGAATTTTTTTCAGAAGTGAAACCAACTCCTAGTAACTGGCAAATTTTTTAAGTTTATTTATTTATTTTTGAGAGGTGAGGTGAGGGGCAGAGAGAATCCCAAGCACGCTGTCAGTGCTGAGTCTGACACGGGCTCCGTCTCTTGAACCATGAGATCATGACCTGAACTGAAATCAAGAGTCAGTTGCTTAACTGACTGAGCCACCCAGGGGCCCTTTAACTAACATTTCGAAGTCAAACCATATGAAACTACCAGAAGTTGACCATTTTTTTCTCTGTAAACATGGCAGTTTCATATGATTTAACTATATGTTATAGGGACCTAATGGAGCTCTTGATATTTTATTATCTCATGAAGTCTCACCCCCTACTTGAGGTATATATTAAGTTCCTCATTCCATCACTGAAGAAATGAAGACTCAGTAAACTGCCAAAGCCGCACAGCTACAGGAACCAGAATGCAGATTTGTCTAGCTGTTGTCAAAATCTTGCTGTGATTGAGATGCAGGAGTTCTGGTCTCTCTGTATGGGAGCCCGTGGGGCCTTTGAAGGCCCTGTGGCCTGGGTGGGTCTAGCTGGGCCTTTTCTACTCTGTGAATCAACCTCTGTGCTCTGTGCTCTGAAGCCAACATGACTGCCAGCGTCTCCGTCCCCTGCTTGGCTGGAACCACAGGAGTTGGAGGACAAGGTGCAGACGTTCAGCTGGAGACTTGGCTTCTGACGAAGGTGGAGGCCAGACAAGATTCTGGAAGTGTTTTGGAGATGACTCAGTCGCCAGGAGTTTTTCAGAATGACTGGCTCAGCACCTGTTTGCTCCACTGTACCACAGACCCTGTTTTGTCGAGAAGTCTCCCGTGACCGAGTTGTTAATGTCCAAGCTTACAGGGCTGCCAGCCCGTCCCCACATCCTGAGCCCTCAGAAGGGGATGGCCGTCAGGATGGGCCGGGTCATGCTGGGGAAAGCAGACACCCCACAAATCTCAGCGGCTTAAGCTCATCAGTTCCTCTCTGAGTCTGTCTATCCATCTGCCTGTCTGCAAGTCTGCCTCTCCCTCTCTCAAGCCACATCTCCAGCAAAGTTGATGCCAGGAGGGTCTGCATGCAAGGACCCTTGCTGAAGGAGGCATCCTCTCAACATGTGCTTCTATAATCACCTCAGCTTAGGGAGCAAACAGGTCAAATCATGCACTGGTTTTTAAAGCTCCCACCAAGAAGTGGCACACCTCACCTCTGTTTATATTCTATTGGCCAAACCAAGTCACATGGCCATAGCTATCTTAGAAGAGGATGGGGAAATACGACATTACCATGTGCTAGGCAGACACAGCACAGAAATGTTCGGTGACAGCACCAATGACTTTCACAGCTGTTCAGGTAGTATAAAGGAATGTGTGCTCAGCCCTGGGCCATGAGACATGGCTGTGCCAAGCACATAACCTCATGGATGGCTGATTCATGAGGACAAGAGACTGAACCAAGCAAACTCTGACAACCAAAGAAATCATGAGGTCACATCTTAGTGCAATTCTATCACTGAGCATTGTTGTTGTGACCAGAGGCTAGAATCTAGTGAGCAAGGGGACTTTTCTTTCCAGCATCTTTCAATATCACTTAAGCATCCCTTTTCCCTTGGTCTTCTACCCCAAGTAGGCCTGGGCCCAGAGAGCAGTCCTACTTGAATAATTGATAGTAAACTTAGATATCACATCCAAATAATTCTTCTCAGTGAAAGCCAATGAGAATTATATGGGGGAACATGTCAAAATACCATTCCAGAATCCCTTTCTGAGTTATGAAAGCCAAATAAACATTTTGAAATCTTTCTTTGGATAGGTGTCAGTTGCTGGGATGAGTGGTGTACTATAAATTGATGACATTTAATGTTCATATCAAACCAATTAGAGCTGCTTATAGTTTACATGTCTTTATGTAATGGATAATGTTGATGGGTTCTTAAAAATTCTGACATGTCTGATGTGAGTACAGACAGTTTATAGGCAATATTAGGAGAAAAGAAGAAGAGAGAGGTATTTAATATGTACTGTGACATTAAATAGTTCCACCCCTCCATTTTCTTCAACTCCATCTGAGTCTGGAGGAGATAGAGGAAGTGAGTAAAGGATTTAAATAAAATTTATATGCTGACGCAAGCGTATGTCTTCCTCGCTTCCTTTCTTATTTAAGCCAAATGACCATGTCTAAAATGAATGCAGGAAGTAAAAGTTCTAAGAACATTTCACAACTGTTATTTCTGCCAACAATATAAGTCATTTATTCAACAAATGTTTATTTAGCGTCTACAATGTGCTGTGCACTGAACAGTGAATGAGATGGACAAGGCCCTTGATCAGTTGGAAATTACATTTTAGTGGAGACATGGACTGTGAGTGAGGAATAAAATACATGCTATTTCAGGTTATAAGACTCTTAAAGAAAAAGAAAAGAGTGAGGACGATGAATGACAGGTTGCTTGAGGGAAAGTAGTCAGAGATACTTCTCTGAAGAGGTAATATTTAGGCCAAGAAATTAACAAAGTGAGTTTGTGAGTCATTGAAAGTTTTGTGGGGAGAGAGTTGCAGGCAGAAGGAACCATGAATACAAGGGTTCTGATGTGGGAATGAATGGTTGTGCTGAGTGAGTGAGGCAGAGTATGGGAGGTGAGTGCAGAGAGGTAGGTGGAGGTAAGAGTATGATGGCCAACGTGCAGAATTATAGTCCATATGTGATAAAAATTACTGTAGTTTTATGAAAAGAGTGACATGATCCAATTTATAGATAGATAGATAGATATAGATATATCTATATATATCTATATCTGGAACAATCTCACTCTGGCTGCTATGTGGGGAGAATCGACTAAGGATGCAAGTCCTGAAACAGGGAGACCAGGTCAAATATTTCACAAGTCCAACTTAGAAATCATGGTGGCTATCCAGCTGGTCAGAAGAGTCAAATTCTGATGTATCTTAAAGATAGAGCCAACAAGAATTACGGATGGATTGGATGGAAAGATGATGGAAAGAAAGAAAACAAAGACAGCCTTAGTTTCTGGACTGAGTAACTGAGTACAAGGTAGTGTGATTTCCTGAAAGGGGAAGGAAGGAACTTGAGGAGGGAAATTACAAATTTCTATTTCATATTCTAGTGTTTGAGATACTTATTCGGCATTGAAATGGACATAGCAAGTGTGCAGATGAATCTCTGAGTCTGGAGTTCCAGGGAGACATCAAGCTAGATACATCAAGGTGTAAACTTGGAAGTCATCAGCAAAGGGATGGTATTTAAAAGCCAAGAGTCCAAGTGAGGTCACCTTGAGAATGAGTTGTAGATATGGAAGAGAAGAGAGGGGAGCCCAAAATCCTTGGGTGAACCAACACTGCAGACTGGGAAAGCTGGATTGGCCAGTGATGAGGAAGGAAAACCAGGGAAGTACGGTGACTGGAAAGCTGAGGTAATGGAGGGTTTCAAGAGGAATGACCCTGGCCAAGTGTAGTGAATGACACTGAGACTCAAAGACAAAGCAGTCTGAGACATGGGGTTTGGACTGAAGGAGATGAAGACCGCCAAGGGATTTAAGAAGAGACTTCTTAGTGGAATCATAGGGAGGAAGCTTTGAAATATTCAGAAAGGGTAGAAAAGAAATATATTGAGTTTCCAGAAAGAGTTATTTGTAGATGCTCCATGTTTGGGCATGTCCACATGCTGATGGGAATAACTGAGTCGATAGATGATTCAGGGGATGGAGGAGCAAGTTTAAGAGAAAATTCTTGAAGATGAGACGGAGGAGGGTGAGTTCAGAGAGCAGTAGAAATGTTTGACATCCTAACAGGAGATGAGAGAAGGCCGAGTCTACATACAGACATGCAGCTGGAAAAGAGAAAACATCCTTCTGATTGCTTCTATTTTCTCAGTAAAATAAGAATCAGGGTCATCTATTGACAGTGAGTGTTGGCTGCTGCCCGAGGAATGAGAAGGTGTCAGCAGTTACCTGTATACATGGGAGGAGGCGCTGAAGGCCCACTTAAGATACTTGGCCAGAAATCCCACATGAGGCCAGTAAGCATGGTTGTGAGTTTTTCCCTTGCCACATTCTGCTCAGGTCCAGGCACGGAGCAAGAAGAGAGATGAGTTTAAGCGGGGATGAGATTTACCAAAGCATCGACAGAGGGGACGCGGGAACTGAGGTCAGGAGGTTGTTGGAGCAATGGGTCATGGAATCCAAACAGGAGAAAAGTGGATGACAGGCGTGCAAAGCCAGGCCAGGAGTCTCTGATGGGTGTGAATGCTGTTTGTTGAAGTGTATGTATTAGAAGTGATCTTGTTTGTGGCCAGAAAGCCTGATGTTTTAAACCTACCTATAGGAAGTGGTGCAGCTCTTAATAACACACAGATTTAAAGTGTATCTTTGAAAGAGGGTTGGTGGTGTGTGTTGGAGGAAAATCACCATAAAGTCACCATCCAGGGAGAAGGAAATGTAATGAGAAAAAGGCTGACATTATTTTTAGACTGTGGCTACTGAAAGAAAGTGGGTGAGAATGAATTCCTAACTTGAATAAGTTATGTGGACCAATGAATCCTGCCCAAAGCAATTTTAAGATCTCCTAATACAATTTGTTATTAATATTGCACTATTACCATTTGATATAAATGACATGTTTTTTAAAGGCAATAAGACTTAAGGCTAATCTTTGTAATAATCTCACAGTGTATGACTCACATTGACCATTTTTTCTTGAATGTGAGAGAAGAAACAGATTTAGAACAAAGTGGGAAATACTATGGATTCCATAGCCTCTCTTGGCAATAACATAAACTGCAGTGGGTAACCTTGAACGGATGTGCCATTATTAGTTGTGGTGATTGTGAGTTTTAGTTTTTGTGATATGTTGTACTTCCCGTGAGATTTGGGGAGCTTTGTGAACAGCTGGACACCTGCATGCATGCACGTTAGTCATGTGAATGGCATCCAATATGTCTGTGTGGAAAATTAGGGGACGAAGATGTGCACTACAGCTCTTGACAGACCACGTGGCAGCTTGTTACAGAAAGGATCCCAGTGAATCACACTCCATGCATGGTGACTTTGCTCTTCCTTCCATCAAGAAGTGGAGTTTATTTCCCCATACTTTGGTGTGACATGACCTTGTGGCTTGCCTTGACTAATGAAATGTGGTAGAAGCGACATGGTGTGACTTCTGGGTCTAGACTTCAAGAGGCCTTGTAGCTTCTGCTCTTGCTTCTCTGGGACAGAGCTGCCTCCATACAGAGGTACAGGCTAGCCTTTTGAAGGTCGAGAGCTATAGCAGTGAAAGGCCCTACAGACAGACATGTGAATGAGGCCATCTCCATTTGTCCAGCTGCCATATAAATGACCCTAATTAAGATCAGCAGAAGAACCACCCTGCTGAGCTCAGCCTACACTGCCAACCTATGGAATTGTGAGCTAATGAGAGACTGTAGTTTTATACCACTAAGTTTTATAGTTATTTGTTACACAATAGATGGCTCATGCAACCAGTAAGAGTTACTAACAATAAGGACAGGGAGGGAAAGAAGTAACATTTACTGAGTACCTACCTTGTGTTGAGCAACTACTGAGAACATTATCTTGATTTTGCCTTACAACACGTCCCCGAGGGTGCATCATTTTCCTCCCAGTAAAAAAAGTGGAGGTCAGAGAAGCTCAATAGCTGGTCTGGAGTCACATATCTAATGAGTGATAGAGCTCAGATTAAAACACACCCAAATCCTCATCTTTAAATACATCAGTTTCATAACTTTCACTTACTTCTCAGACATTTCTATATATTTGACATACTTTACGCTGCCTGAAATATTTATTTATTTTCTTTAAGTTGGCTCATTCGAATAAGCTACTAGACACATAAAAATGTTTAAAGCAGAAACATTCTGTTACTAGGATGAATAATTGTGGCTAATATTTATTGATTGCTCTGCATAAATGAATTGATTTAATCCTCACAGCAATTCAGTCAGGTTAGGGCTACTGCCATCATCATACCCATTGAACAGAGGAGAAAGATGGGGTAGGGGAAATTAAATAGTTGCTTGATGTCACGGAAGTAAGTGATAGAGGCATGGTTTGTACCCCTGGCATCCAGGGGGTAGAGACCAGGGATGCCACCATGCATCTTACAATCCACAGCCTCCCACATCCAACACAGATGTCAATAATGCCAAGGTTAAAAAACCCTATTTCTGCCTTCCTAAATGGTAAACAGCGACAGGCATTACTTGCCATAAATAGAAACTAAGAAAAAAAAAAGAACAGTAACTGAAGAATCTCTAGAAGCTGCCGCTTGCCAAAACTGAGTCTTGGGAGCTCTCTTTTTGTTAAAAAAGAGGTTAACAAAATGTTAGAGAGATAGTAAAGGCTAATAGCCTTTAGAGACTCTCTGCTTCGTATAATAAGAGAATTTCAAGAGACTTAGAGTTGGAATTAAATCTCCTTGTGTGATCTAAAGTCATTTATACCATGCCTGTGTCCCTACCAAATCATCCTATGATCCACCGGTGCAGAGCCCATCCTTTGCGAAACGTGGCTCTATACACCTGCAGGGCAATCTGTATCTCACAGGCCAAACCCAGCCCATCACCTTCTTTGTTAATGAATTTCGGGGGAACCTAGCTGTACCCGTTCTTTAACACAGCATGTATGGCTGATTTTGCACTTCAGAGACAGAGTTGCTTTGTGGCAGCCGAGACCATTTGGCCTATAAAACCTAAAATATTTACTGTCTGTCCCTTTACAGAAACAAACAAACAAACAAACAACAAACAAAAACCTTTGTTGACCCCTGTCCAGAACTATGCTTGGTACATAGTAGGCACTTGGCCTACTATGTGCTGATATTTGCTGAACGAATAAAGCCCTGGGAGACACTCCTCCCTGTGTAATTGTTTGTTTGTTTGTTTGTTTTTGCATTTCCATTTTGTTCTGTTTGAAATGACAGCTCCATTCTTAAAGCAAACACTTGTCCACCGAGTAGTTGATCACTGTAAGCTGCTCTGTGTTAGGGCTCAGAGATATAAATGGGTCTCCCTGAGAGGGGCTAGTGATGGATCACCGTGGTCTCAGGAGCCTGAGCTATTCCCTCTCCCCAATAGCTGTTGGCATTCACGGCACTCTCTCAGCTCCAGAGCTAAGGGATATATAATAGACATGGGAAGACCTATAAAAGTAACATCTGAAACTGCCGCAGAGCTGAGTATTGATTTATTCATTACTATAAATTTTTTGTCATTACTATGCAATTGCTCTATCTCAGGAAGAATTGATAGATGTGGTTGGAAGCTGCAACCCACTGTGCAAAACTTTTCCCCCCTCCTATAATTTCCTGTAACTCTTCTAAAGAATCATTATTCCTTATTACATGGCGCTGGCATGCCACCTATTTAGATAAATGCGTGAACAAGTGTGCAGTAAATATTCATAGTGGCCCATGTGTCAACGGTATATGTCACTAATTAGATAATTTAGTAGTTCAAATAAATAAATAAGAAAATAGAAGCACACCCAGGAAAATAGTGAAATAAAACACGGGCTCCTTGTAGGAATCTGGGCAAATAGGACAGCTTTTCAGGTTAGGGGACCATCTTATATGTTGGAGGCCAATCAAAAGGTACAGTGATGTTTAAGGATATTGCTCACATGTGGAAGAACACCGGACCCACCAGTGCGTGTGTCTGTTTGGGTTTTCTTAGCAAGCTGCATACTTGTTACTTAAGCAAGACCACTGTGGATGGGTCTCGGGGGATTTGGCAGCCTTATTGCCTCTTCTATCCTATTTGTTTTCTTGGGTCTGCTCTTTATAACCTGCTGATACCAAGAAAACTTGGCTCAGAGCCTGACGATGATGGGTTCAAGTTCTGAGTCTGATACGAAGTGGGTAAGTTACTCATTCTACTTGGGCCCCAGTGTTCTTATCTGTACAATGGAAGTGGTTCTAGTTTGAGGGATGACGGCAATGATGGTGATGTTGAAATGCAAATGAGGCAAGGTACAGGGAAGCCCTTCACGGAGCTTAGTGTCCCAAACAGATTTTAAGTTTTTTAAAAATATTTTTTAAATAAGTGGTCTCAAGAAAAGTGAAATAGACAGAGCAATTATTTAGAGAATCAAGGCAGTGGGAGCTCCAATTTTGGGTGCCTCCTTTGTATCAGGCATTGAGAATATAGATATTTCTCTAGGGTACCAACTAGAATCCAGTGTGGTGAAGTAAAGGATGTTTTTCCTGCATTTTACAGATGGAGAAACTGAGGATTTAGAGACACAGAATATAACGTGCCCAAGACCACAGATCTGGTAAGTGATGCCAGATGGAAATCTACCTTTCTCTGGCTTTATCTCCCATGTCCACTCTGCGGCTGGTGACATATTAGGTTGCCTCCAGGTTTAATTGAAAGGACTTACTTATTTTGTTTTTTTAGAAAGAAAAAAAACAAGATTTCCCTCTGAGTTGTCCAGATAGCTTGACTATATTGACCAAACTCATGGTGATCTTCTTCAACTGAGCGAGTCAGAGTTCTGTTTACATAAATGTAGTTACCCCACACAGTCAGTTTGATTAAGGGTCTCAATGGTGGCCTCGTAAAGCAGTGTTAAGCAAAAATAATTGGATCTACTGAATTCTGAGATCTGGCTGATTAGCTCCTAATGCATGAATCTGGCCTTAGCCCTTTCCAGTGGTGTGTTAGAATCTGAAGCAAATGGATTCACTTTGTCAAACAGCTAAAGCCAGGTCTCTTTAAGACATGCCTAAACTAGTCATGGCTTTGTCTGGGCATATCCATTTCTCACATGCAGATAGGATGAATACTGCATGTTGCCATTAAGCAATCATATAAAAAGTAAACTTATTCATACCAGCCTTAGAGCCAGCCAAATTATCTGATCAAGTCGCCACCTTTCTGGTTTGGGCTTATCTAGTCATAACTGAGAGCACTCATTATTATTCAGCAAATATTTAATTTGCACTTCTGTGTGTCAGTAGCAATGGGAAACACTGGAAGCATAAGGATGAATTACATTCATGTGGTTGTACCTATTCAGGGAGCCCCAATTAAGAGCCTCTGCTGCAGTTTTTGAACAATACAAACATAGATGGATAGATGGATATGTATACAGATGTGTGGATATGTGAATAAATGAATGAATCGATGGATGGGTGGATAGATTCATGGAAGTGTCTTAATCATGTTGGCACCTTTTTAAGCTTCCTTCTGACCCTCAAGAAGGCTCAGGATTACTTGTTAATAGCTCTATGAGTAATGCTGGTACCCAAATGAGTCTCTGCAGATTCCATAGTCATATGCCCCATTGCAGATTTTCTTCCTTTTTAACTAGAGTTCTGGTATTTTGTCTCTTGACTAGTTTTTGTCTCTTAGCCAGTCCTTCCCACCCACCAAACTTTGGTTGCACTGTCTGCATAGACTTGAATCAGGGTTCATCTCTACTTCTCTCTTTGAACCTCACTGGGAGCCTCCCAGTAACCACGTTGGTGCCCACAGGGGTGGAATTCTACAGAGTGGATAAATGAATAGATGCTGATCGATGGGAGATTATAGTGGATGGGGGAATGGGTAACTATACTGTTCACATTTGTTCCTCCAACATCAGCACCAGTGCCTGGCTCATAATAGGTGATTACAGATTTAGGGAATAGGTGGTTAAGTGGTTGAATAAGTAAGTAGGTGATTGGGCGACTGAGTAAATGGCAAGCAATTAAGTAGGTGATAAATGGATGGATACATCTACGCATGAATGAGTGGATAAATTACTGTATTGGTTATTGGGTAGGTAGGTGGATAAATTGAGGAATTGATAAGTAGATGAAAGATTAAAAGGGAGTATATGGGTGGGTACTTGCATTAATAAATGAATGGATGGGTGGGTGAAAGGATGAATAGATGGATGGATGAATGGATATATGGATATATAGTTGCCCGGGGAAAACTTGAAGGATCTAGGCATGCATGGATGATTGCGTGAATAAAAGAATGGATGGTAGGATGAATGTTTGGATTACAGCCCTAAATCCCTGCTGGGCACTAAGAGAGGACAGGCTGATACTTAAACTCTGCCCTGATTACAGCCAAAGTAAACAGTCCTCTCGGTTTAGAGGAATGATGCTGCTGGCTTTGAGAAGATGAAGGGCATGGCACACAAGGGCATGGAAAGTCTGACTGGCTGGCCAGAAGAGTGATAATGACTCGTGGTTTCCAAGCACTGTTTATGAAATAACCAAAGAAGCAATGAGTGTGTTTCTTGGGTTCCTTGAGGCCACAGTGAGGAGGGATGTAACCTCAGCAGGGACAGCTTCATGTGAAAGGCTAGCCAGCATAGAGTGCATGACTGCCTGGAGGTTACAGACCTACTATTGAATAGATGGCTTTGCTATTCTGCTTTTCATCTTCTTACCTTCCTCCCCCTCCCCTTCCCTCCTTTGCCCTCCCCTCCCCTTCCCTTCCTTCCTCCCTTCTGTCCTTCCTTTCCTTCCTTCCTTTCTTCCTTTTTCCTTCCTTCCTTCCTTCCTTCCTTCCTTCCTTCCTTCCTTCCTTCCTTCCTTCCTCTTTATTTTTTTCTCACTACCCTGGCCTAGGCAGAGATGACCCAGGGCCAGAAAACAGAGTCTTCTGGGAAGACTCTACTTTGCCTTGACATTTGGAATTTCACCTAGGAGACCAGTTTGGACTTCTAGGCAAGCTGGCTGGATGATTTCCCTGCTCAGGATCATTTACGTCATATGTGTTCTGGTTGACTAAGGGGATGGAACGAGCTTCGGTCCTAACAGATTTCTTTGTGGTGACCTTGGAAAGTTTCCTATACTTTGAAACTCTGCTTTATCTGCTAAAGATAATAGGGAGAGGGTATAAAATTAAAAAGACCTGCTTCATACGGTTATATAAAAATTGAAAGAAATAATGTGAGGAAATCACTACCTGATTGGCCCCTACTAAGTGCCTTTATACAAGTTAGTAATTTTTTTGTTTTGTTAAGTCCTAACCTCCCTTCTGTAGTCAGGGTACATCAGCCCATATGAGACCTGGATATGGCTTAGGTGTCAAGTAGGCCCATTCGTTTGCTCTGTTGAAGACTTGAGGGTCTTGAGCACTGTGGTTGTTCCTCAAAAACTTATACATAGAACTGCCGCATGATCCATCAGTTCAACTCCCACGTACATATCCAAGAGTGTTAATAACTGGGACTCAGATACTTTCCCACCAGCATTTTATAGCAACATTATTCCCGATACCAAAAAGGTGGAAACGACTCACATGTCCATAAACATATGAATGGATAAGCAAAACGTGGTATATCCAGATGATGGAATATTATACAACCTTAAAAAGAAATTAAATTCTGATACATATTACAATATAGATAACCCTTGAAAACATGATCCTAAGTGAAATGAACCAGGCACTAAAGGACGATTATTGTATGACCCATTCGTGTGAGGCAAGTTCACAGAGATAGAAAGTAGATCAGAGGGTGCCAAGGGCTTGGGGGAGGGGGTGTCGGGAACCTCTTATGAGTGTTTGGGCTGATGAGCAAGTTTTGGAAATCGATAGTGGTGATGGTTGGTTGCACAACACCATGAATGTACTTTATGCCACTGAATTGTATACTTAGTTTATTTAATTATTAGACATCATTAAAATGATAAATTTTGTTGTGTGTATTTTAAATTAAAAAAAAAAAAATGTCGCCCAAACACGTCTTCAAGAAAAGGAGAAAAAATAAAAGATATATGTCCGTGAGCTACAGAGGTGTGCCTCCATGTATGTGGTCAGAGAACCTGGATCCGCTTGTTAGTCTCAGAATATGGTTAAGCTCTTCTGCCGCAGGTTGGCTTTCCACGATGGGGGGTAGGGATGACCAAGACCAGTTCTACTTTTTCTCAAGTTCCTGCAGGCATTTCATCATTCATTTCATTGGCTTCAGTGAGACAAATAGATATTGTTAGCTGCCATTGTTTTTTGTCTGGGTGATGG
Source organism: Crocuta crocuta (assembly GCF_008692635.1). Lineage (NCBI taxonomy): Eukaryota > Metazoa > Chordata > Mammalia > Carnivora > Hyaenidae > Crocuta > Crocuta crocuta. The sequence goes on along the minus strand of NW_027528369.1, from coordinate 4,009,041 downwards.
TACTCAAGGTCTAAATTTCTGGAGGTGGAGGTGCAATTGCCCCAAGAGCTTAGAAGAAGAAGGGGTTGGACTCCGGACAGACAAGAGCAGAGATGAAGAAGAGAGTCATGTGAAGACTGTTCTCACCCTGTTCCTCCATCAGTGCCCAGAAGTCTTGATCACCCCTCCTGTTCCCAGACGTGTAGACCAGGGAGGCCACAGAACAAAGCTGAGACTTTTCTGGCCCCAACAGAGAATGGCATACGTGGAAAACCCAAGTTCTGCCAGAATCCTGTGACAATATATGAAGAGCCAGAGTCTCAATTATGGGTACTCTGAGGACAAAATTTCAGACTTTGCTCTGGCATTTGTCAGCTTAAGATTCTTAAGGTAGTTTACACAAAGATTTGTATGTCTGAATTTTTCCCTGGCAGGTTCTCATTATAACCTAGATAACACAAATCCCAAATATTTGTGGTTAGCAACGATCAGGAATTTTCAAGTTGTCTGACATTTTCTAGCCACGTAGATCACCACCTAGGACCCATATTCAGCTCCAAGACAAAAGGAGACACAGAGATGGTGGGAAATGTTTTCATGGTTTGTGCAAAGTCTGAGTGTAACCTCCTTCTCTAACACCTTCGAACTCCCCCAGCCCGGTCCCTCTTTCTTTCTCTCTCTCTCTTTCATCTCCAAGCACATGCACACACCCTATACCTTTTGCCCTAAGAAGGGTCTTTGAGAGCTATGCAAAGGAAAATGCAGATTTCTAACCACCTAACAGAGGTATCACCAGCCAGCGCTACAGAAAAAGTAAGAGACACTTAAAAGGGACGTATCTGCGTTCTCTTTCCTTTGCAGTCTCCTGGCCAGAGGTTATACCCTTTCCTTCCATGGCAAGCCGGTTTCAGATCTTCCAGAGTTGAGCAGAACGACTGTTACCACGTCTGTAAACAGAAGACTGTTTACATAAAAACTATAGATTTCCTTTAAGCACTTCGCTTAAGCCTTTAGTACGTTGAATTTACATTATTATTGTTTATGTTCCCAGAAGTCAGCAGGAGGATGGCCTTGTTGCAGTTTATGTGGTTTCGTGATTCACACTTGCTGAGGCAGCTATCACGCAGGGCGGAGATGGGGAGGCGGGGAGAGTCGGGGAAGCGCAGAGAAGATTAGAGCAAGCTCACTTGTGGGATCTATAGCCTTAACGTAATGGTACGGCCAGGGGCTCGGGGATTTCTGAGTCAGTCTCTCAGATTCCCAGACATGTTTATCAGTCTCGAGTTTCAAAACTGGCCCACCCAGAATAAAGCTGTGCTGCACCTGATGTTTCACTTTGGTTGTGTTTTCCGGGGGGTTCTCCTGAGATCCAAACTCCCTCCCCGGCTGTCAGCGCCCGTCCCCTGGGACCTGAGAGTGCCATGCAATGATCTGCCCTGCCCGCCTGTGATTGGCTGGGGGCTGAGCTCCTTCTCTGTGCCAGCGATGCCCACCCAGATGGGCTTCCAGGCTGTTAGGCCCTGGTGGGGCAGGGGAGTCCGACCCCCATGCCAGAAGTGTCAGGGTTTCAACCTTGGTGGGTCACCACCACATGCCATCTCCTATGGTGTGTCCGGCCCAGAGCCACACTAACTAGTTCCGAGCCAGGATGGGACAAAATCGGGAGAACATGTTCTATTTTATGAGGCACTGAAGCAGAACGGATAAAAACCTGTGTTTTGGAAACATTCAAATCCTGTGTGTGTGTGTGTATGTGTGTGTGTGTGTGTGTGTACACACGCGAGTGCGTGTGCTTTGATTCTTTGTTTTGGTTTTGAGGCCCAGCTCTGCTTCTTGTTAGCTCCATGGCTTTGGGCAAATGTCTTAACCTCTTTGTGCCTTAGTTTACTAAGCACAATTACTCTCCGTAATTGGGAGATGCTTTCCTCATAGGCTTCTGGGAGGATTAGATGAGATAATACATGTAGAGCACTCGGCCTAGTACCTAAGAAATAATACGTTCATAATGTCTGGAAGTCAGACATAAAAACTATTTTTAATATATAAAGACGGTTAGCAGGAAAACAGGCTTCTCACATCGAAGGCAGGTAAGCAAGGAGGAGTTTTGTGGGCCATGTTCTAGAGGCTCTGGAGGCATCTTTGAGTGCATTCTGTTTATGCCTTTGGTGTGGGATGCTAGGGGTGTTAAAGGAGCGTCAGGCAGCTGACTGTCCTGGGGGTAGCTGAGAACTAGAAGGATCCAAGGATCCCACTATTATCCCATAGGGTCTATGCCCGCTTAGAGACTCCTCGTCCTCTGGAAGGCCACAGAACCATCCTTTAACCAATTCTTCTGGGGCTCCACGTGTCCTGGACACTTGATATTTTAACTCATAAACTTTCTTTGATAAAAAGCCTAGCCAGATATGGCCACCAGACATGAATTAGTGTTTGGGGACAATATCTATTATTAAGTATGCTAACTTTGACAGCCAGATATTGTTTTCTTCTGGAGCCAACCCATTCATTCCATTATTCTTTTATTATTTTATTCAACAAATATTTATTGATGACCTACTAGGTGCCAAGCTCTATGCTAAATGTTGGGGATATTATGGTGAGCAAAATACACAGAGAATCATCACTGAACATGGAGGAGAGCAATTATAAATAATCATAAACTCAAATACACATTATAAATTATTGTAAGTGCTATGAAGGTAAAATACAATTTCTTATGAGGATATACAGGGAGATGCCTGAGAATCTGGGGTAAGGGTTGTAGGAAGGCTCCTCTGTGGAATTAGTGTTTGAACTGAAGAATAAGAAGGAATGAACAAGGCTAAATGGGCTGGAGGTGGAGAGAGACGCGTCAGAGAGTGCTCTGAGTCAGAGAGTGTTCTGGTTACCTCCTGCTGCATAGCAGATCGCCCCCAAACTTGGTGACGTTTAACAACACTTGACAGTCACCTCTCCTACTTATGTGATTGACTGGGATCAGCTGGGTAACTTTTGCTTATTGTTGCAATCACCTGTTGACAGAGAGTCCCTAAGATTGGACACCCAAGATGGCTCCCTCACGTAAGCGATGGTTGACACTGGTGGTGCGCTAGGAGCCCAGCTGGGTCGGGAGAATGGCGCATCTGCATGTGGCATCTCCGTGGGGCTTGGGTTTCTGACAGCCTGGCATCCGGGATATGAGGGGGAGCGCCCCATGAACGTGCTCCCGCAGGCCCAAGTGGAACCAGCAAGGTGTCTAATGACCTGGCCTCGGCAATCCCAGAATGTCACTTCTGTCCCGTTCAGACTGCCAAGTGAGTTGCCACAGCCAGCTCGGATTCAAGAACAAGGGAGAAATGAGTCCCAGACATGCAGGGAGTGAAGAACTCATTGGCAGTCATCTTAGGAACAAGTTACTCCGTGTGGCTTTTGCTCTTGCTATTCACTCTGGAATGCTTCCCCTGAAATAGTCACGTGATCTGCACCACTTATATCTCAGTGCAAAATATTTCCTTAATCCCAAATATATTCCTCAAAGAGGGTTTCTTTGACCTTTGTGTCCAGTCACGTTCTCTCCCATGACTGTGTTTAATTATTTAAATAGTACTCATCACTCTCAGATTATCCCTGGATTGGATTATTTGCTTCAGCCTTCCCACAATTACCGCTACCTTCACATATGCATAAAACATAAGCCTGATGAGGTCACAGTCTTGGTCACCAATGTATCCCCTAGAAAAGTGCCTGACATGTAGTGGGCACTGAACAAATATCTATTGAGTGAAGGAAGAGGATGTTAAGTGAAAGAAATGGCATGCGCAAAGATCCTGAGGCTGGCAATGGGCATGATGATCTGAGGAAATGAACAAAGCCAAACATGCATCTACACGTGGCCTCTCTGTGGAGCCACGTGTGTTGAAACATGGGAGCATAGGGGCAGCTGCATGCCTGGGGGGCCCAGGAGGACCATCTCGCTTGGCCACAGTCACACTGATTCAGCCCTGACTATGGCCACCGTTTCTGAAGTGCAAAAAGTATGCTTGCTTTCTGTTCTCCAAATACTCTGATTTGAATATATATGATGTGTGCTCAGAGTGACTTATTCCACGGATAAATGAAACACACTGAATTTGGACTCCTTACTATTATGTCTTACCCTTTCTAAAAATAACTAAAATAACAACAGCAAGCAGACTCACAAACAACTAATAATGACCACTTACCTACCAAGAAGTTTTATACTTTTCCAGGTAGATAACAGGACCTTGTTTCACTTATTTCTTTTTTTTTTTTAATTTTTTTATTTTTATTTTTATTTATTTCTAGGAGAGAGAGGGAGAGAGAGACAGCGTGAGCAGGGGAGGGTCAGAGAGAGGGAGACACAGACTCTGAAATAGGCTCCAGGCTCCGAGCTGGCAGTCAGCACAGAGCCCGATGCGGGGCTCGAACCCACGAACTGCGAGATCATGACCTGAGTGAAAGTTGGACACTTAACTGACTAAGCCACCCAGGCGCCCCTGTTTCACTTATTTCTTACAACGCTGGGATGCTGATATTTTCAATCACCCCTTTTGTTACTCATACGATAACATTCAGATCTCAGGAAACTTGCCCAAGGCTCTCCAGTCTAATACTGGTAGATGCTGGGTTCAAATATAGGTCTGCTTTACCTCAGAGCCCTGCAGAGTTTTGGGTAATGGTCTAAGTTGGAAGGAGAAAGAAATCAGGGAATACAAATGTCTAAACCAAACCCCAGAATGATATATTTTCCCTGTGGCATTGGATCAACTTGCTGAGCCTCATGATAACTGGCCGGCTCTGATTATAAGGCAAGGATCTGATTCCTGCCTCAATTATGACTGAATAACCACTAGTTAGGAATCATGAAAGGGCCCAAATGAGTGCACTGGGGATGAGGAAAGGTCCGTGGGTTGCCAGAGATGGATACAAAGGCATTCAGAGGTGGGGACACTTCACTGAAGCCCAAACCAAAGCCACCAGAACATCATGTTCTTGACCAGGGCAAGGGGAGGGGGCTGTGGTTGGGGAGATTGTTGACAACCATTGGCTGAAAGTCATCATTTTTAACTGGCTGTTCACTCTTGGTGAGTAGAAGTGTGTGCAGAAGTCACATCCAGGGACTCCCAGCTCCTTCCCACTTTATACCCACCAGAGCCAGGGTGTCTCTGCCCTAAACCCTTGTGAACTGTGATCATTTTAATACTTTCCTGCGCTTGAATGGCCTTCTCGGTTAATATCTTAGTCTATATTTTGAGCTATTTTTCCTCTTTATTTTTTCTCCATATGGGGAAAACTCAAATACATTTTATTTTTAAAGAGAAGGCTATAAAAACTTTCTGTAAGTCACACCATCTATAGTGGTAGGCACCTCAGATTTTTGTCTGGAAAGGAGAATTTCTTTTCCTTGTTTCATTCTGTTCTTTAGAAAATCCAGTGAGAGAGAGAGAGAGAGAGAGAGAGAGAGAGAGAAAGAAAAGAAAGAAAGAAAGAAAGAAAGAAAGAAAGAAAGAAAGAAAGAAAGAAAGAAAGAAAAGAAAAGAAAGGAAGGAGGAAAGGAAGAAAGGAAGAAGGAAAGAGAGAAAGGGTTGGAGGAAGGAAGGAAGAGAGAGAAAGAGAGGGAGGGAGGGAGGCAGAGAGAGAGAGAGAAAGAGAGAGAGAGAGAGGAAGTAAGGAAGGAAGAAAGGAAGAAAGGAAGAAAGAAAAGAACTTTCCAAAGAAAAAAAATCTTTCAAAGGAGACGTGGGAATTAGAGAAATTAAGATGCCTAACAGATATGTCAGCAAAGCTTACACATGATGTCATTTCTCAGAAGGGATCCTCAATAAAGGGCTGTACTGAAAAGTTTACCTTGGACTTGGAGATCCAGTGGTTCATGCTACTCATTTTGTGTGCAGTATGTTTGTGCTAAAGCCAAAATTAGCTTCCCAGGAGAAATTCCCAGTAGGCTTAGAGGTGGAAGAATGTGATGGCTGGAAGAGAAGACTCAGTCAGCCAGTGCAGGCCATCGTTGAAAGTGATGTTCTTGGCCTCCGTTGTTTACCTTGATGCCCGCGGGAAAACTGACCTCAGTTGAACCCCGACCTGCTAAGCGATACTCAGAGCCTTCAGTGCCTATTCGCGCTCACCTTAGATCCTTCCCCGTCTCATTCCTGCTACCCTCTTTGGCACAAAGCCTTACTATATGGATGGTGAGTGGGTCAACTGCAAATGGACTGATGAGGTAACAGGAATGTCCCCACCCATTGGACCAGTGCCAACAGCTGATGAAACTCTAGTGGCTACTCTAGTCTCAGTGGAGATATTATTTTTTTTTAATATTTTTATTTATTTCTAGGAGAGAGAGAGAGAGACAGTGTGAGCAGGGGAGGGTCAGAGAGAGAGGAAGATACAGACTCTGAAATAGGCTCCAGGCTCTGAGCTGGCAGTCAGCACAGAGCCCGACGCGGGGCTCGAACCCACGAACCGTGAGATCATGACCTACGCGAAAGTCGGATGCTTAACCGACTAAGCCACCCAGGCACCCCTCAGTGGAGATATTATTGAACCCAAGCGTGGGATCAGAGTTGAGGGATCTCATTTTCCATCATTTATTCAAAGTCAAAATGGGCAAGGTTCTGTGATATTATGCCCATCTTATAGAAGAAAAAATTGGAACCCAGGGCTGTTAAGTTGTTTAATGCTACATACATCTTAGGTTTTGAAATGTGGTTTAAATGGAGGCCTCTCTGATTTCAAGGATGGAGTTAATAAGTCACTTAAAATTGACCACAGAGAAGGTCCAATTAGAGGAAAGAGATACCGTTATTCATTCCTTCATCCATTCACTCTGTACTTATTTATGGATAGCATGTGAAGCTCACTAGCAGACTGTCAGACCCCAGAGCTGCAGAAATAACGGCCATGATCTCTACCCTCATGGAGCCCATGATCCACCTGAGTCTTGCTGCTCAAAATGTGGCCCATGGAGCAGTGTCTCTGGGCGCTTGTTAGAAATATGAAGGATCAGTCTCCACCTCAGAATTCCTCAGTTCATTTGAAGCTAGGCCACTTGTGCGCACATTAAAATTTGAGAAGATGTATAAAGCATGAGAGCAAGGCAAATAGAAAAGGAAGTGGAAATTGGGAGCTGGTGATCCAGGCACTGGGCAGGCCGTGTGTGCAAGAGATGAGCGAAGAAACTCTGCACATTGAAGACAAGTGAATGGTAAACCAGAGCAGAGGAGGAAAACGGGGGAGAGAAATACTCAAAGTTGGGCCAGACCGCTTGGGTGTGCTCACACCTGCATCTTCCTAGCTGTGAGATCTCACCCAGCCTCGGTGTCTCCTTCTGCACAAGGGGAACAGTACGGGTATGTTTCACAAGGTTGTAGTGAAGATTAAGAGTCAACATATGTAAAGTGTGCAGTCGAGTACTTGGCACAGATCAAGTCCTAAGCACACCGGCTACTGTCTTTGTCATTATTATTGCTAAGATGTAGCTTCTCGGAGGACTTCAGAGCACGCTGGGTAGGGCACGTTTTCTCCCTGAGAAATGCACAGTTGGGGCAAACGATAGAATAAATGCATGTAGCTGGGCAATCGAGACTGAAAACAAACACCCTACACTTTCTAAAAGCACTTTCTAAATTGTCTTTAGAAAGGATCTTAAGTATCACCTCCTCTTAAAATCACCCATTTACATTTTTATTAGCATGAACAGCATTGCATCTAATTATATAGTTAATCACAGATAATATCAGTAATGCTAAGAGCCAATGCTTATTGAACATCTATTACATTCAGGTACTGTGTGAAACCTTCTCCAAGCATTATCTCAATTTAGTTATCTCAATCCTCACAGGTTTTGAGTAATTTTACCCCTTCCCCCTTTCCACAAATGGGGAAAACAAGTCTCAGCAGAGAGACAGGAAATCCATCTGTTGATGTTAAAGCATATGCTGGAAGCTTAGGCTGGAGGCAATAAGGGAATGCAGAGGAAAGGCCCATCTAAGGAACAGCCCCTCCCGAACTTCTCTCCACCCACAGCTCAAATGCCCATCCTCCAGTGCCCAATTTTATCTTTGCAGTAAGCAAAATTCTAAAGATGTCCCCCACCATGATTCCTATCCCCTGATTATTGAGTCTAATGAGAATCTAGGTTCAGTTCTGTGAAGGGGTTTTGCAGATGTAAGTAAAATCCCAAGTCCCCATAACATACAGAAATTATCCAGTTGGGCCTGACCCCATCAGGCGAGCCCTTAACAAGCAGAGAGTTTTCTTTGGCTGGTGGCAGAAGGAAGTCAGAGAGATGGAAAGCACCAAGAGGACTTGATGGGCTGTTGCTGGCATTGAAGATGGAAGAGGCCATGTGATGAGGACCCCAGAGGAGCCTTGGGAAGCAGAGCGTGACCCCACCGGCAGCCGGGAAGGAATCTAACACCTTGGTCCTGCAACAGCAAGGGACTGGATTTTGCCCACAACCTGAATAAGTTTGGAAGCAGATTCCTTCCTAGAACCTCATGATAGAGTCCTGCCTGGCTCATACCTTGGCTCTGGTCTTGTGAGGCCCTAGGCAGAGAGCCCTGCCAATCCCATCTGGACTTCTGACCTGTGGAGACTGTCAGGTAATAGTGGGTGGCATTGTAAGCTACGAAGTTTGTGATAATTTGTTACAGTGCAATAAAAGACTAATAGGATCTCTATCCAGGAAGACATTACAGTTCATCGCACTGTTGGGGTTTTGCTCTGCCACTTTTTTCTCACTGTGAAAACAAAGGACATTGTTTTACTTTTCCATCAAACAAGTAAACATAAAAGTGACCAAAATAGGTTTCCTAAAGGAAAGACTGGATGGGGCATAGGTATTTCTCCTTTTGACTCTTGGCCCCTGTCATCAGGCTTCCCAGATTCAACATCTTACTTCCTCCCTTGATAGTTGTTTGGTCTTGAGTTTGCCAGTCAACCTCTCTAGGCTGCACTGTGTTTATCCATAAAATTGAGATAATAATATGGCTGTGGGGAGAATTAAGTGCTAGAACACCTGTAAAGCATTGAATTCACTGCCCAGCATGCAGTAATCACTCACTAAGCATCCCCTATACAAGGAATCTTTACCCGAGTGGGTTACCGAGGGAATGAGCTTCAGCAGGAAGGAGCTAAGACTTCGCCATGAACCTAGCTCTCACATTTTGCCGCTCAGACCACATTGTGTACGAGGTCAGGTCAACCTGCGCCCCTGGCTCTGAGAACCCGCTGGGTGACTCCCAACATAGATCCTGCAGGGCAGGACCGGATCCCGAAGGAAGTGGTTGGACAACCCAACCGCAGGTGCCACTTGGAAACTGGGAGGGCCACGTGGCTCAGCTGGGATGCTTCTGCAGGCATCCGAGCCAGCGCCAGTTCAGTCATCCACGTCGTCGACTGGGAGCGGACTGCTCACGAGGACCCACTGATGAACAAGATGATCTGTTCCATCAAAACCGTTGAGCCAGCAGCTCCAGGTAGGCAAAGCGAGACTTAACAACAGCCTTGCTCCCTGCATCTGTTCATTTCAGGCCTTGCCAAGGAGCCAAAGGTAGACATCTCTGAACATGCTTCTGTTTTCAGTGAGTGTGCATTGTCCCTTTCTTTTCAGTCTTCCTAAAAGATACATAACTTGAGCCAATATGTCTGTGGCCTGTTTTTTATTTTTTCTTATTTTATTCTGTGTGTTTTCAGAGAACTATGTAAGAGAAAACAGTTTGTCGCTAAAAATGGAAGACAAATATTCAAGGCGAAGCAGCATCCTGGCACACAGTGGCAACTGGATGTTTTAATTAGAGCGAGGCATGAGCTGACATCATAAAGTCGGCCGTACAAGGAAGGAGAGAGGGTTCCATCCGCACTCAGTGACTAGAGTCTGTCTTGCCATCTCCCCCCCTCTCCCCCACTTATTCGCAGAGCTCTCAGGCAAGCTCCTCCTGCTACCTTTCTTCCCCTAGACTCCTCTTCTCTAATTTTAGCCCGTTGGACAACGTCATGGCGTGCTGCGGAGGAAACTGGAAACATGAGTGGGTGCAAAGGTCCGTTTCAGCGGAGGGGAAAAGGGGAATGCAAAGCCCCACGTGGTCCCTGCATGGGTGTGCCGTCAGGGTCCCGCACAGCGCAGGGGACAAAAGCAGAGAGGGCTGGCCAGAACAAAGGGCCATCACAAATGCCATGTTATGTAACCGGGTTATTTGAATTCACAATTGTGAAGGCCACAATTGTAGGAGGCGGCCTGTTCTCCTGCTCCGTTGGTGGGCGGGCGCCAGGCCCCTCTGCTCCCTCCCAGGTGCCCTGGGAGGCTCTCAGCCTCCTGATGAGGCCACTCAGGAGAGAGGGGCTGGAGTCCTCTGACCCCATAGGTGCTCAGCAAGTCTCCGTGGAGCTGCACTTTGGGATGTTTATAATAATAATACAAAAAAAGAGCAATGAGATCTCTTCCCCCACTGCAGTTGGCCTTTTGGAAGTGGCCTGAGTCTTTCCATTCAGTGCATACTTGAGCTTGAACGGTGTTCTCTGGATGGCGCCTTGGGACTATAGGCCACATGTTCCACAGCTGCGTCAAGATACATGGTCATCGCAGAAGGGTCACCATGGCAGGGAGTCAGGGAAAGCTTCTCAGAAGAGGTGAGCTTTGAAGATAGTGTGGCTGTGGCCGTGATAAAGATACTGAAGATCATTTTGAAGGCTTCTTTCCATTTCGGTGAGCTGTGTGTAGCACCCGATTACCCAGCACGAGCAGTGAAAGAACTCTCTCTCCCCTGCCTTGCTGTTTTCTGCTGAGGAGTTGTCCCTATCTAGAAACCCTACGTGTGCCGGGCATACCCTCCCCACCTCAGTCATGGCCGGGCCATCCGCGTCCTCAAACCCAGCCAGCGCCTCACTGATCTGTAAAGCTCCCTCAGGGACACCCCACACACCTGCTCCCGCCCCTCACTGGTGCGCGTGCCCTCTCTCTCGAGGGTTCTCGTGACTCTGTTTCCCTTCTGCAAGCGCTGACCCTTCCCCACTCGTGTGGTCTGTATGCAGACCAGCCCCTCACTAGAGGCCCCACAGGAGTCCGGGGACCAGATCTTCTCATGTCTTATCCGTCATGTTCTGCCCATTAGAAGGCTTTGTAATGTCTGAGTAGTAAGAGCCTTTCTCCTGGACCCTGGATGCCTTACAGAAGCTTCAGCACCGGTAAGCTTACTTCCAGACACAGGCCGAGTCCCTTCTCCTGTGGCATGGGTATGGTGTCATTTTTGTGCATTTAAGCCAGGTGTCAGGAGGTAAAAACTTGATTCCGATTCTTCAGCCAGTCTACCTTGGGGCAGTCTGTCTGTCCACCAGAGGTGATAGGCAGAAAGTGATACCCGATAGGTGATAGGCAGTCTGTCTGCCAGAGGTGATAGACAGTTCCAATTGGAGAGCTTTCCAGAAAGGAGCAAATAGCTCAGAGGTGTGTTCACTCACTGGTATCCTCAGATGGAAATACAGGAAAGATGATGGTGCTGGCGATGATGATGATGATGATGGTGATGATGGTGATGATGGTGATGATGATGATGATGATGATGATGATGATGATATTGAACATTTGAGTGACTTTGGCATGCCAAGAACTTCCATTTCTCTTCTTGGTTATACCACAGAAGAAAAGCAGAGGACAGGTGTAATTCTTATTCTCATTTCTTCTTTCTTTAAAGGAAAACACTTTACTGAGGTATGATCGACACATAAATCACCGTCCGTGGTTTTTTTAACACTGTTCAAATTTAATGTTTGCAACTCAATGAGTTTAGGATAAGTGTTCACCTGCGAACCTGTTACTACCATCAAGGCCACAGAGACGCACCTTCTCCCAAAGCTTCGTCCAGCTCTTATTATTGTTGTTGTTGTTGTTGTTGTTATTTTATGACATGAGAACTTAACCTAAGATCTACCCTCTTAGAAAATGTTATGTGTACAGCACAGTGTTGCTAGCTATAGCCCTATGCTGGATAGCAGATCTGTGACTTACATTATGTAAAACTTACAGAGCACCCTCCCCCAGCCCCCCGCAACCACCGTCTACTCTCTGCTTCTGTGAGTCTGACAGTTTTCGATCCCACATATAAAGGAGACCATACAGAACTTGTCTTCTGTGTTTGGCTAATTTCACTTAGTGCGACATGGGTCAGGCAGATGCTATTCTCACTTCATGGCATGGAATGGCCCCCCCAGAACCCGTGTCTCGGGAAGCCAGGTCTAGATTCCTAGTCGCTCTACCCAAGGTGTCCAGGCGCACTTGACACTGCTTCTTACTGCTGTAACTGTGTACACACATGCACTCTTATGTATACGCACGTGTGTGTGGACAAACCCATGGGGGTGGCCGTGTTATAGGAGACTGTGTGCCTATAGGTATGTAGGAGCCTGGGTGTATCTGATTTTGCCCGATCACATTAGAATGTCCGTGTGTATGTGCATGGTAGGTACCTCAGCCCAGGAAAAGCATCGAATAGGGTCAATCTTCATTCGGTATGAGGTTCCCTGTGGTTGGGGCTGCTGCCCGCCTTGGCTCTTTCCTTCCCTGTCCACTCTGAAATAAGAGTACATTAGGTAGAGGCCACGTTGTGTTGGGTGGGGATTCTGGCCTTCCCCCAAGCAGCGCTGCAGAGAGCTGCAGATTCTTGGGAGGTAAACTTCTACCAGCGAAGACTTGCTTTTCCCTGGTAAATTTACATTTAAATGCACCCTGTCATTTTGAATCTCCTGCACTTGAACAATAGTGTCCGGGGAGCAGCCTGTCTCAGTAAGGCCTCCTTCCAGCCGGTAACACCCAGGCTCCAGGAGCCCCAGGGCCCAGAGGCCCAGCAGGGGTGTGGATGGAGCAGCCTGGTGATGTATGCAAATCTGACTGACAGGGTAACTCAAGCCGTCCAGGGAGAGCGCCAAGGGGCATTTTGTGTTACCAGGCCTAGGGCGGTGTCCCCTGAGACAGGAGCTTCCCAGGTAGGAGGTAGGACTGCTGAGTGGCTTGTTCAATCCTATTAGAGGTGGGAATGCCTTGCAGGAGGCTGACAAGGTAGAGAAGCTGCTGTTTGTGTTATGAAGACAAACCCTTGACAGTTCAAAGAGAAGCAGGCTTCCTCAAAGTCCTCGTCACTGTTCCGAGCCCCCGGTTCGGGGTGCAGAAACCTGGCTGGGCTCATTTGCTCCTTCCTGCCAGAAAGGGAGCTACTTACTCCCGAGGTCGGTTTGGTTTCGTCTTGTATCATTTGACTGTGTTCAGGTTTTCAGGGAAGCCATAATCCGCAAGGCCCTCGATGATGCCAGTAAATACACACGCCACACCCTGTGTCTGTTCCCCGTCACCATTCGTCTTGCTCACAGCTGTAGAGAAGCTTCATCTTTCTCTCAGGCCCCTCTCTGAGTGACAAGTGCGCAACCCCGCTTAGAGCACTGGGCAATCCCGAAGTGGCTCTGGAATGTTTGCAGCGGATCTGGAGCATGAAACGCCTTTTTGTTTTACCCAGAGACACTGAACTCAGGTTCCGGTGACATGTTTGAGGCCACTCCGTGAGGAGCCCAAGGAGACCCCAGAACCTGAATGCGACAGGCAAAACTATCCAGTAACAGTCAGTGTCACCTTGAGAGTCGTGGGGGACCACAGGGTGACACAGACTGACCATCTGTAACAGAGTCAAGGGAGTCGAGGGCCAGAAACCCAATGCCATCTTCGCAAGTCTATTGAATGAAGGTCAGGTATGGAAAAGAGTTTGGTGAAGGCGAATGGCAGATATGGAGTTTTTAAGTGCTGAAACAGTGCTTTTCCATCATAGAAAAGCCAGAATGTATAAAGAAGGGATTTTTAAAAATATTTATCTTTCCTTCACACCGATGTACCTCATTATTTCCTTCCTGCTCATCTAACTATATCAGCTTAGAGACGGAGGGCCGAGGCCCTCAGCTGGCTGTGTACATGTGAAATATGGGGAATTCATTGTCCATGGGTCCTTTCCCAATGCCACAGGCACTGTCATGGTTTGACATTCACACCCAGTGGTAACTAATATGCCGTAAGGTGGCAGATGCCAATCTTCAGAAAAGTTGGTGAGTTGGTGTTAGGAGTTGAATCCTGCCTGGCTGTGCACACACATGACATGTTAGTCCCCACCCTCAGGACCTCAGAATGTGACCTGATTTGGAAACAGGGTCTTTGTAGATTTAACCAAGTTAAGGTGCCTGAGCTGAAGTCCGACTCTTAACCAACTGAGCCAGCAGCCGCCCCAGGCAGATTTTTCTAAATGAAGCCCTCCCTCTTAGACCCATCTTGTCCTCCGACCAGATCCTTGCAGCTTGGAGTAAATGCAATTAGATCAAGCACAGTAGCTATGGGAAACCCTGGATTTTAAAGTACACCAGCTATATGGCCCTGGGCAGATTCCCCATATGCTCACCCCCTCAGTTTGCTCAGGTGTAAAATGGGAGAAAAGCAGCAATCTCATGGAACTGCGGAGAGGTTGAACTGAATGAGGTATGTAACGTGGGTCAGAACATCTGTCCCCCAGTAAAGCCATAAACGCAGAGCCTGGCACAGAGTCCGTTTGGTTACTGCCCTTCTCTTACTTTATCAAGAAGGTGGATACTTCTGATGATTGGGATGAGGTTCTCTCTCTGGTAATTCAGAATCTTCTTACATACGAACACCGGTGGCTATATGCAAACCCATGCACTTCCTTCGCGGTTAGATCTCTCTCCCTTAAACTTCCCTGCGGATTCGGTTTCCAATTGTGTTCTCCACACAGTGCAGGTTGCTTTTGCTATACACCGAGGGAATTGGGGACATACTTTACGATTTTAAGATAATGCCATTGCTCATCATATTCAAAGATGGAAGCTATCATAGCAATGTCTTTAAATGAAACCCACCTTAATAAAATAGTAGGGGTGGGTAGAGGGTTCTTGAGGAGAAAGTGAGATTTCAGTTGAGATAATCAACATCTATACTTACAGTGCTCTTCTTGGAGTGGTTTTCTCCCATGACTGTGTCCTGTTCACTGTACCCAGAAATTATAAACCCCAGTTTTGGGGCACATGTGTTTTTGACGGCCCTGAAGCAGTTCCAATAGGCACCCATGTTGAGAAACCCTCCTCCGGAAAAACTTGATCACAGATACGTAATAAGAATTCTTACCATCTTCAAGGTGCAGTTGGCAGAAAGTCTTCTAGAATTCTCCAAGGCTTATCACAGCTTTGCAACGTGTGGACGAGACCATTAGCATTCCGTCCAGTTCTCAGCCATGGGAACAGAGTCCCAGAGAAATGAAAACTCTTTCCCGAGTTCACACAGTTAGGAAGCAGTGAGGTTAAAACCCAGACCCCATTGTGTCTGCCCATCAAGTCTTCTGAGGAGAGGACGGCTTCCACTGTTCTGCCCGTTCCTCTTGGGGACAGCTCGGCACAAGCCTGGTCCTGAGCGTTTGAGTTCTGCAGCTGCCTCTGGTGATAAGCCAGGTCACCGATTTCTTAGAGGCAACATCGTGGTACAAAAAATAAAATAAAAAATTTAAGTCTACTTATTTTGAGAGAGTGAGAGTGGGATAGGGACAGAGAGAAAGAGAGAGAGAGGATCAGAAGCAGGTTCCACACTGTCACTATGGATCCCAGTGTGGGGCTCCATCTCACAAAGTACAAGATCACCACCTGAGCCAAAATCTAGTCAAATGCTCAACCAACTGAGCCACCAGCAAACCTCTGTGTTACATTTTTTAATCCAGAAGCCAGTGACATTTGTCATAGAGAGGACAGCTGAGTCCCTTCACATTCTGCTCTGAAAATTCTGATGCCGAGGCCAGGCTGTTCATTGCTCAGAACCACAGAATAGAGGGGTGGATAATCAGTAAGAATGAGGGAGAAGGCCGGCCCTCTTGGCTGAGAGATTTGAGAAGACCGAATTACTAAGTCACACCTTGTACACAGCAGCCGGGACCCATCCATTCAGATGGGCCCTCTCCCGATTCTACATGTGCTCTGATTCCCCAGCCTTTGAGAATGCCATCTCCCCACTGATCCCTTTCTCCTGAGAAACTCTTAACTTTCCTTGCAGGAGTGTAAGTTTAACGTCAGCAAGCAGATGGCGGTTCCTGTTATTGCTGTGTTTTGCTGTGTTGTGTTTTGTTTTGTTCTGTTTTGTTTTGTTTTATGGCCAGCGGTCTTCTCCAGAATGGCTCTTTTCACTCTGTAACCCGAAGTCAATTGACCTGGCATCGCCCCACAACAGGGTTAATCTCTCTAGGCCAGGACTGTGTTGTCCTCACCTAGGCATCCCATGGTCTGGATTCAAGAATGATGTCTGGCAGACAGTAGGCACATGACTTTAAAAAAATGAATAAATAATAAATTGATGGGAAGTTTGGTTCTTCTGAGCTAGGCCTCAGGATTCCATGATCCAAGGTATGCCTTCTGGTTCTCCAACTTTATTAAAAATCAAAACCCCTTGGGGGACCCAAGTGGCTCAGTTGGTTAAGCAGTAGACTCTTGATTTCAGCTCAGGTCATGATCTCGCGGTTTGTGAGACTGAGCCCCACATTGGGCTCCACACTGATAGTGCAGAGCCTGCTTCTGATCCTCTCTATCTCTCTCTCTGTCTCTCTTTCTCTCTGCCCTTCCCCTGCTCATGCTTACTCTCTCTCAAAATAAGTAAACTTAAAAAAATTTTTTAAAGTACATAAATAAATAAAAATAGAAATAGAAACAACACCAGTGTCTTGTGTGGAGTGATCTGCTGTCAGCCCATGGTTTGTTTGACCGAGCCCCGGCTGATGGGAATGTGTCTTCCTCTGCCCCATTAAGAGGATTCCCCCCTCCCCAACCCCAGTAATTACAGGGTAAATGACTTGTTAAATCCGGAGACCTCACAATACATGCAGTTCATATTCCTTGGGCGGTTTATCGCACTTTCGAGTAGTACATATTTTATGGAGAAGGGAGAGCTCTCCAATTAATAGTAATTGTGATCGAAGTGGTGTAATGATCGTCTCCAGCCTCATTCCGCAGGAGGAGACTGGAAGGCCCATCTTAATTGCCACAAAGAGCTATGTCTATCTGCAGCAGTGTATAAATAATAAACTAGGGGAAGGGAGGGCCCTGCAATTCTTACAGTCGTAGAGGAGGTACGGATATTTATGTAGTGCTGATTGCTAAAAATCCTCTCCAAGTAATTATTAGTAAAAGTGGAATGTCTACATTTGTAAGGGAATTTTAATTAAAGGGAAGGTGACTCTCATTATGGAGAAGAAGTAGCGTTAGGGGATTAAAATGCAGGTCCAGGACCAGAGTGTCCAGGTCTGATTGGCTCTCCCTGCTGCCTCTTGGACAACCGCAGGAAGCTCAATCCCTCTGGGTTCAATTTCCCCGGGTTTTTAAAGTCGGGGAAATAAAGCAGTTATAAGTGCTTGAAGCTCCATTGGATAAACAGGACTTACACTTGGAGGCTTCTTATCAGATCTGGCTCAGAATTGTCTGACACGGAGATGAGATCCAACTCTTCTAAGCATCTTCATCTATAACAATCTATAACGTGTTAACGTCACCATTTTTAAGGCTTTATGTGGCATAAATGAGACCAAGTATGCAGGAAGATCTGCAACCATTTCTGGTATATTGCTGGCTTTCATAATACAGCTCCTGTCTATTCATCCCATTTCCTTTGATGTAACTAATTGGGCCCTCATGATTCAGAAATAAGGAGGGCATTCCTTGTTCTTGACCCCCAAGCTAGTCACCATTTAGAGCTGAATGAGATACTCTCAATTCATGATCTCTCTTCATTTCCACAGTGAGTATAGTGATTCTTCACCTTTTTGCGGGGTGGAGGTGGGAGCAGACCTAGGTTCCTTTAGGGACCTGATACAGGCCATGCAATCTCTTCCAGAAAATTACACATGTTTTGTTTCTTTAGGAACCCTATGGCGACCATCAGTGTACCTTCATTTAAAGCCTTGTAACTCAGAGGGCCGGACTAAGGAGATTTCCAGAGCCGGGTGCAGGAAATGGAGAAGTAAATGATCCCAGGTGACTTGGGAGCCCCGGGAGTGATGAGCAGACTCCCTCTTCCCCTGTAGGAAGAGAAGTTAATTTCACACTGGGCCCAGCCCTTTCTCTACATGCCAGAGAGGAAGCCCTTATATTCCGGACATGCCTCCATCAACAGATGGTCAGGGGTGCTCGTTCGGCCTGTGGGAAGCCCTGTTTAGTCCCTACTCCCAACCATCCCGACCACGCATGGCCACAGACAATCAAGAAATAACAATGGTGAAGGGGAACTGGCCTTTGGAAAGGAGAAATGAGATTCAAATAGAAAAGTTAATGTACAAGGAAGTAGATTGAACAGAGGAAACAGATAAGTTGAAATTTATCTAATATCCCTTGGCTGATTCAGCAGGGCACCATAACGTTAATACAAGGACAACTTATTGTTAAAAATTTGAGTTCTTGGAAATAAAACTTGCAGCTCATTAAGGGGATGACTGGCAGAAATAACACAATGAAAGGTCAGATCGGCAAACCAGAGCAGGAGATGGCAAACTTTTTCTTAAAGGGCCAGATAGTCAATGGATTCCGTTTCGTGGGTCACAGAGCCTCTGTTGCAACTATTCAGCTCTGCTCTTGTATCTTGAAAACATCCATAGATAACACATATTGGGTGGGCATGGCTGTGCTCCAATAACATTGTGCTGGCAAACACTGGAGCTTGAATTTCATGTAATTTTCATGTCATGAAAGCTTCTTCTTTTGATTTTTCTCTAACCATTTAAAAATGATAAAGCCATTATTAGCTCATGAGCTGTACAAAAGTGTGGGTGATGGGTTCTTTTGGGCCTGTAGGCCATAGTTAGTTGACCCCAACACAGAAGATGAACAAAGATGGGGACATTCTGAGGGAGGTAGTGAAAATGGAAGATAGATTTAGCTGAATTTGTTTTCTCACTGAAATTAAAAATGTATGTCGCCTCCATGTTGTAGCTCATCCATTTACCCATCTGTTCCTTCCGGGGCACAACCCCATTAACTGGCACGTGAAGAGAGGGAATTAACATTGGATCAGTCACTGTTAACAGGTTAGGAGATTGGTTTTTTTTATATCTCACCTTCCTACAAGGTAAGCATGATTTCAGTGTCCAAGATGAGGCCCCTGATACAGAAGGGGCAAAGTAACTCAATTAAGAGCCACAAGAATTATAAGTAATGCTAGGAACTGAGTGCAATCCTGTAGGCTCCCAGAGCCTCTTCTTACTCTGTTTCAACATGTGAGAGTTTTAACCATTCTAGACCTGGTTCTGGGCTCAGTACTTTCTATATTTTATCTCATCATCCCAATGTAACTGAAAAAATCAGAAATTAAGAGCAAATTTCAATACTGTACAGTTGCTAAATGGTAGAACCAGGAGTCGGAATTAGCTGTCTAAACTTGCAACGGCAAAGACCAACCCACTAATCTTAGAAAGTAATTTAAAAATTTTGTTTAATGTTTATTTATTTTTGAGAGGGAGAGACAGACAGAGTAAGAGCAGGGGAGGGACAGGGAGAGGGGGAGACACAGAATCCATAGAAGGCTCCAGGCTCAGAGCTGTCAGCACAGAGCCCAATGCGGGGCTTGAACTCACGGACTGCGAGATCATGACTGAGCCGAAGTTGGACGCTTAACCAACTGAGCCACCCAGGTGCCCTGCCCCCCCCCCCCCAGAAAGTAATTTAATGACACAGATGTTTTTTTAAATTCTATAGAAATTTGACTCACAGGCCTTAAAACGGGTAGGAACACCTTAGATAAATGTAGCACTCTTTAATTGACTTGTATTTACGCCTTTTCTTGTTTCCTGTTATCTCTCTCCTCTGGAACGCATGCTTTGCGGGGAAAGGATTTTCCTCTGAGTTGCTGCTATGTCCCCAGGCTTTAGGATGGTGTCTGGTTCATACATAGATGCTTAAAATAATTGTAAAATCACTGAGTGAGTTAAGGAATGAGTAAATGGATGAGTGAGTGAATTTTCTCAGTATTACACTATGAGTAGATATTGGTACAGGGATGCCTGTGTGTCCACATCTCGTTCACAACCCTCAACTCCTGCTAAGAAACATCGAAGGAAGTGTGAAGAATTACCAGCAGTCAGGAATCGATGAGAAATGAAAAGGAGGGTAGGCCTCTCTGGGTTTATAGGGAAGCTCTGTGAAAAGAGCACACAATTGAAAACCCAGTGTCTGCTCTCCTGGACATATCTGATTGCAAAGAGGAGTACTTAGGCCCATGATCAAGACACAGCAATGGTATTTTCTAGACCACATCATGTTTTCTTAATGTATTTTAAGCAAAGCGACTCCTTTAAGAAGCACTTCATAAATATTTGCTGTAGGAGTAGTGCGAGGGCACAGTGGTGGTTTGTTGATGTGGCGGAGGAAGAAGACTTAGGAAAGCTGTCTTAGTAAAGCATTCAGAGGGGAAAGAAGGGAGAAGAAGAGAGAAGGAAGGAAGGGAAAGGGGGAGAGAGAAAGAGACCATCGATTTCAGCTGGTGGATACGTATACCAGTAAGAATACGGAAGCAGCCAGGGAAATGTCTGGTTTCTGAGACTTTTTTCGGCATTCCTATTCTTGTCAAAAAGGGAGTGTACTCATGAAATTTGTTTCGAACGTCTATAGTTCGGAGCTAGAAGGAGCTAGAAGGTTCTGGAAAGCCTGCAGAGGAAGCTGATGGAGTGCTCTGGGGAGATGAACTGGCAGTCACATATAAAAGAGAATCTATTCGGTCCTATCAGAGAGCAGAGCTCCCTGCAGTCACCGCAGCTCCTGTGACTCCCTGTGGTCCTGCGTAGGGATTTGTGCTGTCACTGGGGGTGTAGGGCTGTCATGGTGGAGGACGGGCAACTCTTGACAGCACCGATGCCAACCCTCCCAGCCATCGTGGGCACATACACATTCACATATGACCACGTGCACAGCACACGCTCTGACACACGTACTCTCTCTTGCACACGCACACACACACTCACCCTGAATACTCCCATTCACACACGGTCACGTGCACAGCACACACTCTGATGCACATATCTCTCACACATACATGCTCACCCTGTATACTCCTACAGACTGACCCACAGTCACATGCACAGCACACTCACACATGTGTGCACTCCCCCCACGTACTCCCTTTCACACACCTCGTGCACATGCACACACACGTAGTCACACACACACTCCTGTGTGCACTCTCACTCACATGCACACGCCCTCACAGTGACCCACGTGCTCATGCATACTCACAGTACACATACAGCCTCACATGTGCACTCAGTCACACTTGAATGCACAAAAACTCATGTCGGCACACAGTGCACTCTCCTACATACACGGACACACACTCACAGTCAAAGTCACACGTGCAGTCACTCACACCTGCATGCGCCCACCCAGACACACTCCACACACATGAACACACATGTGCATCTGAACATGCTATTTACCCTCCAACCTCAGGAATCATTTTGCTCTCCCACACAGAATCGGTGAGACTTGCTTCCTGAACACAGAGCACGTATCGCTCGCAGAAGGGTTCCTGATGGCGTCCGCAAGTCATTCTGGCTGTCAGACCTCCTTCAGGTCGTTTCCTCACTCCTAGAAAAATCGTGAAGAACCAGGTCAGGCAAATTCACTGAAAGCTGGAGAGAGTCCAGGGAAGGGCCCTCTCGCTGCTTAATAACGTGGCCATTATGCTGCTATTCTTCTCTCCGCTTTTGTATTATTCAGAAATCCATACATTGTGTTTGCCTTTTGTGTCCAGCTTCCAACAAGCCTCCCTTTGTCCCCGTCACAAAGGCCAATAAACTCTGTGGCAAATAAGTTTCAGGGGCTCCTGGATATGATGACTAATTGTAATGCAGTCTATATCCTCGAGACTATAAACTGATATGAGAAGACAATGGCAGAGAGGGAGCCCATTGAGATGAGAGAGTCCCCTGGTAACCCCGCGGGGGCCGCCATGGGCAACAAGGAGGCTATTGATGGCGGCAGCCCCAACGCAGAGCCTGGCGGAGGGGGAGTGGGGTGGCCGGACCGCAGCGCTGGGCTCCAATGCAGCTTTTGTTTGCCCGGGCAGTGAAAACTGGCACATTAGAATTAGTTCTGTTTAGATTGCCCAGAACCTTGTGGAAGGAGAGGAAAGAGAGAGCGAGGCTCTCCCAGCCCCCTTCCCAGCCCGGTGTGTTAAATGAGCCCTGTTGTGCCCTAGCTCCTTGGATGTGCCCACACACGACTCGTGCTAAACTGTGTGGATATAACGAGGTGGGGGTGTGCAAGCCCACCTTCCTTCTGCACACTAAGAAATACTGCTTCCCCCGGCTTCCCTCCACCGTGTGACTGGGGGTGCGGGTGGTGGCTGGTCTCGGGCACCTGCCTACCTATGATGAGATGGGTCTTTGGGTCTACCCAGACCTCCAATGCTGAATTTCTGAGGGACATCTGACTGTCCAGGAAAAATAGAGCTTGGTTATTCATTTGACAAATATGTACAGGGCGCCTCTTGAGTGATTCCAGAGCGGGACAGGCACTGGCCCTGCCTAATCTCTCTCCCCCTCTCACTCTCACTTTTAAAACAACAGTGTTGATTTGATTTATCATTTTCTTTTTTTTAATGTTAATTTATTTATTTTTGAGAGAGAGTGTGTGTGAGCATGAGTGGGGGAGGGGCAGAGAGAGAGGGAGACACAGAATCCCAAGCAGGGCTGGAACCGACGAACCCTGAGATCGTGACCCGAGCCAAAATCAGGAGTCAGACGCTCATCCAAGTGAGCCACCTGGGCGCCCCACTGATTTATTATTTTCTGATTTAACCATTATTTCCCTTTTCAGAAGAATCAAGTAGACATTAAAATATTTTTTCCCTCACCAAGTGTCACAGAACAGCTAACTTTGGCATGTAGTGTTCAATCAGGCAGTATTAGGTAAACCTGAATTCTGAATGCAAATAAAAATGTTGCATTAGATTCATTTTGGTGCTGTTTCTGATTCAAGTGAGCTTCTAACAAAATAATTGCTATGATACCTTCATTTCTGGATAAAATTGGCTGTTTTTATCTTTCTGTCCATCAGTACTCCTTAGAATCTTTTCTTTCCTTTTATTAATGCTCTCGTTCAGGATATGGAGAGTAGACTAGACCTCACTTTCTTAGCCTATCCTGTTTTTTTAACTGAAGGTCAAGAAAGTTGAAAGGCAGTGGACTCTGGAATGTAAGAAAGAAAAGGTCAGAGATTGCTACATTTATATCTCACTCGCAGGAAGCAAGTTTCCAGAACACCACAACATTCCCCAAATCCTAAAAGCATATCTATTTTTTAATTTTAAAAAATATTTATTTATTATTGAGAAACAGAGAGAGACAGAGCATGAACGGGGCGGGGGGAGGGGCAGAGAGAGAGGGAGACAAAGAATCTGAAGCAGGTTCCAGGCTCCAAGCTGTCCGCACAGAGCCTGACGTGGGGCTCAAACCCACAAACTGCAAGATCGTGACCTGAGCTGAAGTCAGACACTTTAACCAACTGAGCCACCAGGTGCCCCAAAAGTGTATCTCTTTTAAATGAACACTTTTACTAGCCTTACTGGTTATAAAACTGTAACTGGGTATGTTTAGGATCAGCTTATAATTTGCCCTCTTAAAAGATAATAATTGCCCTGCCCTCTTGAAGTGGACATTCTACTGGGAGAGAAATCATACACCTGAAGACAGATAATGGTAGGTGTTCAGAAAGCAAGCTTGGGGTGGGACAAGTGGACAGTGGGAATGCCCTTGCTCATGTGGAGCCCTAGGAGGCCTCCTCGCAGGGGTGACTTTGAACTCAGACCCCTGGGATGAGAAGCATTCTGAGCCAGCAAGCCTGGTGAGAGCATTAGGAGGAGGGAAGGCTCTATGAGCCTGGCTGTTCAAGGGATGGAGAGAATGTGGCTGAGGCTACACAGGACTGGTGAGAGGGGAGCAGAGGGAGGTGAGCATGAGGCCGAGTCAGCTGAGAGGTGAACTGTCCCTCTGGACTCAGGTTGACAGATGTACCTAGGTCTGAATTCTAGTTCCACCATCTACTACTTCTTATCTTGTGCCCATGAATGAGTTGCTTAAAGTCCCTGAGCTTTACTTTGCCCGTCTCTAAAATGGAAAACAATTGTACCCTTCTAATAGAGTTGACAGAAGTCCACAAAGACCCTACTATGGTTCCTGGGATACGTTCGCCATGAAATCATCGAATACTGTCATTTAATCAGTAGAGCTATTATTAATAGTAAAGATGGTATCATGTACAATGTTGCCTGGCTTACATTTTCTTCTCAAGCCAGACAAAATGTTCCATAGAGCAGAAATCCACTGAGTTAGAGTGGCCTTCCTAAGCACCCAGTGCTTTCCAAACCCAATCTCTGGTGCTAAATATAAAGAAATGACAAAAGATTAAGAGAAGCCACAGACTAACAGGAAAAGTAGGCAAAAATGTCAGAAAATTTAATCAAACATGAGAGGCAATGCGCCAGATGGTGGGGAACGCCACAGGAGGCACCGATCTGGTCAGAGAAGAGCAAGAACACTCCATGGAGCAGGTGATAGCTGCCTGGAGCAGGAAAGTTCTAGTGGGCATGAATCAGGCAAAGAGGGCAGACATTGCAGACCCCAGGTCCAACATGGCCAAAGGCTGGGAGATGTGGGTGCCTTTGGCTTTGCTGTGAACTCCCTGGCAACATGGACAGCTCAACTATGGCAAGCAGAGATAGAGGCAGTGACAGGAAGTGAGCCAGGAGGTGTCCTATCTAGGAAGCCCATCTTCGAAGCCACAATGCAGAAGAGAGAGAGGGGGCTCTGCAGACAGTTTTGTTCACCCTTGCCTGTCCCAGAGTTTGGTTATAAGAAATAATAAACTTCCTTGGGTCGCCTGGGTGGCTCAGTCTGTTAAGCATCTGACTCTTAATCTCAGCGTAGGTCTTGATCTCGGGGTCATGAGTTCAGGCTGCACCCAGCATGGAGCCCACTTTATTGATGATGATGATGATGATGATGATGATGATGATGATGATGATAAACAACTTCCCTCTTTGCTGAAGCCAGTTCAAACCTGGGTTTTTCTCATTTACCACCAAAAGCACCCTCCTCCAGTGCCAGGGTAAATAGAAGGCTTCACAGGGCAAGACAACACACTCCCTGAGCTCAAGGGTGACCACTCAGGGCTGCGGAGCTCTTGGCTGGCGTTCTAAGGAACCATCAACCAGCTAATCCAATTTTCAGAACTTAATTACACAGAATAATCTGTCAAATGGATGGGTACAGTGTATGATTCTCTCTTTTTGGCATTTAAAAATCATATTAAGCATCTCTCTCCCAGATTATTATAATTTGTAACTGGTCTCCAGGGCATCAAACTTTGCCCACCTGTCCCCCTCCCCACCGCCCACCTTCTGCATCTGTACATTAGCCAAATGAATATTGTAATATGCAAATCAAGCCATGCAACTCTCCCTTTCTCCCAAATGATCCCAAGAGAAAGGATAGAGGTTTTCTTATGGTTATAAGGCGCTTCAGACTCTGTGCTCTTGACTTCTGAACCTCTGTCCCCCCAGGCTCCCAGTCACACTGAAATTATTTCCAATTTCTGGAACATGCCGTGCTGTCATGTCCAAATCCTCAAATGCAGTGTCAACCACAGTGGAGCTTCTACTTGGAAACCTCATCTGGCCCTCATCCCCTCCTTCACTTACCCATTCCCTGCTTTGAAGGTCTCTCCTTAGACGCCACTGTTCCACTGGGGAGCCAGGATCAGCAACTCTTTCTCCGGATGCTTGAAAAACTATATCCTTTGCATTCTGTGTGGCAAAGACGCTAATGGCCACCCAGCTATGTCCTCTTTCCCTGGGATCACAGCAAGCCTAAATTTCCCAGCCTCCTTAGGAATTTGGCGGGCCATGTGCTGGAGTTCTGGCTGACAGACAAAGTGGTAAGTGTCAGGAATACAGCAGGAAACAGAAGGTAGACCCCATCATCATCCTTTTCGATTCTAGTAAGGGAAAACAGTCAATAACAAGGAATTAAATAAGTTAACTTTTTTTAATGGTTACTTATGTTTGAGAGAGACAGACAGAGTATGAATGGGGGAGGGGCAGAGAGCGGTGGAGACCCGGAATCCAAAGCAGGCTCCAGGCACCAAGCTGTCAGCAGTGATGCAGGGCTTGAACTCACGAACCATGAGATCATGACCTGAGCTGAAGTCGGATGCTTAACTGACTGAGCCACCCAGGCATCCCAGGAATCAAGTTAAGTTAATCTCAGGTAATAATATGTGCTGTGAGGAAACACGGAGTGATGGGTTACAAGTCAAGGAGGTGGCAGAGAACAGGGGGGAGCCCTCAGCTGAGGTGGCCAGAGAAACCGTCTCTGGAGAGAGGACAGGGTTCAAGGCTTGGATGGTAAGGGAACAACCTTGTGCAGATGTAGGGCAGAGTTCTCTGTGCCGCATACTGACCCTTGTATGTGAGGAGCGGTAAGGTACATGTCCTCCATGTGCTCCCACAGACATCTGATTAACTGGTCCGGGCAGAATCCCGGGTAGTTTATATTTGATTGTTCATTTGATTCTAATGTACAGTTACAATTTATAATGCCCCTGGGACTGAGAAGCTAGATGGCAAGAGTGCAGGAAGAATGATGGGAGATCAGTGCCAGAGGTCAGAGGTGAGCAGAAGCAAGTTCACAGGAGGTCAAGTTAAGGAATCTGAGTTTTATTTTGATTACAGTGGCAAGTCATCAGAGTAGTGTTTTGGGTACTCAGATTGGATTTACACTTTTTTAAAATATCCTGTCTGTGGGGTGCCTGGGTGGCTCAGTTGGTTAAGCGTCTGACTTCAGCTCAGGTCACGATCTCACGGTTGGTGAGTTCGAGCCCCGTGTCAGGCTCTGTGCTGTCAGCGCAGAGCCTGCTTCAGATCCTCTGTCTCCCTCTCTCTGCCTCTCCCCTGCTCGTGTTCTCTCTCTCCCTCTCTCAAAAATAAATAAACATTAAAAATTTGTTTAAGTTATATTTAAAATATCCTGTCTGTGGAAACGAGAGAGGGAAGACACTATTGCAGGGTAGAATCCAGGACCATGGGAGGCAGTGACCCAGAGTGGGGGAGGGAAGATGTTGCAAAAAACTGCACTCCAGATATATTCTGGATATAGAACCATCATAGTGGGGCAGCAAAAGGAAACATGGAAATTAAAGGTGACTCAGGATTTGGGGTCCAGCAACAGGGTGGACTAGACATGCCATGGACCCAGAAGCCATTACCAGAGGAACAGTTTGGAGTGGATGGAATTAAGAGTCCTGTTTTAAACCCATAAGGTTAGGGATTCCTAGTATATGTCCGCGAGAAGAAGTCAGGGCAGAGTTAGGTGGGCACCCGTGGAGTTCAAAGGAGAAGACAGGGTTGGAGATGTAAGTAAGAGAAGCATCTGACTGGGGTGATTTCAGAAGTGAGCAGTCAACTGTGTCAAATGAAGCTAAGCCATTGACTAAAAGGAATTCAGATAATTGAACACTGAGCTTGGCAAGATGGTGACCTTATTAGCTATTGAGGTGATATGGGAAGAATGGTGGTTGAGGAAGAGGAGAGCAGGGGCCTAGGGGACTGTGGAGGAAGTTTAATGCTAACAGAGGCAGAGACATAGGGCTGTGGCTGAAGGGCATTGTGGAAAGTCTTTTATCATTCAGTTCAAGATGGGCCATAAATGAATGGATGAATATGTGAATGAATGAATGAATGAATGAATGAATGAGCCAACTGCTGAAGCCTTTCGGTGAAGCCAAAGCTGACTGCCTAAAGCTGTGTACACCACACAAACAGTCCTCCAGCTTTGTGGGCTCCACACAATGAATTGTTTGGCATTGGCTTATCAAAGACACAGTTCATTTCTCAAATGCCCTCATGGAAAAACAGCCATAAATTTTCCTTTCGGTATTGGGGATATGTCCAGGTGTTTCCTGAATGATCCAGGTGGATCTATGAAAGGACTTCCCAGGGAGGCCTGGTACTTTCCTTGCCTAGCGGGCCAGGTCCTGAGAAATCCCATTGTAGTAATCAGACCTGGGTTCTAGTTTTGAGTCTACAAATACAAGCAAACTGTGGCTCATGTAAATGGCTTTTAGGAGCAAAATCAGACTTGGTGTCTGTGTTCTTTCCAACAGCTTGCCTTACTTTTCCCCCCATCATTTTCTTCTTGCTTGAGAAAGAAAAGAAAATGAAACTTAAAGAAAAAAACAACTCAAATCAACGCACACAAAACACCCAACTTTTTTTTTTCTTTTTTTAACTTAGCCCAAAGCAGATGGTATCAAATCAGGTGCCCTATCCTGCAATCTATTATTTCGGTGTGGTTCTGAGCGTTTCACTCCCCTGTGCCTGAATAATGTTCTTTGAAGGCCGCCTCATCAATAAACCACTCTGGTGAAGTTTCACAGACCTAGAATAGTGAATAACAATTAGAGGCATTTAAAAAGTAATATTTTTCCCTGCACTTTGAAAATTGATTTATGAATTTGGGGATCCTCCAATTTCATCAAATAAGTGGTTTCTTCAATTAAGTTCTTTTGCCAGTAGGAGAAAAGCCCCCTGAAGGCTGTCAAGCTTGTAGAAAGAAGTTTCTTGCCAGTTTATTGATTTTGATAGAAAAGAAATTTTTGACACTTAACAAAATTTGCCTAGATGCGTGAAGAAAATCTGGAGTCCTTTTCACCTAGACAATTACTACGTGGAAACTGTTTGTCAAACACTTTGGATTTCTCATCACCTGATCCCAGTTCTCTCAAGAGAATTTTTCTAAGCAATTTGGTTGGAAGGTTTTATATCTTGAAAAGCTGTGAGAGAATATAGAATGTATCTCTCATTATTAGAAAGCAGTGGATGATTGATAAATATGTGATAGATTGATAGAGGATAGAGATAGATAGATAGTGGGTAGATGGACAAGATAGATACCGTTGAGTATTGAGAGAAAACATCATGGTTTGGGATCTCTGATTCTTGGCATAAGAAATAAGATTAACTCTGTCTCAAAGTTCTGTTCCTTCCCTTCCCCACATTTTCCACCATTAAGAAGTGACTTCCTTTTATGGTCCCTCTGTCTTGTATATTATCATATCTCATGGCTGCAAATGAATTAGCAAGCAACACGTGCCTTCTTGCAAGGTTAAATACATAAGAAGAATGGAAATGTGGTCAGATTTGGGTCCTCATATCTTTCAAAACTGGGCCAAAACATCCCCTCTGGAAGATTTCCTTGATTAATTTTGACCAATTTGAGCCATTTCATCACCACTCCTGTCCTGTGATCTTTTAGCCCGAAAGAGAATTCATCCAACAAACACTTCCTGGGTGTATACAATGTTCTAAGAACTGAAATGGGCCTTAAGGCTACAAAAATGGACAAGATAGTGTACCACTCAGTATAATTGGCAACCTAGACTCTAATACAGTAGAGAGTAGTTAGACTAATAAAAAGTTAAATGTCTAACTCTGTCACTTTTCACTTGTTATTTTCATGACGTAGAAATGAACTTGTTTAAGTAGGCTCACTTATAATAAAAACAGAGGACTTTTGTTTCTTTTAATTTGGTCTAGAAGTTTCCTCTCTGATATTATATCCACATCATGCTTCTTAACTGGCTTGACTCTTTTCAGTCGGTGGTGACACTGACATGTCATCATGACATGTCAAGCATGTTGTAGAGACTAGCAACTGCCAAGGAGCATATGCTGTCTGAGCTAATTTCTTATTCTTCGGCGGATTGAGCTTTGACATAGAGTCTCTGGCCCTGCTGGGCTGTATGTGCCAAAGGAGGCCACAGGATTGATCTTTGTGCCTTGGCCAAGACCCGACCTAAAATATTATGTAAATAGGACTGTTGTATCCCAAAGAAGCAAAACATTTCAACATCTAAAAGTCAATCATGTTCCTTGGAACTCTCCGCTTCTACCTTAATTGGCTTGGTTAATTCTTCTAAATTCATGATTTCAATTTCCGTGCTTCTGTTTACCCTTTCAAGTCTGTATTTCTAAATATTTCTAGTCCCACCTTCAAGCTGTTACAGCGATCTGGATGTCAGAATATAGGCCCTCAACAACTCTTCTTGGGTATTCTTCAAGCATTAAAAATTTAAAATCAGAAGAAGTAGCTCATCTGGTATCTGGAGGCGGGTGGATCCAGGTTCCAACTCTAGCCTGGGTGTTTACACCTGTGGTTTAATAAGAGCGTTCCTGATTTAATTAGTTTAGGGAGAGGCTGGAGATCTGCTTCTTTACATGTTTCCTAGATGACTCCTAACACAGTGGATCCCACTTTGCCTGCTTTAAACATCTCAGTGCAGCCTGCATCCCACATCAGAACCTTTGGAAGTGAGACTCAAACACCAGTATTTTTTAAAGCTCTTGAGAGATTCAACGATACAGTCACAATGGAGAACCAGTGCCCTAGCCCTGCCAGGTACTAGTTGTGTAATCTTGGTGAGTGGTTTGACTTGACTAAGCCTCAGTCTACTAATCTTTAAATTGGCTATGATCAGCATGCCTGTTTTAGAGAGTGTTATAAGGATTATATGAGATGATTTATGTAAAGTACTTCACAATGTTAGGCACAGAGTAAATGGTCCATAAATACAACTATCATCATCTTAGTCAGCTCAGGCTGTCATAACAAAATACCAGAGACCGGTGGCTTAAACAACAGAAGTTAATTTTCTCACAGTTCTGGAGGCTGGAAGTCCAAGGTCACAGTTGGGTTCTGGTGAGAGCTCCCTTCCTGGATTACAGACAGGCCCCTTCTCGCTCTGTCCTCACCTGGTGGAGATTGCTTTCCCTTTCTCTTCTTAAAAGGCCACCATCCTATAGAATTACAGCCCGACCCTATTGACCTCACTTAACCTTAATCTCCTCTTAGAGGCCCTATCTCCAGATAGTCACATGGTGGGGGGCAGAGGTTAGGGATTTAACATATGAATTCTGGGGGGACATAGTTCAGCTCAGAGCAATCAGCATCATCAATATCCATTTCCAAAACTTTACTGCGGGGGCAACTAACTAAACTGTCCCAGGTTGCCCAAGGGGTTCCCGGTTTCAATGCTTCAAGTCCTAAATCCCTGGAAGCGTCTGCTGCAGTCCTACAAAATCCATCCAACATAAAGCCCACTCTAGAATCCTTAGCCAGCTTGGAGTCCTCTTCACATCTGCTTTTTGCCTTGATCAGTCACCAAATCCAACACTTTTTCACTGCTGCCTCCATGGGTTAAGTCCTCATTATCTCCCCCTGGAGTGTTTCAGGGCCCTCTAGTTTAGTTTCCCCTCACTGTAAACCCAAACTGGGAACTTGTTAAAACACAGATGGCTGCCTCTCTGTCCCTTCCCATTTTCTGATTGTGAGCATTGGGGTTGAGGCCTGAGAATTTGCATTTCTAACAGGTGGTGCTGCTGTTTTGGGGTCCACAGCTTTTGGGTTCAGAACTGAGTGGCTGGGTGGCTCTCACTCTGCATATCCAGAGCCACTGGGGAGATGGAGCGCGCTGGAGATTCCAGAAGCATGCGGGTCATGCGGCAGCAACACATTCCCATCCAGGGGCCCTTTGAAAGTGCAGAATTCCACGTCAGCAGGAAAGACCTGGCACCAGACTAGTGTATTGTCAAGTGACTTGCCCAGCTGGGACCTCTCTTTATCCCGTCCTCATTCCTGTTCACAACAGTTACTCCTCATTTAAAATGCTGAGTCAGTCACTCTTAATAGGTGATTTGGGTTGGAACATCCCCGAATTTGTGATTGGACCGTATTGTCATTCATCACGTTCAAGACCGCAACATGTTCTACACTCCTTACCAGCCCAGGGGAGAATGGATGTCTGCAAACAACTAGGAGATTGCGTCCCCTGAAAATCTTCATCTCGTCTAAATGTGCATTTTAAAAAGTATATTTTAGAGAGAGACAGATGGAGAACACAAGCAGGGGAGAAGGGTAAAGGGAGAGAGAGAGGCAGAGAGAGAGAGAGACAGAGAGAGAATCTTAAGCAGGCTCCATGCTCAGTGCAGAGCCCAACACGAGGCTTGATCCCACGACCCTGGGATCATGACCTGAGCCAAGATCAAGAATTGGGCATTCAATGAACTGAGCCACCCAGACCCCCCAAATATGCTTATTCATACATACATTCAACTTGGATTAATTCTGGATTCTCTTTATTCAATCATTAATTAATCCATTCATTTAATAAGTATGTATTGTGCCTGCTATGGGCCAGCATTAAAAATACAGTGATGAAGACATTCAGAACCTGTTCCAGATCCCATGAGGTTTAGAGTTTAGGGAAGTTCCTTGATGTCTGAAACGTGACCAGAAACTCAGCTGCCCTGTTTCTGCTATTCTCTCCTATACAAAAAGCAAAGCATTTTCTCCTCTGCTCTTGAGCCTCAGCAAAAACAACCTGACCAACTCCCAGAGTTTCTACCTACTGCTATGTTCTTAACATACAGACACACACACACTCTCACATGCATACATCTTTTGTGCCACACATATTCATCATCACTTCTTTGGAGAAGTTCACTTCCATCAGCTGATTGTCTTAGTAATGATTACTGCTTAACAAGCTGCCCCCAAACCTCTCCTCTTAAAACAGTATATATTATTTCAGAGTTCCTCTGGAATAGGAATCTGGGTGTAGCTCACTTAGCTGGGTCCTCTGGTTCATGGTATCTCACCTGGCTGCAGTCAAGGTGTCAGCCGAGGGTCTGTAGGCTCATCTGAGGTCTCAGTTAGGCAACTATCTGGGTCAAAGCTTCTTTGTTGGCTGTGGGCTGCATTCGGTTCACCAGGAGATATTGGGCTGAGCACCTCAGTTCTCCTCTGACTGTTGACTATAGGTCACACTGTGTTCCTTCTCCCGTGGGCCTCTCCCACCTGGCAGCTTGCTTCATCAAGAAGGTGGTGGTCTGCCAGCAGGACAGAAGTCATAGTCTTTTGTGATGTAGTCACAGGAGAGACATCTCGGCACTTTTGCCATATTTTGTTAATCCAGTCCACATGCAAGGGGAGAAAGGTGTGACTACCGGGGACGGGGATCCTTGAAGGCCACACTGGATGCCTGCCTGCCATCCCCACAGAGTAGGTGAGGCCCCTTTCTTCTATGCTTTTATAACACCCCATACTTAATGGTGATAAGCCCTGTGATGATTAGTCTTATGCATCAACTTGACTAGGCCACGGCGCTCAGATATTTGGGCAAACACCAGTCTAAATGTCACTGTGAAGGTTTATTTAGATGAGATTGATATTTAAATCAGTAGACTTTGAATAAAGCATATAACCTTCTATCATGTAGGTGAGCCGTTTGCAATCATTTGAAGACCTTAGGAGAAAAAAGACTGAGGTTCCCCAAGGAAGAGGGAATTCACCTTCCAGACGGCCTTTGCACACAGGCTGCAACATCTGCTCTTCACTGGGTCTCCAGCCTGTCGGTCTTCCCTGCACATGTTGGATTTACCAGCCCCACAATCCTGAGAGCCAATTCCTTAAAGTAAATCTCTCTCTCTTTCTCCCTCCCTCTCCCTCTCCTTCTCTCTCTCTCTCTCTCTCTCACACTCTCTCTCCCTCCCTCCCCCTCCCCCTCTCTCTCTCTCTCTCTCTCTCACACACACACACACACACACACACACACACACACACACACACACACAATTGATTCTGTTTCCCTGGAGAACTGTGACTAATACCAGCCCCTATTTTTATTGAATCAGTTAGTTATATATATGACAATTGTCTTGCCCACAAGCCTCTATTTTCTGTGAGCCTATCACTATGTCTTCTTCACTGCTAGACAGTGAGTCCCTTTGGCCAATAGTGGATCTGACTCTAAAAATATACTCAGCAACCATGTAGATTTCAACACATGGGTATAATCTACAACATTCACTAAATACTTAAAATCCTACTACATGGCACCCATTTTGTACCAGTTAATTCTGCCATAAGTCATGCATTATATTTTAGCCATATATGTAGGTACAGACTCTTAGAATTCTCAAAGAAAAGAGGTGAATAAGGCTTGCCCTAGAAAAATCACTGATGACGCAGGGAAATGGCGGCACACACCTGAAACATAGGTATTCCATCCATATGTGGGACATTAGCCCATGTTGTTACTTCTTTGAAAACCTAAGGCTTGAGAGTAGATTCTCCTTATAATAAATGGACTTATAATTTACTTTCTAAGAGAGGAGCATGGAAATCAGTTGGAATTAACTTGGGGGATGTAATTTGATGAGAGCTGGCTCATTGCTACTGTGGCTCTGAACTGTCCTGATGAATCAGCAAACTGCTGGGTGATTCAGCACATCCCTCATGATGGGCATAGAGATCCCTTTCCAAGTGAAACCCTTGTCTCAATTGCTACTTTTACAAAGCTTTCTCCATGACAAAGACTCATAACGTATAATAGGGCCAGAACAGGAGAATTCAAACACCAGACGTCTTTATCCCCCACTATACTTTAACGCCGGCATGTGTGAAATTTGCAGCGCTCAGGCCTAATGTGGGTTGTAGGGTATGGGATTGAGTCTCTGGGACGCAGAATTACACACTAGGCAGGGTTATTAGTGGCTTACTTAGTGAGATAACATCAACTAGAGAATACTTCCTAGGATCCATTCCCACTGATAAGAACTTATCAGTGCACGTATTGATTGGAGATTTATCTGTACCATCTGTGGCTCTGGAAACTAATGATTTGGGCCGGTGTTTCCTCCAGTGGTGAAATACTGAGAAGTACCATTTGGATATGTAGGAAGCTCGCACTGATAACTTCCCGTACCCAGGCCAGTATTGCAAAATGTTTTGTGGGGTAATTTCTGGACTTCTGGCCTGCGCTGAGAGTATGCAGGGACAACATGTCCCAGAATCAGAAGAGGTGATTTCTTAGCTCAGAGAATCACATGGTCTGTAGTTAGGGGAAGTTCGGAGAAGGTAGAACTCACAGATCTAGCACAAAAAGAGCCCAAAATGTGAACATTTAGCCATATGCATCTGGCCAAAGTTCTGTTGATGGCTTGAGAGTTTCTGGGGGCATTCATCTGGACAGGGAGGCTCTAGAACCTTCTGCAAGGACATTCAGTGTTCCGTGCAGACATTCCATGAACTGAATAGACAAGGGCCCTTTAGATGGCTGAGTTGGGTGCCACAAAGATGAGGTTAAAGGGAATGGAGATTAACCCGTGATTATGATATTTGACAAATGCCTTAGCTTGTCAAAAGCCTGTGAACGTACCAAATGAGGAAATGTGAGCCCAGCATTGATGGGATGTATTTTTAGACATTCTAGGCTACAGCTTGGAATTTCTCATAGAGGATCAAAGTAGTGAGATGTAGGACAAAGTAAATACTAATATTAACAGTAACACTAAAATTGCTTTCAATTTATTAAGAACCTATGGTAGGGTCCAGGCTTGTACAAGCTACTTTGTGTGTGTGTCATGTACCCAAGCTGACAGCATGCCAATCAAGCATTAATTAGTCTTTCCATTTTAAAGGTAAACAAACTGAGGTGCCTGTGTGGCACAGTTGGTTTAGTGTCCAACTCTTGGTTTTGGCTCAGATCATGATCTCACAGTACATGAGTTCAAACCCCGCATCAGGCTCTGTGCTGACAATGCAGGGGTGCTTGGGATTCTCTCTCTCCCTCTCTTTCTGTGCCCCTCCCTCTTTCTCTCTCCCTCAAAATAAATAAACTTAAAAGAAAGTGATTCAGATATTTTTAAAAATAAATAAAAAATAAAGATAAGCAAACAAGTGTTCAGAGAAGTTAAGACACTTTCTCAGAATTAAGTACCTAGTAAGTGGTGAAGCTGGGATTGAACTCAGTTATGTTTGGTGTCAAAGTTCAAACTCTATCATGCCATTGAGCCATAGAATGTTCTGAAGACAATGGCATTATTTCTTTCATTCATTGAGCTTTGATAAGGATTCCTAAACATCGTTTTTGTCAGAGACTTAACTGCCTTTCTGTTTGAGTATTCTAGGAACAGGAAGCTCACTACTTCTCAAGGTAGCCCAATTGAATATTCTGGAGGACAGATGGAACTTTTCAAAATTCTTCCTCATTTTGATCCACAAATTTACATACACAGTATACGTGTGTGTGTGTGTGTGTGTGTGTGTGTGTGTGTGTCTTTCTAACAGCTTTCTATCCTGCAGTGACCATCAGAGATAATCTTTGGAGAGTTTCAAAGAATACAAATATACATACCTTAGGAGTCCAGATATCTGTTCTGTGAAAAATGATCCTGATGGGATTCTGAATCATATCCCTACTTAAGAACTTTTTTATACTAGTGGGTTGGCAAACAATGGCCAATAGGCCAAATCTGGTTGGTTTTTTCCTTCCTTCCTTCCTTCCTTCCTTCCTTCCTTCCTTCCTTCCTTCCTTCCTTCCTTCCTTCCTTTCTATCATCTATCTATCTATCCTTTCTTTTTTTATCAACTCTGTTTTTGTAAATAAAGTTTTATTGGCCCATAGCCATGCCTACTTATTTATGTATTATCTTTGGCTGCTTTTAAGCTACTATGGGCAGAGTTGAGCAGTCCTAACAGACACCGTCTGGCCCACAAAACCAAAAATATTTACTATTTGGCCCTCTACAGAACAAACTTGCTGCATTTTGTTCTGAAACGTTTTAGTGCTCAGGAAAAAAATCACCTGGAGGAATTATTAAAATGTCAAAGTGCTGGGGACGAGCTCTCTATGCATTTGGAAGAGCCTGTAAGAGATTCTAAGGCAGGAAAGAACTTGGCTTAGTCATGGGGCAAAGAGGTATGCAGTGGTGCTTGATCAAAGAGGACAAAGGACGGGAGGTGCCCACTATGCGTCACACAGGACCTGATGAGCTGGGGAAGATGTCTGGTCTGCATTGCACTTACTAAAACAAATGAAGGATTTAAAGTAAGGAAAGCAGTACAAACACATTCATGTTGTAAGAGAATCACACCAGTTGCGTGCAGCAGGGAGAACAGGGAGGAGGAGGAAAGGGCACAGGATGACCAGCGGAGACTGCTCTGTAGCCTGGCTGAATAGTAATGGTGACTGAGACAAGGCTGTCCCAAGCCATATATCCTGGCAAGAAGTCCAAATGAGACTAATGGAAATAATGGAGAAATAAAGTCTGGACGACAAGGAAATCTTCATGAAAGATGATGGAATTGAGAAAGGGCTTAAAAGATGGCTGGAATGTGGAGACCCAAGAAAAATCAAGTGGTTTCTTTCTCTCTTACCACATTCTAATTTAGGAAGTGGTCTTAAAAAAATATAGTAAGTAGGCAGTAATTCTTTATAAAAATTCTTGAATTGGTATTTCCTTTTCTTTGCAAAATTGCCAACAGCATATTAGAGTTACACTCGTGCATAGTTTTACATTCTTTCTCCAGCCCACTGAATCTTGCTGTATGAGTCTGCCATTTTGAAGGTTTCATATTAATCCATCTTTAATAACAATTACAAATGGAATGTTTACTTTGCTTGATAATATTTATAGTTCTTCTCGTTGGCTAGATTTGTATTCTTTGTTAAAAACCTCTTATTACTTGCACTGTTGAACTTTTGAGCATTATTATTGTTTCTTGTTGTGTTCTAAAGTGTGTTACATTTCATACTACGGACCAGGGTTATGTGCATATGAGCTATGTGAACACACACACACATATACATGGTAGGAAAACAAACTTTTTTTCTGATAAAATTAATAGGGATACTAATCTATATGCAACACCATCAACTTGATTCAAATAAAGTATATAGATACCATTCCTGACCCTTCTGGGGCTTAACTCTGTGTTGGAATATGGGACATTCATGACCAAAGACTCAGTTTCACTTGGGGCGCTTGGATGGCTCAGTCAGTTAGGTGTCCAACTCTTGATTTTGGCTCAAGTCATGATCTTACAGATCATGGATCAAGCCCTGTGTCGGGCTCTGCACTACAAGTGCAGAGCCTGCTTGGGATTTTCTCTCTCCCTCTCTCCCTGCCCCTCCCCCATGCTCTCACTCTCTCAAAATAAATAAATAAAATTTTAAAAAATCAGTTACACTTCTTTTGCTATTTCTCTTCTTCTCCATTGACTCGGATAAGTAACACCATCTTTAACGGTTTGATCCATATGTTCAGT
This sequence comes from Crocuta crocuta, assembly GCF_008692635.1. Taxonomy (NCBI): domain Eukaryota; kingdom Metazoa; phylum Chordata; class Mammalia; order Carnivora; family Hyaenidae; genus Crocuta; species Crocuta crocuta. Next base: position 3,970,843 of record NW_027528369.1, on the reverse strand, counting down.
GGATTGCCGAGTAGGATACATTAATGTTCTGTGGAAAGGAAATGTGGTCTGTGATATCATGGAGTCCCATGAGTGAAGTATTTCAAGGAGGGTGAGAGATATCCTACAGGATGTTTTATTGATATTTCTCATCAAGAAACTTCGGAAGAAATTCGGTATTCATAGCGTAGCACCCAAAGGGTAATCCGTGCAGGGAGGAAGAGAAATGAAACAGTGGGGACAGTAGGTAAACTATTTCATGGGTGCTACTGACCTGGCTGGGCTCCGGGAAACTCACTGTTGAACGTGGCCCTGCTTTGGAATGGGTGGAGGCTGCTTAGAGCCCCTCTTGGCAGCCATGGTGAGAAAGGAAAGGAAGGTTGAGGAAGGCCACATTGAAGGTACTCATTCTGTGTGAGAAAATGGTGACTGGAAATAGCTTTTGTCCTGGCCAAAGGACGCACCAGAAGACATTGGGCGAGTGTCACAGTTATGGCCAGGAAACATCTGGCTTAGGCAGGAAACGGATGGAATTTGAACATAGGCACATCTGTGGTGATGGTAGGATGGGATCCAAAAATACGAAGAAATTTTAACTTTTGGGAGAGGAGATATAAATGAAGAAAAATAAGAAAAGAAAAATATCCAATTACCTGTGTTCTCTCTTTTTTTTCCTTCTGCTTTGTAGCAAACAGCCTTATTTTTAAAATTTTGCTTGGAAGAAGTTTGCATCAGGTGTATTATGAACGCTGAGACAGAATGCTCAAGAGAATACATTTCCGAGGAAAGGCCAAAGGAAGAAGACAACCAAAGTCTTCTGGAAGAGTTATCCCAAATTTCGTTTCTGTGAAACTATTATCAGGGTCCCCTTGGGAGGTGGCAGATTAGATGACTAATTAACATATGGCCTGTGGTTATACTTGATGGCTACTTTCCAGTAGGAAGGAAAACATTTTCCTCAAAATATTTTAAAGATTGCTGAGTCAGATAAGAGACCTTAAAAAAGGATTAAACAATTCAAAATCAGAGAAGCAAAATGGAGATTAGCGAATTGGTGATTTGGGCACTTGCAAGTACCTGGGAATCAGGGAGATATCAGGGGGGTATCACAGGCAATTTAATAAGTGAGGAGCCAGAAGCGCCCATCTGGGGAGGTTTGTATCTCCTTCCAATTGGATTCATCCCTGACTGTTCATCCCTCTGCTCTCCCTCCCCTGCCTTCCCCCCTCAAACTGTATTAGGCCTCATGCATTCATTTAGGAGTGGCCAAGGGGTGGGGTGAGGAAGAAATAAAATGAAGAAGGAATCAAAGAAGACAATAAAGAGAAGGCATTAAATATGCAGAAATAGGAATCCCTTTGTAGCTTGGAGCCTTCGAAAGTTTCATTTGTGAATTTTCCCCAAGGCCCACAAAGCTCAAAATGTCCACCATTAGGTAAAAGCAATCCAATGGCTGGTGGAACAATGGTTGGGAAATGCACATGAAATTGACCCAAATAAAACGTTACAGCCAGAAGAGAAGAGGAGAGAGAGCACTGAGACAGGAGCATTTTCAACTGTGAACTCTAAGGAATGGAGTGAAGGCGGTTTTCAGGACATTCTTAGCAACAAGCATGTTTCTGGATCAATGTCTCAGAGAGTTTGACCTGGTTTTCGTTGGAGGCGATGGAGGCTGTCATAGGAGACTTGAGAGCATTTTAAATCCTTGAGGACAGCGTTTTTCTGTTTCTAATCTAAATGCTCATACCTCGAGGACTTAACTCACTGCCTGAAGGACAACAAAAAGTGCTACATAAAAATGTGTCGGACTGAGTCCTCCCCTTAGAGACTTGTTCATGGTTCCATAAATACTTGGATCTGGATGTCTGTGGAATGAGCACCAAAGGGAATCGCCTTAACCTGGTGTCACCTCCTCTTAGCTCTAGATCCTTCTTCCATAAAATGGAGATATCAGACCTACCTGGCAAGCCTCTTAGGAAGGAGAAATAAGGCTGGGGTGACACCTAATGTGGGCAAAACAGCACCAATTCTTAGCCTTTTTTTTTTTTTTCCAATCTCGCTTAGTTTGGGATCTTCTAGAAAAGCTGAAGGGTCTTCTGATGCAGAATCAGCTTGATTTGTGTGGGAAAAGCCAAACGTGAGGCACTGGGTGCGGGCCAAATCGTCCACAGTCAAATCCATCTGTCCCTCTTCACTGGGGCTGCATCCTGTGAGTAAGGTGGCCTGGGGGCTGGGGAGGATGCTTGGAGGGGATAGGTGCCAAAGAGACCAATAATTCTGTCAGGGGGTTGAGGAGATACAATGGGGCCCGAGGGCGCAGAGCCAACTGCAGGCCTCCCTCAGAACAAGGGTGACCATACGATCACCTGCCTTGCTTGTTCTGTGGATTTTCCTCACCAGGCTCTGGAATCTTCCTTCCTTCCTTCCTTTATTTATTTATTTATTTATTCATTCGTTTTTGTTGGTTGGTTGGTTAGTTGACCTGTTGTTTTACTAAGTTAGACACGGGAAACCTGGTTAAGGCAGCACTGCATGAAAGGCTTGCCTTGACCCGGCCTGCCTGTCTGGGCACCAAAATCCTGTCTGGGCTTTTTGGGAGTCCCTGTAGCAGCGTGGTTAACCACCCAGGCTCGGGAATCAGGCTGACCCGGTCAACATTTCTGCTCCTCCGCTACTGGGTGGAGTGTCTGGGCGTGGCCAGTCATAACCAGTTTCATGGAGCCAGTGATGGGATGCATTTCCATGGTCAAGTATACTGGTTTCCCCTTCTCTGCCCTTCCTCTGAAGGAGGCTTTCAAGGCTTTAAGGTTTCACACTGGATTCAAATCCTGGCTCCTGCACTTAATTTGCTGAGTGACCTTGGGAAAAAAAAAAATCCCTTAATCTCTGTAGGTCTCAGTTTTCTCAAAGGGAACTAATATTACCTGTTGGAGGATTAAAAGAGATATAATTTGTAAAACACCTTGCAGGGTTTTTGTCACATGACAAACTTTCAGTAAGTGCCAGCTATCAACATTGTTCTCTTGGTTGGGAACACCTTCCCCAAGGTGTACACATGGCTAGGTCACTGCCTTTGGGGCTTTCACTCAAAAGCAACTCTTTTTGAGGGAGGTCTTTGTGCTTACTTATAAAACACTGAAGTTCACCCTTACCTCAGCCTTTCTCGACCCTTTCCTCTGCTTTATTTTTCTCTATGGTGCTTTTCACAATCTCAGACAAATCCTATCTATCTATCTATCTATCTATCTATCTATCTATCTATCTATCCATCCATCCATCCATCCATCCATCCATCCATCCATCCAATCAACCAACCATCCATCTTACTATCTAGCTCTTCATCCATCCATCCATCCGCCTTGCTGGCTAGCTATATTCATCTTGTGTCTTCCATCTAGGATATATGTTTAAATAGGGTAGGCATGTTCATCTGTTGTTATTTTTCTACTGCTGTATCCACAGCACCTAGAACAATAAAGAGTATAAATAAATATTTATGGAGACTCAATAAATATTGAATGGCTTAATGAATATTATTATTGTTGTTATTCTTTGAATTGAGGCTATAGGATAGCAGTATAATACTTCATTCAGAGTTATTTTAGGCATTAACCTGAGGGCTAGCTATAATAACTTCCATCTATTAACATCCATATTTTTAGAGTAATTATATATATTTCACACATTGGGAGCAGTGATGTAGCTAACACAGTGGTGTGCCGTTAGACTCACCTTCAGGACTAAAACATGCAGGCACTTATTTGTCCAATTGCCAGGAGCATTGCCTCTTTGGGAATCGCCGTTGGATGGTATGAGTTGCCTTATCCTAGGCCCCAACTCCTGCCTAAAGGTAATTCACATCAAGTGACTTGTAGATACATTGTTATAAATGGCTGACCAACTTGTCCGAATTCAAGACCACTCTAAAGAGTAGTCGCAGGCTTGGGCGCCTGGGTGGCTTAGTTGGTTAAGCGTCCGACTTTCGCTTAGGTCATGATCTCGCGGTTCATGGGTTCGAGCCCCGCGTCGGGCTCTGTGCTGACTGCCAGCTCGGAGCCTGGAGCCTGCTTCAGAGTCTGTGTCTCCCTCTCTCTGACCCTCCTCATGCTGTGTCTCTCTCTCTCTCTCTCTCTCTCTCTCTCCTAGAAATAAATAAAACATTAAAAAATAAATAAATAAATAAAGAGTAGTCCCAGATCCCTGAGAGGTTGGTTGAAGCCCCCATTCATTACAACTGTGTTCCAGACCCACTTCTCCCTTTGCCTGGTCCTGCTTCCTTCATTACCAATGCTGTGTTGATCCCGAGAGCTTTCCCTAATAAGATTTCTGCATATAAATTTCCATCTCAGATTTCTGCTTCCCACTGACCTGCAGTGGTGGTGGAAATTTCTATTCTTTGCAGGTGCAAATGCCGAAACTTTGCAGCCTATACAAGCCCCATCATATGATTTCTCACAAATAGTGCTTCTTTCCAATGTGATGCAGATAATGTTTTACCTGTGATTAGCTTGCTTTTTCTCATCCAGTGAACAAATGCTGAGTGTCTGCTATGTGTGCAGCAGTGTGCTAGGCTTGCTAAATGGGAAGTTAGATCTATCTCTTGGTTCTCCACCATGATCTCCATTTTGTTATGACTGGAAAGGTTATGTTCCATTCCCTTCCCCAGGTTGGGAAGAGTTACTTATTGGCTGTGACTCGAGTTAAAAATGTATGTCTCCCATTAAGCATAATTGTCTAGTCCATACTTCTTTCTGTATGGACTTCCTCAGATCAGCTCAAGAGTGTGCTTCTGTCTATTATACACCTATATCATCAAACTTGAAAATAAGTTGGGTTATTCTATATGTCTGTTCCCTCATGTGTCTTGGAGATTTGTCCATGTTCATTCATGCAGGTCTCCCTCATTCTGTTGTAAGACACAGTAGTAAGGCTGAGTAGTTTTCATTCACCCATTGACTCATTGAATCATTCAACAAATATTATCAAGTGCTTCCAAAACCGGTCATCAGCTCTGACAAGACCAATGATTTCTGTACCTTCAAGGAGATAAGATTCTAGTGGGCAAATCAGAAAACAAACAACAACGCAGATAGAAAAATCAGACTTTTTCAGAAAGGAGGAAATGGGAAGAAATAGGATAAGATGATGGACAGTGAGAAGAAAAGCCTGAAAGACCTCTCCCAAACTGGCCATCAGAGAAGATCTCTCAGGAAGGGACACTAAAGTTGAGTCCAGAGAGCTGAAACAAGGCAGACACAGAAAAACTATGGTGGTAGGCACTGTGAGCACAAGTAGAGTATATGCCAGTGATAGCAGACAGGAGTGACTGGGGCTTCTTCCAGGACCAAATAAGAGCCAGCATGCTTGGGCTCAGAGACTGTAAGTGTGATTATGAATTGAGGGGGATGGGTCTAAAATATAGCCTACCCTCTGACAGAAGCATCTCATGGGACATGTTTTTTTTTTATTTATTATTCATTCAAAAATGTTTATTAAGCATTGACTATGGCCAATGGAGGAGACAGAAACTTTAAAAAAATCATTTCACTAGCAAAATAGATATTTGGCAACCTAATGCTGTTTGAGTATTACATTTGCAGGCTGTAAAGTCTAACCCCTTAACATAATTCTTTCCCACTAAAGCAGTGAATGGTCATACTTCATAAAAATTAATAATGTCATCTGCAGGAGCTCATCGGTCTTGGAATTTATTTTAACCACATGCCTAATTCTCATTAATCACTGTTACACATCATTTGTTAGATGTTGTCTCTGGAAGTTCCCACTCAGCCCATGCTACAGTCCTAAATACAGTGTTTTCCTTCCCTAGTTAAGTTCTAGAAAAATGGCTTCTCTGCCAGTGTCAATGATCACGTGGTATTCAGAAATTCTCACTTAACTTAGGCTCCTCAGCCATGTGTCTAATGAATAAGGTCTTATTTCAATTTCTGTTTTAACATTTGATCTTTGTTATACTATAACCATTGAAAAGGGTTTAGCAATCGATCTGCTTTCTATTTTCCCTCAATTCCATTACTAGCATTGTCCTTTAGGGACATCATGCTGGCAATACCATCATGTTGCCTGGTGCTCCCACCTGCCCGAGTGGTAGTAGATAAGCTTATTTGGCAGAGACAACAGAGGGTAGAAAGCGTGGGGCTTCAGAGTCAGGGCTTTCTGCATTTGAAATCTTCTCTTGTGTAGAATAGACACATGGCCTTGGGCAAAGGCCAGCTACTACAAGAGCCTTACATTCCTGATTTGCAGAATAGACATTAGGGCCAGGATTATGGTAAGTTGAGTGAGATATTTGCTTCAGGTGTACAATTTAAGGGGGCACAAAAAAAATCTCTGTAGTCAAGATAAAAAAATCTTGATGCAATAGTTTATAAAGCTCCAAATTAATGCTAAAAATACATGATGGGAAAAAAATCAGAATTTTAAATAAAGACAGGACCTGACAGGATCAGGATTAGGTTGAGGTGAGAGAAACTGAGTGCGGGGTGCCCCCTTCAATTTTGTACCTAGAGCTCATGCCTTCCTCATTCCCCCTGGCCCTGATCATAATCGCATTACATGATAAATCTGTTATGAAAACACATTTTGATAATTGATGTAAAGAATCTTACACGGTGACTTTTACCCACTTAAGATATTTCTCTCCCCCAACTTCCCACCTTTGGCATCTTAATCCACCTCTCCAGGATGATGCAAGATAGACCAAAGTGAGCATTCAACTCATTGGGTGCTTATCAGTGTTGTGTACAACTCATCAACCTCCTAAGCCCTAGAACATTGGTCTAGCCAACTGTGAGATGCTTCTAAGTGCTTTTCTTTCTTANCCCCCCCCCCCCCCAATAAAATATTTGCAGCATATTTATTTACTCTCTGCAACAAAACCACTGCAGTCCTAGGCTGGGACACTCTCTGGCTCCATGAGACTTACCCAGACATCGTCTAGATCTATGACTTGAAACTTTTCCCATCAGCCTCCCTCCCTTGTACAAACCAAGGCATCGTGCACACTCATCACCTCAAATCCTGTGCCAAGTTCTTGCTTTATGCACACAATTTCAGATCCATTGGCCATTTGGGCAGGAGGCCTAATATGAACTCCTAAGTATCTTCTTGGCACCAGTTCCCTACCTAGTGCTGTTGCCAACCTCATCTTCCCCCACAGTTTTCTCTGTACTCACTAGCGTGGAAGATGAGGGTTTTCTAAGCTTCCAAGAGTCTGCTCATGCTCCTTCACCATCACATAGCATTCTCAAACCTATGGATTCTTCCTACAGCCCCTGACATACTGACATGTGATGACCTTAACTTGGGGGTGCAAAGAGCTGACCAAACCCGCCACTTGGGCAGGTTGGAGTGTCAGATGAACATGATTGTATTTCACAGGGACATGCCCTTAAAGGACAATGTTAGTAATGGCACTCAGAGAAAACAGAAAACCTATCATGGCTAAACACTTTTCAAAGGAAAAGCTCAAAAGTTATAACAGAACCAACAGCAAATGTTAAAGTAGGAATTGGAAGAAGACTCACTGAACTGGACAGATGTCTGAGGAACCTACTGAGTTAAATAAAAATTTCTGGATATCAAGCAGTCATTGACATCTTCAGAGAAGCCATTTTTCTCTAGAACATACTCAAGGAAGGAGGAAAGGAAAACATCTTGTTTAGGACACTACCATAGTATGAATAACTTCCAGATGATAACTTCCAGAGACAAATCTAATAATCTAAGAATGTGGTTAAACTAAATTCAAAGACCAATGAGCTCCTATTGGTGATATTTGTTTATTTTTACCTGGATCCAGGTTATTACCACAGCACTTGATTTCCCTTCTTAACACTGTGGGATGTCTTTTGCATCATTTACTTAACTGCTTGTTCAGAATCATGCCACCATGAGTTCCCCAGCCCTATGGAGGAGTCTGCTACTTGGGTCAGAAAGGCAGAGCGAGATGATCATTGACTTTGAAGTAAGATTGTCCTCATTTCAAGCCTGTCTTTTATAGTGCAGTAACTTCATGAAAGCCCCTTCTGAGCTTTATTGTTCAAGCAAGTCAAGTCCAAGAAAATGTCTACCCATTTATATTGATTATATATATATTCCATGCAAAGTTTCCATTTTAACCTAAAGTCTTCAGAAATCCATTGATTCAAACAACAGATCCAAAGTGAGAAGCTGTAATGACACAGGCACAGCCCCTGCCCCCCTCAAAAGGACAGGGGCTAAAAGACAGTGCGAGTGGAGATACAGCAAAGGCCCAAGGAATGAGAACCCAGTCTGGGAAGGGGTTGGGGGAAAAGAATGCTCCTCAGAGGAGGTGCCACCTGAACTGGCTTAGGGATTAGTGGTTGGCAGAAGGGAATGATAGTGTAAGGATGAAGATGTGGATTCAATTGCATTGTGTTTCTTGCCGTTGCCACCTAGGGGCCATAAATCACTGGGGCTGGCAGCCCCTTCGCAATCATCAATTTGAATCCTTTGTTCCTTTGTATTATTTGATTATTAGTTTTGTTCTTACTCAACATTACTTTGCTTCTTCCTCAAAGAAGGGCACTTTTGAAAGCATTGCCCATCATCTCAAGTAGTTTGCGTTTTGCAGAATGAGGGTAGCCGTGGGATTCTGAGGACTTGACCCGAGGATGGCTTCATGACATACACGGCTCAGGAAAAGGAACAAAGCCTTTGCGTGGGGACATTGGGTAAGAGTAGCTGTTTTAAGTCATAGCTTGGAGATAGCTGATCTGGGGTAGAACTTAGTTCTCAGATCTCAGACGTCACTTTTCTATCCACAGTGCTAGCTACATAGGAGCAAAGATGTGCTTCCACAGTTAGTGAGTCTCAATCTGGCTAATGATAAAATCCCTCAGATGCAGGGCACTTTTATTTAATATCAAATACTGCTGCATTGCAATTTATTGGGTCTCGTATCTATATTTCCAGATGATAAACTTCCTGAGGCCAGGTATGCAGGCTATTGTTAGGGACCAGCATAGAGGTCTGACACATGGTTATTTATGCCACAAAGGATGATCTACCTGCATCACATTTGTCTGTTTCATCTTAAAAATGCCGGTTTGTGAAACTCACCTTAGACCTACTGAATCAGAAATCTCCAGGCATCAGAGAGGCCAGGAACCTTCATTTTAATAAAGTTCCTAAGTCTTATGTGTAATCAAAATAACCTCTTATCATAGGGACTCAGCCATGGAGAGTGGGGACATAGCTGGCAGAATTGTGCCCCTTTGTTTTTTCAGAACTTTAGGATGTTTGGAAGATCCACCAGAGATTCAGGCAGGCAGAGCCGGAGGAGGAGTCCTTGGATGGGACACAGAATGCAGAGAGAAAAAGACAGAGTCTGTCCACGTAGACCCGGTGTGATAATGAGACACAGGAAAATCTAGAAATTGTTGAGGGTTGAGTTAAATCAAGAGTCCTAATAGACGCCTGCCAGTATTTCCCAATGAAAAAATCTGTAGCTTGTGTCTGGCGAGCAAATCTGGGCAACAGTTAGACTTCAGTGAAATCATTAAAACAGCCCCTCGGGGTTCAGCCTCCTCTGTCTCCTCCTTTGTGTCTGGCACTTTGGCTGATTTGACAATAATCCCTATGTTAGTCCTAGTGAAGGAAGGTGCCTACTGTGTGTGGCTGCACCAAATCCACTGTGAGCGGCTTTTGCATAAGTCATTTGGGGATGTGGGCAGATTGACAAGACCATAGCTCTGGAGAAGACCACCTGGAAGTGTGTGTGCATGTGCATGTGCGTGTGCGCGTGTGTGTGTGTGTGATGCTGTATCCATTTTCAAGGACTGTGCCAATTAACGGGAAGCCTATGTTCTCAAGAATTCTGACATGCTTGACCCCAAGGCATTCTGGGACCTCAGTGACAACTGACTCTGACAGGAAATCAACTGAGGTTATACTGAAGCGCTGAGGGTTTGGTCCTCAAGTCAGACAGATGGAGTTTGAATCTCAGTACCACCATGATCTCTTGATCTTGTGCAAATTATGGGAATAAGAAGAGTAATACCAACCTCAAAGAGTTATGAAGATCAAATGAGAAAATCTATCCTTATAAAGGACTGGTTCCCTGCAAACGCCAGTAAATGTTAGGTTCATAGTCCCTCAGAATAATTCAATTGTTTTGAGTCAGCCACCACATCTTCCTAATAAGCCTATCTAACCTCGTCAATCCTATTTTATAGTGTTTTAAGAGTCTCTCCGTGTTGGTCAGGAGGGAGGAGGCTGAAGTATACCAAAATCCCAGTGGGCTGACCTAATACAGACTTATTTTGTTACTCATGGAAAGTCTGCTATAGGTCCAGGAAAGTCTCCAGCATAATTTACCTCCATGTGGTTACTCAGTGTTCATGGCTTTGCCTTCTCCAATGGAGGCTCTGAGGGTGTTCACTGGGAAGAGAGAGGTGGACAAGGAGGGGGAGAGAAGGGATTCAGGTCCACCTGTTGTTAATTTCAGCCTGGGAGTGACAGCCATCGCATGTGCCCACAGCCTCTTGGCCAGAGCTGGAAACAGAGCTGCCCGTAAGTGCAAGAATGCCGAAATGAAGGGGAATGGATAGAATGGGAAATGATCGGCACTTTCTCTGCCACCACCTCCTTCACTATTAGAATCAAAACACTGGTTTTTATCTTGCTCTCTCCCTGCTGCTGTATCTCCCACTGTTTTCCACATTGTGTTTGGAAATACCGGTGATTCTCGAAATGTGCCATGAACGCTCAGGCATCCGTGCCTTTGCCATGATCTTCCTTCTAACTGGATGCCACCTCTCTGCTCATCCACCTAACAACTTCTGATGATTCAGAAGTCTCAATCCCTTGGAGAGGGTCTTTCAGGGGTGATGAACTTTTGTGAAGGGTTGAGGGATATCTCATCACTGTCGTGAAGCCACCCCACTGCTATTCCTCACTCCCACAGTAGTGTTTGAGCCCAAAGTCTTCACTATCATTAGTTTTAAGTCATACTTCACAGTGACCTTAATAAAAATTTAAAGACCATATAACATACATTATCCTGTGGGTGTGTTAATTAGCCTTATATATGACATCATCTGGACTCCTGGGATTTTTTATGGCTGTCATATATCTTGAAGGAAAGACTTAGCCATTCTCCACATAACTATGTGGAATTCTGTTTAGTTTGCCAGGCACTGCAAAGGAAATATATCCTCTGAAATATCACTATGTATTCTAATAGCAAAATAACTATAGAACAATATTTAGAGAATACTAGCCCTTTCAGATAAATCTGCAAATTTTAAAGTATTAATTTTTCATAATTAAAACTGACACATACTCAATTTCAGTCCATGTTTCATTGGGTCATTTTGGAAGATTTTAATATTTAGAAGACTTTCTATAGTTATATTTAAGCACAGCATTAAGCATACATATAATATTGTCAACTTCTACCTTTAATTCATCGTGCCAGATCCCTGCAAAAGTCTGTCAGTCTTCTGGCTGTTCACTTGGTATATAGAGCTGAATTTTTCAGTCCTCCCTTGTCATTTTGGCACTTTCTAACCATAGCCTTCACTCTTCAGACCCAAACTGAATTATTGAAAGGAAGGCAATACAATTGACCAGAGAGTTAGAACCTTCTATTTTCTTGAAAGTCACTCAAGTGGTATTTCAGATAGTCGGAATAGCATCACCAGAGATGTGTGCATTTAAGAACTATAGATTTAGTGTACACTGTGTCCAAGGAATAGGGTCATGTAAAATTGAAAGATATGTCCAAGTTTTCATGTGGCTCATATCGGCTTGGCTTATTTTTCCGTTTTCATTGTTAAGTTCCTCAATGCAAAGAAAGAACCGTTTCTACCCTGTTAGCGTGGAGCTTCTTGTCGTACCTTGAGCATGTTAACTGTAATGATTTCCCCAGGGCATGTGGATAATTGAACTAACAAAATAAGTGGAGTCCTCCTCCTTTCCACTGAGACTTTCAACATATGGTCCTTATTACACAAAAGATGATACAAACAGAACACACAATTATATTCAAATGGGTTTCCAGGAATGTATGGAGCCAGAGAATGTCATATATCATCCTTGAGGTTTACATGAGCGACACGGAGAATAGGTCTTTGGTATCTTTGTTTGAATCCCTGTTGGGTTGCATGTTCCTTGATCGCAAATAATCTGACAGTTGGCGTTCATTTATTTAATTCTGCAAGTATTTATGAAGTGCTCATGTGTCTTGACCGATCTAAGTAAATACATTCTTAATTAACATTTCTACTTCGTAGGATCCATTCAAAGGAGTTAGAAGTGGTTTTCTAGTGGCAGTGAGGACCTTGGCATGCATTCATCTCCTCCTACCTCTTTAGCCAATAGCACAAAATGGCAAGAAGCAAGCTGCCTAGGATGGGGTCTGGAGCCATGTTCACTAATCAGAAATCAGTCCAGGGCTGCAAAAGGAAATGGCCCTCACAAGTAGCACCCTGCTTGAACCCCTCAGACTCCCCATCCTTTATACTATCCAGAGTACATATCTATCAAACTGACATAGCTGGCTGGCCCAGTGAAAAGACAAGAGCAGGTGTTGAGATGACTTCATGTCTCAACAGCAATCCTGTCCTGCTCCAGTATATAAAATTCATTAAAACCATGCCTTTGTGATAAAATCAAGAAGTGTGAAGACTTCTTCTATAAAGTAGAGGGTGGCTGCTGGGCACAGAATACCAGAAAGTGGGCTTGATAAATCTGATTTTAAAATTCCAAGGAAAGGGGTGCCTGAGTATCTCAGTCAGTTGAGCGTTCATCTCTTGATTTTGGCTCAGGTCATGATCCCAGGGTCGTGGAATCGACCCCTGCATCCGGCTCTACACTGAGTGTGGAGCCTGCTTAATATTCTCTCTTTCTGTCTGTCTGTCTGTCTCTCTCATTCACTCTCTCCCTCTGCCCCTTTCCCTCACTCATGCTCACTCTCTCTCTCTAAAATAAAATTCCAAGGAAAATACATTTATATAGGCCATGAAACTATTGCCAGGGATGAGATATACTGCACTTCCTGTTTCTCGGGGGTGAGGAGGGAGATTGCCAAGTCATCTAAACAAAGCACTAGAACTTGTTAATGAATTAAACCCCATCGATTGGTGGAAGAAAAGGTTTAGATTCGAAGACTAATAGAGAAGCCCCAAAAGGTAGAAAGCTCACAATAATTAGTTTGAACAGTTTTTGTTGTTTGCATTTTAGGTATCAGATCAATAAAGCAGCATTAATAATTAAAGACCAGGATAAATATACCAATTCCAGATTAGAACTTTGAGCTCTAAATTGCTTGTGCCCAAGCCTTTTTTTTTTTTTTAATAGGCTCTAATCCTTCCAGATGTACTGAAGGGCTATAAAGTGACTTCTTACGCTGTGGATTTGGTGAGAAATACGAAGTTCTTCTAGATGAGAACTGTTGAGAGGTGACAGAGCAGGCATCTGGGCGGGGCCGCGACAGGAAGGCAGAGATATGTCTCATTAAAAAGAGCTGTGTCTCTGTTGTACTGCTTCAAATTCAGCTTTGCACCTCCTAAAACAAAGGGCAGGAGTAGAGCTTTCTGCTCATGGGGGGCTAGCTGGAACGCTGCCATGAGAGCTCAGAGCTTAGAAGAGAAAGACGTGGCTGAGAAAGGGCTGCTGGGCTCAAATTCTGTAGGGTATTGGATGGACATTGGACATGCACTGAAAAGGTAACTCCTGGCAAGGAGAGCTGGCAGGGGCCGGGGGGCAATTAGGAAGTGGTACTTGACACTAGGAAAGTGTCGAACTCTCCCCAAGGCTGGGGGAGCAGAGAAGCAGAGACGGAACATGCACTTCCCAAGTCTTTTGTCCAAGAAGGTGTGCACTGATTTCAGTTCCGCAAACAGCCCTGTCCCCTGAGGGGAGAGGGCAGCAACCTCATCAGGTCAGTGTGCTTACCGACAGTCTCTGGTCATGAAGAGCCAGTTCTGTCTGCATCCACGTTTCCTGTGAAACCACAGGGATGGATTTCCGGAGGACCTCTTCCCATCGGGAAGGAAGTTGACTATGTCCACATTGGTCTGGCCTCAGGCCAGGTACATCTCATACTTAAAAATAAAAGACACACCCACATCCACCACTACTTCATGTCCTTCCCATTCTTTCTGGCTCCCATTTTGTTGTTTAATTCTGCCATTGTCCAGTTTTGCTTTTTCTATGAACAACGTATAAGTTGTCTGCTACCCTAAACGTTAGGCCCACCACGCTGGTTGCTTTTCAGTCACTCAGAGATCACTCAATGCCTTTATTTCTCTCATTCTTCCCTCTCATCTCCTCTAAAATAATGGTCCCTAGTTTTGCCATGAAGTCTGTACTCTTGGTTATTCTCATTATTTACTCCACTGAATTTGGCCACAGCTCAGGACGTTGATGTGGTTTTCTTGTATGGACGCATGGAATCTTCAAGTTGACAATACTTTGGAGATCATGGACACCAGTGTTTCCTAAAGATCATTTTACCACACCTCTCTCCCCCTGCCCCCAGCATGATATCCACCCTTACAGAAAGTTTCTATTGTACTATTGGAAGTGGTGCCTACCAATATCCTGTCTCGGACTGTCTCAGGGCTACAGATGTTATAACATATTGAACTTAGGTTAATTAATGGTTCCCCTAATTACTTGACTGGCAAATTATCTTCTCTTTATTTTTTCTCTAATAACTATGAATATCCTGTAACAATATTTTGTTGAGCACAATGGGGGATGGTGATGAACCTAACGTTTCTGTTCGGCGAAGAAATACCCTCTTCAGCATTCCTGGTAGATCGTCATCTGTATATGTTTTGATGCCTCAAGAGATGTAGAGCTCACTGCCTCTCGAGGGAAACTCCTTTCATCACTAAAAATAATTGTAACTTGCATCTTCCACCAATATCGGCACCTTTGGTTTTAACTCTGGGGCTTCCTGTGGTTATGCGATATTTCCAGATGGTTCTCACACCTTTTTTCTGCCTTTATAGTTCTTTCTACTTGGTCTCTTTCATGCCATGTGCCATCTTCCCTTTTCTTGATTAGATCCACTCTTTTTTTCTGAAACTCACCTATCCACATTTTTCTACACAGTTTTAGCATGTCCCAACACTCCTGAAAATTTCAAAGGCAAGCAGCATTTCCTTCTTAATCACCCTGTGTCTGAAATTCTTGAGTTCAAACAATGGAATTTGCTCATTTCTGCCACATTTTCAGATCCTGAGAAATCAATTTGGACTTTATCCATTGAATTGATTACCAAAGGGAGCCTCTCTTCCTCTGCTGGCCACACCCTCTAGTGTTTCTTGCATAGAAATCCAAGTTCATTTGAAAAAGACATGCATTTCAGACCGCTAGGAGGTCTATTAAATTATACCTTTTTATGCCCTACATACGTGATCTTAGATAGTGGTTTAATGATATGCCATATTTATTTTTCCTTCCAGTTTATAGAATTTGCTGTTAGGAAACGCACCTAGCCCTATCTTTTCTGTTTGTTTGTTTTACTACATCCAAGGAATCTACCTCACTCTTATAAAATCTCTCATTTAGGTGTTCATTCTAGGAGCTTCCACATTCATAAACTGATTCCCACTCCACAAGTACTTAATTCACTCATCCATTTCCCCCTCTGCACAGTCCTGTTTCTTGGTGCTGAGTTGACCTTGAGATTTGCAGCTCTGAAAATGTCACAGGTTGTAGCCCGTCTATGAGAATCATGTACTGACCCATACTGATTACATGTTATCAAGGGTCAGGAAGCACTTGGCTAAATGTTTTACACGTGTTGTCTTATTTCCTCATTATAACTACCCTAAAGGAAAAGAATTATTTCCCCTACCTTAAAGGTAAAGAACATGAATTAAGCAGGTTAGGTAAACTCATCTGTGGTCACCTCATAGATGGGGACTAGAGTCAGGCTTGAACCAATCCAGCTCCTTAGTGATTAGCTCTTAGCTGCTAAGTTATGCTTCAGCTGTTGTGAGCCCAATGGCAGTTTTCTATGTTTTGGAGACTTAATTTCTTTTTATAATGGATCCTTTCCTTCCTCCCTCCCTCCCTTTCTTCCTTTCTTTTGTTCCTTCCTTCCTTCCTTCCTCCTTCTTTCTTCCTCTTCCCTCTTCCCATCCTTTCTCCCTTCTTTCTCTCTCTCTTTCTATCATTAATCCCTCCTCTCCTTTTCCCTCTTCCTTTCTTTCTCGTCTTCACTCCATAGTTTCACTCCATTCTCCCTTCACCTTTCCTTTCCTCCTCTTTTACCTACACATGAGCCTCTTCCAGCTTGGAGAAACCATGGTCTAGAATGAAAGTGCTTTGGAAATGGGCTTCAGGACACTTGGGTTCTTGTCTCAGCCATGCCAGTTGGCCCCAATCCTTGGCCCTTAACTCCTGCACTATCTTCCTAGAAGGAATCTGACAGGCCATGAGCATTTATTGTGTGCTGGTCACAGAGGGTACCAAAAACTAAAACATGGCTACTGTCTACTAACCTGTACTATTTGCCTAGTTCCGTGGCAACGAGTTTGTATGCCTTCTCCTCCCTTTCTTTATTTTTTTCAGCAATGATCCTGCTAGGTAAAAGTGTTTCATTCCCGCTTAACAAAGAAAATAAGCAATGGTCACAGAGGTTCCATATCCATATTTACTAAATGGTGGGGCCAGGACACTAACCCAGGCTCAATGTCCCAAATTCCCATTCTGTGAATCACCACACCAGTGTGAATTCCACAAAATTGGAGTATCAAGAGGTGTTGTGCAATAAAAAGGCCTCTTCAATCCAATAAGTTTGGGACATTCTGATTTAGGCACAATTCAATTAGATCACACTGATCGTAAGTGGCAGTTCATGATTTAAGATGAGAAACATATGACTCCACTGGCGTTCTCTACCCACAATCCTACACTGCCTCTTTGGAGGCTTTCTGGAGAAAACTCGAAAATACATTTGAGCTTAAAAGCATACCCATATTTAAGACTGTCTAGGACCAAGAGGCCTTCATAAGAATGCATAGTTATGCTAAACGACATTGCGAATGTAAATGCCATGTGTCCGTATTTCTTCTAAGGATAATTCATAACCAAGAGGCGGGCGCGTGCTCCAGCGGTGACGACAACAGAACAATTCTTTACAACCGATTGCCGCCTTTTTAGTAATTAACATGCTCCATATGGACCGAAAGGTCATTTCTTCTCCCCTTTCTCTAACAGTCTTTAATATTTACCAAATAGTGTCGCATTGTTGGAAATGTCAAAGGCTCTACAGCACAGGCGCGATTGCACACAGTGATTCACGATGACTTAGTTCATTAAGAAAATTACAACTCATTTATTTGGATGCTATATCTCTTCTGCTCTCAAAGAATTCTCTTTGATTAAAAAAGTGAATTATGTTGACTTGTTTCTGTGTCGTGGATGGCTTCTAATTAAAATAAAAGATAATGTGTCTTAGCCTTAAGTACGTATTTCCTTTTCAACGACCATTAGAACTTTCAGTGGAAAAGTTGTGATGGCGAAGACAAAGCAAATCAGAGCAGAGTTCTCTTTTCTTTCCCCAGTCACTCGCCTCTCATTGCATGGGGCCTCCATTAAATCTCTTCTCTAATTGCAGACCAGGAAGACCTCCTGGAAACCCACCTCTCTTTCTTCCCCACCACTAACCTGTGGCCAGAGCTGTGGATTTCACCTTCAGTACTTCATTTAAGTCTGTTCCTTCTCCCCACCTCCACAACAACTGCCCATGTCACTGTCCCCAACGTAATAGTCTCCCAGGTCACCTCCCTTCTTGTGGTGGCTTCCTGCATCCCACTCTGCCTAGTATCCAGAGAAATGTTTTTCAAACCGCCTGTGATAAAAGATAAGGTATTTTCCCCCATTGCACCACGGACCAACATTTCTTGTAAAATACAAAGAAATGCAATAAAAATGTGCTTGGATGTTGCAGCATTCAAAATGCTGTGGAGGCTTTTAAATGACCATGCTCCATCTCTGTGGTCACTTTATGATGGTCTAGAAACAGACTTTGCAGTCTGACACTCATCTGAGTCTCATGTTTTGAGTGTCACCGAACTAGAGAGATTTTTAAAATACATAAATAAGATCATAACCCTACCCCACCCCTGATTCTGATTTGTATTAAGATACGAACTGAAGGGGCTCCTGGTTGGCTCAGTCAGTTGTGCATCTGACTTTGCCTCAGGTGGTGATCTTATGGTTTGTGAGTTCAAGCCCCGCATCAAGCGCTGTGCTGACAGTGTAGAACCTGGAGCCTGCTTTGGATTCTGTATCTCCCTCTCTCTTTCCTCCTCTCTCGCTCATGCTCTCTCCATCTCTCTTTCCTCCTCTCTCGCTCATGCTCTGTCTCTCAGAAATAAACATTAAATTTTTTTTCAAATAATAATAAAAAATACAAACTGAAGTAGTTAACATCCCCTACATGGTCCAGCCTCATCAGGCCCTTGCACTCTTTCCCCAGATGTGTCCTCTGGGCTTGCCACCATCGGCCGGCCCTACTGTCTTTCAGGTCCTTAAAATGCTGAATGTCTTCACATATACTTTTCTCTGTCTGGAATGCTCTCTCCCAGCCCATCAGCCTGGCTTTTGCCTACATTCTTCAGGGCCTACCTTCAATATCTCATATGCAGAAAGATGTTCCCTCACCCCTCCTACCACTACCACGGCTAATAAATCTATTTGACACTCCTTCCACTGAGAGGTAGCATCTAGGCCCACTCCCTCGAATCTGGGCACACTCTGTGACTGTTTGCCCAATAGAATATGATGCAAGGGAGACTGTGCCAGTTTCTAGGCTCAGCGTTCAATGTGTTGACACTTGCCATGGGTGACTTTTAGATTAGGTACTATGAGAAGGTGTCCACCATGTAAAATGTCTGACTGGCCAGAAGCCTCCATGCTGGGAGGCAGCCCAAGCTAGCTATGTGGAAAAGCTCCAGTTAGAGACAGACACTGGTTCTTATGCCAGGGAAGTGAGTGAAGAAGTCTCCAGTCTCAGCTCCCATCTGAGTGTAGCCATACAAAGACCCCAAGTGAGAACCGTCCTGCTGAGTCCATCCACATGAGACCCATAAGAGACGATAATAAACTATGAATATTAGACACTATGTTAGACACTAAGTTTTGTTTGTTTTGTAGCAACAGATAACTGGAAGAGTTTCCCTGCTGTATTATTCTAGGCTATCCTGTAATTTTTTAAATTCTAGAATGCATATGGTAAACATTGGTATGAGCTTGTCTTGACTTGGAGTTCCCTCAGAAGTGGAACCATAGACAAGGATTTCTCAGCAAGTGGCCTCTAGATCCAAGAAAAAGATAATGTTTCCTAGATTAAGTATATATTTCCTTTTTTTTTCCACCCAGTAAAGGTTTTGGTGCAAAACCATGAGAATAATTAAAGAACAGAGCAGTTCCTGTTGTATTTGCCTTGTTTCTGTTATCATCTGGGGAGGTGATCCCAGAAGGCCCCGTGAGCAAAACAAGACTGGCCCCCTGGGGGCCGCTGAGTCTGCACGCCACTGGGGACCCACGAGGGACGATGTGGAACATGTCATGCAACTGCCCCACTGCCAGTAGGGGACACAAGAAAGCAGGGCTGTCAACTCACCGACTCTCACTACCCTTGGTCGAGGGTCCCTTCTGGAATTCTCACACACATTAGCCTGTATGGCAAGAACTTTCACCGCCCTCCTGAAGCTGGAAAATGGCTTCAGGCAGAGGGAGGCAGACCACGTGCTCAGAAAAGTCTGTAGAGACCTCTGGGGAGGAAGGAGAGGATGCGGTGACTAAGTTCCACGCGCAGGAGGCACGTCTGTGTCATTCCTGCTTTATATGTGGTGCCTGGTGCCTGCAGGGTGTGCAGCAAATACTTGTTGAATGACCAAAGGAATGTCAAAGACACCTTGTTCTATGAAGATTGTAGCTGATCTGTGCTCTTGAGGTCTCAGATTTTGCTGTTGACTTTGGCAAGACCCGTCTCCCCTCTAGGACTTGGTTCTCTGCATATCTGCATATTTATCTCTGTGATAAAGGGGTTGAGGTTCATGATTTCCACGAACCCTTCCAGCTACATCGTACAGCCTATGGGTAGAATATATATATATAACCTCATTAGGCTAAGAGATCATATTCTAAGCCAAAGGAACTTGTTGGTTTTTACCAAGAAATGGATTGAGTGTTTTAACAAAAAAGTATAATTAATGATATCATGAGAATTTCATTGTGATCTTCTGCTCTTTTAAAAAGGAAGGTTAATTATTGCATAAGTTGGGCTATATATACACAACGGAATTATTTACCAGCCGTTAAAAACCAACTTTATGAGAAATGTTTTATGATATTGAAATATAGTCATATATTTCAATATATTTGATATAGAATATTTATGATATTGAAATATAGGCATATATTATATGTATAAAACGTGTATGTGTGTGTGTGTGTGTGTGTGGACATGTGTGAATATATATCTGGAAAAAATAAATATCTGAGCTATCATTTTAGGTTGGTAGGATAATGGGTTTTATTTTTAAATTTAAACTTATTTACACCTAAATTGTGGCAAATAGGCATGCATTATTTTTACGATCAGAATTTGTGTAACAAATGTGCACATAAATGTGTTCAAATGGTGAAAAGAAAAGGTAGGGAACTGCAATCAGGGAAGCATTAAAAAGCCCCTCTGACCTCACTCACTTGCTCAAGGGAAGGTTAAAGTGCTGTCCTTATGAAGACCTTGAAGGCGACATAAAATGAATGAAAGTGTTGCATGTAGTTTTAGATGTGTAGTCATGAATTATCATGAGATGTATATCTCTGCTAACTTATTTTACCCTCAATATCTATATCTATATAATGGGTATACCAATATTGAATTCACATAATGGTTATAAAGACTACAGGGCAATAATAAAATACTGGCACATTTAAGGACAGTTAAGGTTTCATGAAAGGTAATAAGAAACAGAGCCTAGGAAACTCGGTAGACTACTTTATAATAAATGGAGTTTCAAAGGCAGGAAAATGATAGCCTTGTTTTATTATGTCAGAGTCTGGCAACTACTTCTGGGTCAAACAATGGGTTCTCTAACATTATAAGATGTCAGTGGTGCTGAGGGCATTGATTTGAGCTGCATATTTTTAAAAATAGGTAAGAAAAGATAAAATAGCATCCACCCAGGATTCTCAGGACTTGCACCTTGGGAGCCCTGAGCCAACATGTATGAAATCCAGCGACCTTGACTTCACCATGCTGGAAAGTCTGCATGTAGATACCACACAGAGAGGGAGGGACATGCCCAGGGAGCCCCATCTTCTCCAGGGCCCCTCTGGGTGAGTCTTCCCAGCCTAGCACCAGACATGAGGGTCAAGAGGCCTTTGACATTATCCCAACCCAAGCCTGCACCCTCCTGCAACCGAATGGGAGAGCCCAGGCCAGAACTGCCCAGCCACTCCTGAATTCCTAACCAATAGAAACCTATGAGAGAGAAAGAGTACTGTGGTTTTAAGCCACTAAGTTTTAGGGTGATCTGTTCCACAGTAACAGAAAACTAATCAGATTTACACAACAGGGAAGGTGCAGACTGATATATCAGTAAAGCCACTTCTAATTCCAAGGCTGTGATTGTATCATCATCATTCATTATAACTAACCTAACACGACTACAGGTCCCTCCATGGGCCAGAGAGTTCAGGGAGGAAGCAGGGTCTGGCGCTTAATATAGCCGCCCTCTCACCTCTGATGCTCTTTAAACGATGACTTATGTACGTATATTGTGGCTTTCATTTCATTTTGCCCTGTGTAAACACATTTTTCTAACCTCATTATTAACAATGGCCAAGTAGAAATTAATCAGTGGAAAGAGAGAGCCAGCTCTTTAATTGATGACTGTGAATGTGGACTTGGGGATGAGTCCAATGCACCTAGCTGCATTGCTTTTACACTTTTCCTCTGATATTTTTCCTGTGACTAATTCACAAAAGCAGACATAGGCCCTATTTAAGACAATGCAAAAACGTCTCTAAAGGAGATGACTTACAAGTTACAAGAATTAAAAAAAAAAATTCTTCCACATTACATTAGCAACTTTTGGATTGACTTGCCAAATTCACTTAGCAGTTTGGTGCCACATGGAGATTAATATATGATTTCACTTGTACCTCTTCCTTTTCATCCCTAATAGATCCAGTAGTTAAAAATATGTGATATTGCACTGATTCTGTACGTTTCTCCAGCTATGCAGCACACATTGTACTCACCACTAGAAGTGTGATGGTAAAAAATAGAAAGGTCACATGGTTCTCATCCTCATGAAATTTATAGTCTAGTTGGAAAGATAAACATTAATTGGATAAACAAACAGACAAAAAATGTGGTTGTTGTGCTGAGGGTGTGCAACAACCAGAAGTTTCTTGTATGACTGATTGAGGAATGTCTTAGAACAACCACACTTACCAATTTGATATTCTCTACCAAAACCAAACACTCTTGAATATGTACCCAACTGAAATGTGTTCATGTATTCACCAAAAGACATGTATTAGAATATTCACAGCAGCCCTACTTGTCTTAGCTCCAAAATGCAAATGATATAAGGATGTCCATCAACAGAAAGTACTAAAAATTATGGTATATTCCTGTAATCAAATGCTATACAGTAGTGAAAGGGAAGACCTGCAACTCTACAGAGCAATATGATGGATCTAACCAACAACATAAGATTGAGTCAAAATGTATACGATACAACCATACTTACATGAAGTGCAAAACTGAGGAAGCTAATCTACGATATTAGAAATGAGTAGATGTCCTTGGTGAGGAAGTAACTAGAAATGGGCATGGAAGAGGGGCTTCTGGGTTTTGGTCATGGCCTTCTTTTGGATCTAGGAGTTGTAACATGGGTGTGCTCATTTTTCTGTTCATTTTTCTATATGTATGTTATTCAGTGTTGTAGAAAGATGAGATGCTTTCTGATGTCTGCAAGTTTCACCCTAAGGCCTTGTGAATGAAGACTGGAACTCTTTATGATCAAGTTCTAATCTACCTCTCCGGTCTTTCTTCCTTTCCCTCCCTTGTGGAAACTTACCTGACTCCAGTACCCACCCTCCCCACCCCCATTTCTCAAGAGCACCAAAATGTTTTCCATCCTCTTGATTCTATAAATGTGGACTTCTTCCCTGGAATACACCATTTCTTTTCCCCATCCAAGAGCCCTTTCTCATCAGATGCCCCAGGTCAGCTGTGATAATATATTAGCAGGAAATCATCCCAAAGTTTTCTCTCCACTCCTATATTTATCTCCTGTGTTGTTCAATTCCCTTGCTGTATTTCTTACTATGTTGTATTTACAATGGTCTGTTTACATACATCTAAAGCCCTGTATAACCTAGACTATGAGTAGCCTCAGTGGGAGGGATCTCACCTATTTCTTTTTAACTCTCAAGTGCTTGGCATAATTTCTGGCATGACATGTGTGCTAATAAATGCTTGAATAATAGATGCATGAATGGATTCTGGAATAAGTCTGACTTGGAATTCATGAAGATTAGGTTGTCAAATAAAGAAGGGAATCCAGGGAGCTGCAAATTGTCAAAACAGCAAAACTAGCAATTCTTATTTGATCAACCCAACCAGGAGATGAGGTTTCTGAAGGATTCCAGAGAAATGGTGTAGACAGACAGAATAATTACGGACGCAGGTTCTTTATCATTGATACAACGATAAAGAAAACTGAGCACACAAAAAGGACCTTTTAAGCAAGTTGATGTTAAAAGCAATTTCCATACAATAGAAAACTATAGTTTTCTCCCTCATAGCTAGTCTATGCATCTAATTCATGCATTCACTCAGTGGTTCATGCTTTCATTCAAAGCTTTTATTGAGCAGTGACTGGTTCTGTAGTAGGTGCTGGAGATCACCTGTAAAGGGAAGTTACTGACTACATAGGGAAGAAAAACCTACAAACATGTCATTAGATGGATCCAACTTGATTATTGAGAATCAGGAAACATCTATACCATTTCAGGTATTCTTGGTGTCTTTGGTAGTGCCATTTTGTTTTTATGAAACATTTTTAAATAGTCTAAATTGTATTATTTCAGTAGCTGACAAATTTTTGCCTGTATGTGTTACACAGGCAATAAGTCATATTTCCTTTTCTTTTGGAAACTAATTATAATAACCAAAAAAAGAAAAGAAAAATAGAAAAGAAACGAATTTTTAAGTACAAGTTACTCTCTATCCAAGGACACACAACGTATATTTTCTGTTTTTTCCCCAGGAAAGGCTTCTAACTTGCCACTGGGAAACATTGAGAAACTTGGTCAAGTATTACCTCTGCTTGGTTGATAAATAGGTCATCAGGAGGAAAGTGTTATGGTGATAAAATGTGATCTGTTTTAGAACCTTAGTGTCTATCCCTGTCAAAAGTTCCTTTGCCACTTTGGGGACATCATTTTCAAAAACATTTAAATATACTGGAACCCAGGATTCACCAAACAAACCCCAGCTTATTTGTCTGCCACTTTCCTAAATGTTAATCACAGCTATTGAGATTGGTCATGGCCCTGGGGAGAACTGGCCAAGTCCTCCTTTGTTCCCTTCGCTTGTATATCACTGTGCCCTCCCCTCTCTCCCTACACAATTGTGCACCAGGCGTAAACTGCATTGCATTTAATCACTTAGTTGTGCAACTGTGTCTCTTCCTTGACAAACTCGTGGAGTGGACAGAGCAGGGCTCTTCATCTTTACATCCCTGAACCCACGTTCATTGCATGACACATTATGAAGATTTTATGTTTGGGAAATTAACGGAATGAATGAATGACTTGCTGACCTTTGGTTATTTTCCACACTATTTCTCCAAAGATCCATGTTGTAAATAGTCCACATGGTGCTGGGCTTTGATTCTGCTCATATGGAGTCCTTTGATCCCAAACTGACTTGTTGGGATTTTAAAGCACTGGGCTGATAAAATATCCAGAGATTCTGGATGTTGATGCTTTCAGTGGTATGAGGGAAGACGCACTCACAAATGCAGACAACGGCCTGCAAAACAGAGAGCAAGAGGAAATGTGTGATATTACTCCTCTGGGAACCCCACTGCCCGCTAAAGAAGGAAGTCCATCTTTAAAGGGTGGCGTGACTGTTAGATGCTCAGCTGTCACTTTTTTCTCACATTTATTCTGAATGAGCACAATCCATCCATCAGTGCTTAAAGAGTTTTCCAACAGTACATTGACCTTGAATGCGGCACATTGATTTTCAGTAACGCACGGCAAATAGGGTCGTTACTGAGTCACCCAACAGTGAATGTGATTGGGAACAGATTTCTGAAATTCCAATAGGGTGCCACCTGCCCCGGATGATGGATCAGCCTACTGTAAACCATCAATCCTTGCTGAGGTCTTGAAAAGGGTGACACCTGTATGAAATTTATCATTACATACACCACCAGGCGCAGCATAAGACCACAGCAAGGCTTTTCTGTAATGGCGGGGCATCTGGAGTAAGCGGCCTGTTTTGTTTGCAGTCACATTTACTGACATGCTTTTCTGAGAAGGAGCCACTGGTGATGGTGACAAAGATGTAAGCACTACAGGGAATTACATCTGCAGCAAGGATTGAGCGGTAGATAAAGAGCCCATGTCTTAAGCTGTTAGAGGTTAACGCCAGATCAATTAAGGTGATTGTTTCTTAGATTGCATTGGACAAATGTACACGCACAAAGGGGACGTTAGCACAACCAGAGGAGAAGAACAAAGAGAAATTAACTGATGCTAAACTCCAAATCAAACTGGAAAATGATTTTATGTTCTTTTGAAATGCTGAATTATCTTAATGAAGAGTTTTCTTCCAAAATGAAGCTCCTCTGTCCTTTTTTACTTTATCGCAAAAAACAAAAAAACAAAAAAAAAAAACCCTAAGAGTGAAAGCCGAAGTTTCATAAAGAACTGGGTAATTGTAGAGGCCAATTGTAGAGGCAAAACTGCAGATTTGGGAATGTATGTCTTTTTTTTTTTTTTTTTTTGTAAAGTGATAGTGTGTTTTATTAATATAAGTAATAATAATAGTCATTTATTCTCAGCTGTGTGCAGTCACCACCCCTGGTACATCATAGGCATGACACTGACTTTTTTTGTTTTTAATGTTTTATTTATTTCTAGAAAAGAGAGAGAGAGACAGCGTGAGCAGGGAAGGGTCAGAGAGAGAGGGAGTGACAGACTCCGAAACAGGCTCCAGGCTCTGAGCTAGCAGTCAGCACAGAGCCCGACGCGGGGCTCGAACCCACGAACCGCGAGATCATGACCTAAACGAAAGTCGGACGCTTAACCGACTAAGCCACCCAGGCGCCCCGACACTGACTTTTAAATAACCATGCCATGTAGATTTGATTTTTCTCCCCATTTTACAGATGAGGGAACAGAGAATCCAAGATCTTGAGGTAGTTGCTCAGGCTTTATAGTTACGGAGAGCAGAACTGAGACTGAAAATCTTGTCTTTACTCTCTGACTTCAAAGCCCCACAAACTTTCTAGTATGGCCCTGCTGTTCCTCATGTACCATGAGAAATTCAGTCACAGGCCTTTCTGTATATCGCCTGGTTTTGTGCCTGCTCATCCATCTTAAAAGCAGTCAGAGCAGAGCACGTCCTGTGTTGCCATCCACAAGGGTTAACAGATGTTGCTAGGTATGCTCACTTTGTGAAGGTGCTCCTTTGGAAGTTGCTGAGCTCATGATTATCCTTCCCTAATTATAAGCTGCTCAGGATTGGGAGAGTGTTTGGAGGTCTGGGTATATTATAATTGATGGCTTTGAAACACACACCTCAACCCACCAATCGCCTCTCCTTGTTTCAGACACTCTGGCACTGGATGGACATGATTCCCCCTTCCAGACCCAGGGGCTGACATCCAGCCAGGTAGACCCTGCAGTGATGATAGGGAGAGCCTCCGTGAATCCAAACTGAGCCCGAGCTACTCATAGGAAGGTTTGGAAAGTGCTCACCTCACTTCCTTTTGATAATTAAGTTCTGCCTCGGTGGGGGATTCCAGGCCTGTAGCAAAAGTGGGCTGCTGGGCGATTCTGCTTGTTCCTGGAGGTCTTCTCTGCTTGACTGACTTTCTGGACCAGGCACAGAGGTCTGTTCCCAAGATACACCTCCATTCATCTTGACCCCCTCCTCTTTCCTCCATTTGAGCTTAGGTTCCCAAAGCGTCCTGTATGCCTCTGGACTATATGGTTTTGTAGAGCTTATGTCTTCTTCATCTTGTTTATTTTGAGAACCTAGTACCAAGCTTTGTACATATAAGAAGACCCTTGTTGCATGTTCATTGGAAGACAAAAAAAGAAAAAAATACCGGAGGGGCCCATCATGGTCTAGAAGCATTTGCTTGCTCCCATTCTTCTACCTCACAGAGGCTGCCAGACCATGTACCATCAGCAAAGGAAAGATTATGGCCTTTCTGTGATAGTGACATGAAGACAGTAAGGCTTTCCTGGGATTTATACGCTGAGGGTGTGAACAATGCAGCTGCCAAGACAGCCCATTCCTGTGTCTTACATACAGCAGAAATTTAACAAATGTCCATTGAAAACACAATTATTTGTTAAATAAATGGATGAATAGGCATCTATTGAATGAATAAATATCCGAGTGAATGGATACTGTAAATAAGTAAATATTTGCTGAATGAACAGACGGAGGGCTATTTGTTGAATGACATGACTTGGCGATGTCCAGTTTCCCACAGCGCGAGGAATTCAGGCTGAACCAATACAGCAGATGACTTTGCATCTAAACTTGTCAATGTGTTGTGTTCAAACTGCCCAAATACCCGAACTCCCTGACTACCCAATTGATTGAATTGACTGCATAGACATCTGTCCTCCAAATTCCAAAAACTTCCAAACGATTCTAGTTTCTGTGTCTAAGGATAAACCTCCCACTCATTTTTGCTATTCATTTCCTCATTTTTGAGTGATGAGAAAAATGGTATCCCGGGTGGTGGGCACACTGTGTGTGTTCAAGGAATGAATGGTGTTTCCTAAACTTCTATTCCAGGAGCTATCAGTATTCATAAAGGAGACCAAACACATGACAAATGTGATTAGAAACGACTGTCAGATAATGACAAATAAGTTCTAATAAAAACAGACACAATCTGAACAATTACTTGAAATGCAGGTATTTATCAAACAGAACGAGATTAAAAATGACCATATTGCATTAAAGAAATCAAACGGATGGAATTTTAAATATGCAACTTGGCCGTTTCCCTTTGCTCACGCCTTCCTCCTCACCAGGCTCTGTGCACAGAAATGGGGTGGGAGTGAATTTAAACAAAGAGCATTCTAAGGCACACTGAAGTATTCACATTTTTTACCCATGTTATCTCCGGAGTTGGACACTGCAGAAAAATGAAACCACAGTATAGAAGAGAGTGGGACAGATGACAGCCTCTCAGACTCCAATTGTGAGAAACAATGGAGAGAAGGCAAATAGCTGACTGTTCTCTGCGTGGGTGAGGGGTGCCCCCTGGGCCCCTCGGACACTGTTGTCAAAGGGCCATGTCTTATTAATGGAAAGGCCCAGATAGACTGATCTATGGAAAAAGAACTCACCGGACACTGTTGGTCAGGAAGCCTTTCTTGCTCCCCTGTCAATTCACGAACTATCATCTTTATTTTAGAGACTTAAAGAAATTCTGTGACTCTGACCACGAGGCACCAGAAGAGCCTGAGGTGAAAATCTTACCCATTCTTTAGCTTCCTGCTGAAGTAGTGAGCATATTTGTAAATACCGTCACTCATCATGATAATAATGATAATAGTAATCAGGATATGTGTTTCCATTTTAATTGCCACCATGATTTATAACTTATGGATATGAAAAATCTTAAAAAGTTCTAAAACGTTAAATACAACCCCTGTCATCTACCATTTAGTGAAAGTTGTCTACATGCCAAGTTCTGAGCTCTGGACACTCTCCAGGTTCTGAGGGGCCCAAAGCTTATATAATCTCGGGGCTGTCCTTAAGAAACATAATGCACGGTTAAAAATACAAAATGGCAAATATGAAAGTGAATGTTTATTTGGAAAGAGAAGATTACAAATTAGAAATTTTTAACAAGGTTTTAAAAATACTACAAACGTCAAATACTCCCGGAGGAGCCTACAGGAGAGAAAGGCCTGAAGCTTAAGCTTCATCAGCGTTGACAAGGTGGACCTGACACTATTCTGACACTCTTTGGGATTATGTTCTTTAATCCTCCTCACCATCCTACAAAACAGATGCAACAATTTTTGACATGCTATAGGTTCAGAGATGGTGGCTCAAAGGGGTGAAATCACCGGCCTGGGATTGTAGAGCCAGGATTTGCTTTCGGCTCCAGGACCAAAGGTGACGCTTCTCGTCATGATGCTGGAGGCCCCCCAGGCACCCTGCATTCCGCACAAGCCCTCAAGCTGCAAAGACAAGAACTACATGCCACATGGATCTGGGAACGTCAGAACTGGGGTGTACATTGGGTCAGTGTCCAAACAGGTACCACCTCAATTAAAAGAAAGGAGGTGAGGAAGGAAGGAAAGGAGGGAGGGAAAGGAGGGAGTGGTGGAAGAAGAGGCAGTGGTCAGGCCAACTCACATTCTTTGATCAATAGCCGTGTTGGGCAACTGTGCCCTAAACCGAATCACTGATGGGCATCTTTCTTGACTTAAAGAATCACATGATAGGATGTCTCATTGGTTGAGAGTTGACTGTTGTCTATGGCGACAATCATTTTTTTTCTGGAAGAATCCATAGCCTATCCTTGAATACCTTCTCCCCACCCCACCCAGTGTGCTTATTGTGGCCAGACCCCATTCTCGTTTCTCTTAGACGATAACATCTGGTTACTCATACCCACCTTCCTTCAGAATAAGAAACACGACAGAAGTTGTCAGACTTTTGACTTTTGAGTTTGTAGGAAACTGTTTTTGTTCCAGCTCTCCAGCACTCACTGAGATTATCTGATATCAACATCATTTTACATTAATCCAAAGTGATATACAGGTTTTCCTTTAAAGATTCCAGATTTGTTGAAATATTTTTATTTCTGTCTTTCCTGCTCCTCAACTAGGATGTGTGGTAGCTATAGAGAACAAGGAATAATCATCTTATCCCTACATGCTTTGAAAATGAAACAGGTGGGAAGAGGTTGTAAATAGAGTGTGGATGGGTGAGTTTTTCAAGGATGTAGAGGGTTTCTGCCCCAGCACGTCCAAGGATCCGTGGTACTGGCTAGTGATAAAAGTGATGGGAGCCCTTTTAGGGAGGAGGCTCTTTGCCTTGCAAAAGTACAAGTTTTGCTTTGGCCTAGGGAAACAAGTCTGGCCCAGAGTGGGGCATAGGTGGCTCTCTTTCTTTATCTTGGGCCAACTCTGACTCTCTTCTGACTTCTAGTCCTGTCCTGGTATGTTTGTATTAAACACCATGGGTTGGAAAGGCTTATTATGAAATCAGCAGTGACATCATAGGGATCTCCTGATGTAACATTTCAGAACTTCCGTATATGACTCAGTACCTATTTGACCCTTCTTGACATAGCTGACCATTAGGATGTGGTCTCCAACCCACCAAACCTTCAGAGCCTATCCCAAACTTATAGCTCAACCTCTTACCATTTAGAATGATGATACTTATCCTAAGTCTCCCTGCCAGATGGGTCCACCTTAGTTTGTTTATTTATTTATTCAATATTCATTTAGCAAATACCAATTATGAATCTGTTATATGCCAGGAGCTTCACTGGATTTTTCTACATCACAATCCGAGTTTGATTAGAGGGAAATTGAAAAAAAAAAAAAAAGAACTTCACTCAACATATGCTTGTCTGTTGGCCAACTTTAACACAAGGTCATTGGGGAACTGCTCTAGCATTGTTGACTTCCAAGTCAGAGAGTTCCTTGTTTAGCCAAGGGCCTCTCCAGCTTTTATCACCCAAAGCTTATGGAACATCAGAAGCAGTTTCCAAACAAGGAGTCAAGGATCAGAGGCAGAGGCCAGAAAGCCACTAGGACTCATCTTCATCAAGATATCCTCTCTCTTTCCTGCATCATGTGTTTCCTTTCTGGAATGGACCGTGCCCACCAGCATGCAAACACCTATCACCTTCCCATCCCACCTTACACCACTTTCCACTCATTCTCTCTGCTCTGGATTTTCTCATGTTCGGAACTTATCAATCTCTTTTCCAATATGAAGGCTTTGCAGATGTTGTCCCCTATATGACACAGAAAACGTGTTCTAGTTGGCTCCTTGGCCATACTGGAAATCTCATCTTAAACAGTTAATCTTCACAGAGACCTTTCATACCACCCTGTGCAGAGGTGGTCTGACCTTCCTTTTCTTTCTGTGATCCTCATTTGTTTCCTACTTAGCTTTTACCACAGAATGTGATCACCTTGTTTTTATTTTCTATTGTTTCCATCTCCCCACTAGAAAGCAATCTCCATGAAAGCAAGGATAGCTTCAAGAGTGAAGAAATCACCTTGTTCAACATTGTTGTCTTGGCATGAATTATATCCTTTCTACATATTTACTGAAGGAATGACCATTTAACTGGATGCATGAATGGATGCACCCTCAAGTAGCTTTGCCCCTGGTGCAGAATAAAGTTCCACAGAATTAGGGATGGTCAGTAATGTCCATTTTTGTCATGGATCAACAGGATAGCCCTGATCAACTGCAGGAGGTGGGAGTGGAGGGCAGGCGAAGAGGACCCAGGCAACAAAGATTTTATGTGAATGTAAGATGTTTACTACCCACCATCTTTGATGTGTGTGTGTGTGTGTGTGTGTGTGTGCGCGCGCCCACCTGAGGTTCTCTTGCTGATCATCCATGTGACAGCAAACACCTACCTGAAAATTTCTTTGCATGGATTAGCTCAGGTATGGAACTGCTCATTCAGAAGGATGTGGGGAGGATGACAAAGGCCAAGGTCAGCAGACAAGCTGCCCGGCTGGCTGGCTGCTTTGTATGAGCTTCCTGTTTACCCTGAAGCTCCGTGTCCAGTCATTGTCCTTCCCTACTGGGTGGACTTCCCATCTCCCTGCAGAAGAACATGGAAAAAGAGAAAAATCAAAAACACATTGTGAAGCTGAGATGGCTGGAAGCTGCATGGAGGTTCAGAAAGAGCACAGGCCTGGGGACCAGAGAGACCTCG
This sequence comes from Crocuta crocuta, assembly GCF_008692635.1. NCBI lineage: Eukaryota > Metazoa > Chordata > Mammalia > Carnivora > Hyaenidae > Crocuta > Crocuta crocuta. The sequence goes on along the minus strand of NW_027528369.1, from coordinate 3,938,633 downwards.
TGGGAGTCTGTGCCCTGCCATTTACCAAGGCGGGGCTGCAGGATGGTCACTTAATCCCTAAGCCTCCATTTACTCATCCATCAGAGGACAACATAGAAATACCTCCAACACAGAACTTTATGACGGCTAAGTGAAAAAATATACGTGATGTATTTAGCACAGTGCTTGGTACCTAATAAGCATTACCAAAAATTAAATAGTTTAATTTAAATAGCAGTATTACTAGCAAGGTAGCGGTGGTAGTTGTCGTGAGAGTAGTGGCAGGAGGGGCAGCTACAATAGAATAGCAGGAGGCGTTGTACTCTTACTAAGCAGAGGAGGAGGGAGTGCAATCGGCGGTGTTGATGGTCACTGTAGCAGGGAGGAGCAGGATGGTGTGTCCCCAGAGAGGCCGTAGTGGTAGTTGTAGTAGCAGTGAGGGGTGTAGGAGGAGGTATAGACCTGATGGTGGGGATGGTAGTAGTTGTAGCATTTGTAGTGGTAGGGATAGACATAGTAATAGTTTCAGAAATCATAATGGCAGTAGGCACTCGTACACTAATCATAATTACAGCAATAATAGCGATGGTGGTCTAAGAATCAATTTTCTTCCCGTCTTCTTGGGCCTATGCTTTCAAAATTCTCAGGGTTGATTTGTAGTAAGTACTGTACGCTGGCTAGTTTTGAAGAATCTCTGACGTGCTATGAAGTTCAAAAAGCAGATGAACATGCCCTATAAAAAAAAAAATGAATGGCTTTCAAGAAGTTCTAGGAGTTAACCCTAGAGTCTGGCACATGGGGAGGGGGGCGCTTCCGACCGGAACACAGGGAACACGCATGAGAAATTGTGAGCACCCTACTTCATTCTTTCCCCTCAGCAATAGTGAAAAGCCTAGTGAATGGAAAAGAAAGGATGCCCTGGCCCAGATCTGTGCCTACCCAGTCCACCCAGTACCAGCTATTGCCACGTGCCCCAGTCACTCCTGTGCAGAACATGAGGGAGGAGGCTATCCTCATGTTATAAATAAGGGAACAAAGCTTCGTGGGTGGGTAGAACCTTGGCCAAGGTTACACAGCTGGTCCGAGGAGAGCTGGGACTGCAATCCAGGCCTGTTCATCTCACCAGGGACCCGGCCGGCCTCCTGTCGCCCTCTTGTGAAGGCCGTACTGGGTTAAGGAGCACAGAGGTCCCAGTGTTCACTTTGGGAATGCACAGACATTAATTTGTCCTCAGCTAGATTGTAAACCCTTCAAGAGAAACCCAAGGATGTTCTCTGCATCACACATGGTGCCCATCAAGCCACAACAACAATTAAAACAAAAAGAACCACTTTATTGTTCAACTATCATGCGCTGGCAATTGCCCTCGAGACGGAGTTATGTGTAAAAAGTATCCAGAGGGAAACTGAACTAGCGCTGTGACATGCTTTTGGCTAGAAAGAAAACAGACGGAGGGGAGTCAGAGGGGAGCTGAGGTCCAGCTTCATCCCTTGTTTTCTGAGAAATAGGAGAATAGCAAATTACTTTGCCTTCCTGAGTCTGTTTCCATATCGCTCAGACAACCAAATTTCTCTCTTTGAATTTTCACACTTGGAAATAACTTCCATGTAATACACACCGTGGTGCCTGGCAATTGATAAGTAGCAGCGGCGGGCAGGGAAGGAGGCGCTGGAGCCCTGGCATAGCCATTTACTAGCTGCGTGAGCTTGGGCAAGCTCTTAACCCTCCATTGCCTCAGTTTCCCCACCTGTAAAATGAGGGGATAATAATAGGATCTCATGGGGTGAGGACTCACTGAATGAATACACATATGGTATCTTTGGGAGTGTTTGATACACAGTTAATGCTCAATAAGTTTTAAGAATTAGCAGAATCAGGGGCGCCTGGGTGGCTCAGTCGGTTGAGGATCCAACTTCAGCTCAGGTCATGATCTCACGGCTCGTAGGTTCGAGCCCCACGTCGGGCTCTGTGCTGATAGCTCAGAGCCTTGGGGCCTGTTTCAGATTCTGTGTCTGCCTCTCTCTCTGACCCTCCCCTGCTCATGCTGTCTCTCTCTCTCAGAAATAATACATTTAAAAAAATAAAAAAAAGAATTAGCAGAATCAGTATCCATATTATGGAAGGTGTTCTAAAAATAAATACGAGGCAAGACAATCTAATCTGCAGAAGGGAGGATATTTGAGGTGGGCCTTGAAGCAGAAGCTGTAAGGCTATGAGGTCCCACAGATTTCTAGCAAAGAAACTAGTGTAAGCATGTTGGTGGGAAAGGTGTGGCTTTCATAGGAAAGGGAGAAGAATTATTGCTAGCATCACATGTGCACCTGCTACTTCCAGGAAGATGGGGTGAGGTGAGGGAAGGGCAAGGCCATTCCTTTGCTGCATCTGGACTGACCGCAGGCATCATCCTGACACTTATATTCCACTTTTTCTCCATGTGTTTAACTCTGCACACTGTGTACTGATTTGTCACTTTTTTAGGGTAAGATTACGTCTCTGAGTAAGCTGATTAGTGTTAGACTGATTGTTTTAAAATAACTCAAGCGGCATCTGAATTTATTTACATACATGATATTGCCTTCTATAAACACAGCTGTATGCAAAAAGAAAATTCAACGGTATTTTGGGAAGTTAAGCCAACAGTTTTAGCTGTAATAAAGGCAGCCTTCTCGTTCTGGTTTCTCTTTATTATTTTTTTTTTTCTTTCTGGATTAAGGTTTTACAGGAGGGGTGGACCCAAGTATTTGTGCCCAGAAGGGTCTCAGGCACTGAGTAAATAGAAGCTCTGGTGGCCGTGGGGAGCATGTCACCAGCAGGCAGAGAGTGTCTTTGGAGGGGGTGGCTCTGCAGAGGCAGGTGAACTTGACGTCTAGTCCTGGCACGGATTTCACAAAGCCATGTTGACTTCTGTGCCAGCTCAGGGTTAGGGCTGATTCTAACTTCTGCTGCATAGAGAAAGCCTTTTTTGATTTTGTTGATTCCACATGCATATACTGAACACCATTCTGTGTGGCCAGGCTCTGGGTTAGCTCTGGAGATATCATGATAAACACGTAAGGCAGAGATCCTGCCCCCAGGGACCTGAAAGTGTACTGACAGAGTGAGGCATTCAGTAAGAAGCTGTGAAAATGGCTTTATAATTGCAAATATAGCAAATAAACCAAGTACAGGAACACAGGAGAAAATGGATACACTTAGCCTGGATGTGGGTGGGCAAGGGAAAATGCCTTTGAAGAAGGGACATTTAAACTGAGCAAACAAAAAAGATGGGTATGAATTGGCAACTTGGAAAGACAAGGAAAGCGTGTTGCCTGCAAGAGAGAGGAATCTGAGATGTCCAAGGAAGAAGAGATGGGTCAGTGTGGCTACGGAGGAGAGTGAGGTGAGGCTACTGGAGAGGTCAGAACCAGAGCAAATAGGATTGGGCAAGCTATGCCCTGGATTTTCACTTTACCCTCCAAACAATGGGAATCCATCGATCGATGAGTTTCAGCCCTGGAGTGACATGGTCAGATTTGTGTTACAAAAAGATCAGTTGGGCTCCCAGGGGAGAATGGATCTATAGGAGAGCCAGCAATGGATGGGGCTTATCAGTCAGTTGGCTACTGCAGAGATCCAAGCAAGGAGTGGGGGGACATTGATTAAGAGGGAAGATGGAAATAGGAATAATCATTGGGGTTCATATTTGAACATGAGGAAAGGAAATATTAGGTCCAATTACCCCTTTCCCTCCACTGTTGCCTGAACAAATGTGGACATAGTGGTGCCGCTTAAGGAGACAGACTAAATAGGAGGGAACCAGGTTGCGGAGAAAAAGGAAATTGAAGAGTTCTTTCTGATTGACATAAAATTTAAGATGATTGTAGACTTCCAACAGGAGATAGTGGGAAGGTAGAAGATGGATAGGTCTGGGGCGCCTGGGTGGCTCATTCAGTTAAGCGTCTGACTTCAGCTCAGGTCATGATCTTGCAGTTCGTGAGTTCAAGCCCCGCATCAGGCTCTGTGCTGACAGCTCAGAGCCTGGGGCCTGCTTCAGATTCTGTGTCTCCCTCTCTCCCTGCCCCTCCCCTGATCACACGGTCTCTCTCTCTCTCTCTCTCTCCCTCAAAAATAAATAAATGTTTAAAAAAAAAAAAGAAATTAAAAAAAAAAAGGAAGAAGAAGATGGATAGGTCTGACTGTCTCAGGAAAGACTTGGGCTGGAGATTTTGCTGGGAGATAAAGTATGGAAAGCCACGGGAAGGATGAGATTAGCCCCAGAGAGAGAGGGCCGGGAAAAGAGGTTTAGGAACCCACAGCCGAATGAGAACGTCTCTGTTCATTTCAAAGCACAGCAGGCACGTCCTGCCTGGGGAGCAGGTCTCTGACACAAGTTTTGTGTATCATAGGGTGGGACTCAGAAAGTAAGCTGTGCACACAAAACAGGGCACCGATTCCAACCAGAGGATTTACGCTGTTTGTCCCCCGATGCGTCACGATGCAGGAAAATGTCAGCGTTAAACCCACAAAGGATTTATGTCAGCACTCCACTGCTGCCCGTTTTGAAATCCAGTACAGCAGGGATTTATTAGGCACTGCCGCTTGATCATTTTTTTCTTGGAATTTTGACCGTAGCACATTATCTTTTGATTATTTAAGCTCTTGTTATAGTTTAACCCATTGCCACAAAGTCTTCTGGGTAACGTGGAAACTTCAGTGTCCAGGGAAAGGGAAAGAAAAATAAGAAGGAGAAAAGTTGGTAAGAGGATCATTTTCCTCTGAAAATGCCTCCGTTTGGAAAAGTTATCGCAGTGGAATTACCGTCACGTGTCAAGAGGCGGTTTGGTGGAAGCTAGAATGCGCCCCAACCCTAGTGCTGCCACTCAGCAGCCATGTCACTGGGACCCTTCACCTCCGCCTCCGTCGTGTCTTCTACGAAATGGAGAAAATGATAATGCCTACCTCAGAGGTTGATGTAAAGATTTGGTGAATTCGTACAGAGACTTGCTTAGAAATCTTTCTGATACCTGTAAGTGCTTCTTCAGCGTTCGCTAGTGTAATCCTCACATAGCCAGCAGGGGCCTACAGCTGAGGGAGGAAGCCCCTGATCACTGAGTGTTTTCCCTGATCAGCCGCTGATCACCTCTGCGCTCAGGCCACCACACAGCTTGCAGTGTCAATTCCTAGGAAGAAAAAGCGTGCATTTTATCCTAAGTCCTACTGAGACCTTTTTTATTTTTTTACTTTTTGGCTAATGTTAAAATAGATTGAAGTCCTGAAATACTGGGGAAAAAAAAAAAAACCTTGATGTACAAAGATGTTTATCACAACATCTTTTATGTTGGAGGATATGGCAAACAACTGAGATTTCCCATAACGAGGATATGATGAGATAAAATCTGGCCCATATGCTTGATGAAATGTAAAGTAATTAACATTATTTTATGTACATGTGAGTGATTATATGTACATATGCACATCCTATATATACATATATATATATGCTATTTATGCTAGAAAATCCATAATTGGGCTTGGGATAGAGACATTTGTTACACATTGTACATATTCTGTAATGATTGAATATTATTAGAGAATGGGCTTTAATTTTTGTTCTTTATATATTTTCATGTCAAAGACAGCTAGTATTTTCATAATCAGCTTTACTGAGGCAACATTTGCATAAAATAAAATCCACCAGTTTTGAGACTATAATAAATGAGACTTTTCAAAAAAATAAATGAGGCTTGAAAAGTGTATCTAGGTGTATAACCACTTTTACAATCAAAGTGTAGGACCTTTCCAGCATCTCCTGAACCTCCCTCGTGACCCTTTGCAGATAGTTTCTTCCTCTTGTCATCCCTAAAAACCATGGTTTACTTTCCATGACTCTATTTGTGTTGGATCTGGAATTTATATGAATGGAATCTCCTGTGTAATCTTCAGCCCCACCACCTTGACATAGCGTGCTTTGGAGATCTGACTGATACTGAATGGATCTGTAATCTGTTCTTTTTTTATTGCTGAGTAATATTCTGTCCGGACATATCACAACGTGTCTCTTCACATAGACAACCACTTGAGTTGTCCCTAGTTATAGGCTATAATAAATAAAGCTGGTATGAGCATTACAGTACTGTCTTGTGTAAACAAGCTTTCATTTGGTAAATAGCTAACCTTGGTAAATACCGAGGAGTAGCTTTCTGGAAGCGTATGGTAAGTGTGCATTTAGCTATGAAAAACTGCCTCATGGTTTTCCAAAAGATCTGTACCATTTCACATTCCCACTGGCAATGTATGAGATCACCCACTTATTCCACATTCTCACCAATATTTGCCATTATCTGGCTTTTAAATTTTAGTCATTCTAGCAGGTATATTGTTGTATCTCTTGTGGTTTTAATTTGCATGTCCCTGGTAACAACTGATGTTGAGAATATTTTTATGTGCATATTGTCTCTCTTTGTGGAAGTGTCCAGATATTTTACCAATTTTTCACAGAGTTGTTTGTTTTTCTCTTGTTTAATCACAAGACTTAGTTTGATATTCTGGATATAATTCTTTTAGCAGATATTTTACAAATATTTTCTCCTAGGCTTAGTTTTTTTATTTTCTAACAGTAAAAGCCTTAACTTTGATAAAGTTCAATGTATCACTGTTTCCTTTATATTCTTCATGCTTTTGGTATTCTTAGCTATAAATTCATTTTCTTTAGTAGATATAAGCCATGTTGGTTATCTATATCTTCTTGAAGGAACTTGGGTTGTTTTGTATCTTTCAAGAGATTTGCAAATTTTATCTGTCATCAAATGTATTGAAATGAAGTTGTTCATAATATTCCCCTATTGTCCTTTTCATGTCTGCAGAATCTATTGTGATCTCTTTCTCTTGATACTTGATATTAGGAATTTGTGCCTTTACCCTGCTCATCTCTCTCTTATGTGTGTGTTCATTCTAAAGATTTACCAATTGTATAGCTCTTTTCTAAGAACTTTCTTCCTGCTTCATTTATTTTCTTGATCTATTTTTGTCAATGATTGCTCATTTTTTAAATTATTTCTTTGCTTTAGCTTCCTTTGTTGTAGTTTGATTTTCTTCAAATTTATTAAGGGGGAAGCTAAGATGACTGATTTGAGACCTTTCTTTAATATAAGCATTTAATGGTATACTTTTCCCTGTAGGTGCTGCTTAGGCTGCATCTCACAGATTTTGACATCTTGTGTTTTCATTTTTATTTATTTCAGAATGCTATCTAATTTCTCATGTGATTTTGTCTTTGGTCAATGAATTATTTAATAGGTTTTTGGTTTGGNAGAGAGAGAGAGAGAGAGAGAATGAGAATCCCAAGCAGGCTCCATGTTGAGCATGGATCATGGGGCTTGATCCCTTCACCCTGGGATCATGACCTGAGCCGAAATCAAGAGTTGGATGCTCAACCAACTGAGCTACCCAGGTGCCCCTTGTTTAATAGTCCTTAGTTTGATTTTCAAATGTCTTGGGATTTTCTGGATATTCTTCTATTATCAATTGATAGTTTAATCCCACTGCAGCAAGGAACATATTTTACATGATTTCAACTATGATAAATTAATTAAATTTTGTTTTATGGCCTAGAATATAATTTATGTTGGTAACTATTCAACGTGCCCTGAAAAAGAATGGATATCATGCTGTTAATGGATGGAGTGTTCTAGAAATGTCAAGCAGGTCAAACTGGTTGATATAGCATTGTTTGAGTCTTCCACATTCCTACTGATTTTCTGTCAACTCTTTCTATCATTTACTGAGAGAGGAGTCTTGAAGTCTCCAAATATAACTGTGGTTTTGTCAATTCCTCATTTCAGTCCTATCATATGTTGCTTCATGGAATTTGAATCTCTCTATTAGGTACACATCTATTTAGGATTGTTATGTCCTCTTGATGAATTGACTCCTTAAGCATATAAAATATCCTTCTTTACTCCAGGAAATATTACTTGTTTTGAAGTCTACTTTTTATGATATCAGTATAATCTCTCCAGCATTCTTTTTATTGGTGTTTTCTTGGTATATCTTTTACCATATTTTCATGTTAACCTATCTATGTGTTTATGTTTAGAGCAGGTGTCTTACAGAAGCATATAATTGAATGTGATGGCTAATTTTATGTGTCATCTTAGCTAGGCTGTGGTATGGGTTGTTTGGTCAAACACCATTCTAGGTATTGTTGTAAAGGTAATTTTTAGATGAGATTAAATTTAAATCAGCAGACTATGAGTAAAGTAGATTTTTTAATCTAATGGGGGTAAGCCTTATCCAATCAATTGACGGCCTTAAAAGATTAAGGCTCCTGAGGAAGAAGTAATTCTGCTTCCATGTTGCCTTCAGACTCAAGATTGCAACATCATTTCTTCCTTGTGTTTACAGACTATTGGCCTACCTTGAGGATTTGATGCCCCATAATTGCATGAGCCAATTCCTTAAAGCAAATCTCTATATACACTCTGTTGGTTCTGTTTCTCTGGAGAACCCTGGTTAATACATTGTGTCTTGCTTTTTGATACATTGTGACAATTTCTGACTTTAATTGGAAGTGTTTAGACCATTTACATTTAATGTAATTATTGATATAGTTGAGTTTTAATCTATTATCTTGTTATTTGTTTTATATTTAATCCTCCTGTTCTTCTTTTTTCCTCTCCTTTTTCTTCTTTCTTTTGAACCAATCAGGTATTTTAAAATGTTATTTTATCTCCACTAAGGCTTACCATACTGGCTCTTTGTCTATGTTTTTAAAAATGTTATGCTATGAACACATATAATATAGTTATACATGTATGTATACATATATATGTGACATATATATGTAACTTACTCTAGGCCACCACCAAATAATGTATCCCTTCATGTACAGCAGCTTACATGTATTACCTCCCTAACTTTTTTGATATTTGTGTCATATATTTTACCTTTATAGGAATACTCAATCCCACAATAAACTATTTTTCCTTAGATAGTCAATTATATTTTAAGAGTTGGGGGTTTTTTTGCATGAAGGAAGATGAAGGGAAAAAGTAATTTATATGCACTTATATATTTACTATTTCCATCACTCTTCATTCATCTGTTTAAAGCCAAATTATTATATCCTACCATTTTATGTTGCATAACTGTCAACAAGGATTCTTCTGTCCTTTTCATCTTTGTTCTTCTGTACATAATTTGCAATATCCCTCTGATTGCTCTTAAGATTTTCTTTTTATCTTCAAATTTCATCAATTTTATTTTGATGTACTTTGGAATGGTTTTCTTTGGATTTATTCTGTTTGTGGATTGTGGTACCCCTTGGATCTGTAGACTTCTAGTTTTCATCAAATTTGTAAGATTTTCAAACATTGTTTCATCATTTTTTTCTGCCTCCTCCAACCCCTTCTTAGAATCCGGTTACTTATACATTAGACTACTTTCTATTTTACAGAGGTTATTGACCCTTTGTTTATGTTATTTGTGGGTTTTTTTCTCATTTAAAAAAAAAACTTTTTATTCTATTTGTAAGGTCATTAGTTTTGTCTTCTGCATTGTCTAATCCATTATTCCCATTGCATGTATTTTCATTTCAGATATTGTATTCTCCATGTGTATAAGTTCTATTTGGTATCTTAAAAATATATTTCATTTCTCTATTAATCATGCTCTTATTTTCCTTTATCTTCTTGAATATACAAGATATATTTAAAATTGTCTTAGAATAACTTATTTTTAGTTCTGATGATCAACTTTTTTTCTCTTGGTTTTTGGTCTACTTTTTTGTATGTCTGGACATTTTTGATTGACTATAGGACATTGTAATATATTGTTAATTGCTTGATTTTGTTGTATTTTTGACTCTCAGTTATTTAGAATTTGTTGGATCCTTTTGAGTCTTACTTTTAAGCTTTGTTTTGCTGATTAGCATTTAGTCTGATTTATCCCCAATACTAAGGCCTTCTGAGAATTCTACTTAATGCCGTGTGTGTGTGTGTGTTTAATGTTTAATTTATTTCTGAGAGAGAGAGAGAGAGAGAGAGAGCGCGAGCGAGCGATACAGCGTGAGCAGGGGAGGGTCAGAGAGATATAGAATCTGAAGCAGGCTACAGGCTCCGAGCTAGCTGTCAGTACAGAGCCCAACGCAGGGCTCGAACCTACGAACCGTGAGATCATGACCTGAGCCGAATTCGGACGCTCAACCGACTGAGTCCCCAGGCACCCCTCCCTGTGTTTTGTTTTTTTTTTTTTTAATATTTTTTATTTATTTCTAGGGGAGAGAGAGAGAGAGCGCGAGCGAGCGATACAGCGTGAGCAGGGGAGGGTCAGAGAGATATAGAATCTGAAGCAGGCTACAGGCTCCGAGCTAGCTGTCAGTACAGAGCCCAACGCAGGGCTCGAACCTACGAACCGTGAGATCATGACCTAAGCGAAAGTCAGACGCTTAACGGACTAAGCCACCCAGGCGCCCCTGTGTTTTTTTAAGATCTTTTTTCCTCTGGCTGGTGGGAAGACAAACTATTCTCAGTTCTAGTTGAGCTTGAAGAATTTTTCTTCCTCTCACTCTCATGGGTAATTTGTTCTCACTCATGTACAAATTAATACTCTGCCAAAGAATCCGGGGCATCCTGATGCAGGTTTCTCAAGCTCTTTCTGTATGTACCTCTCTTGTCATATTACTCTGACCCACAAGTTCTAGTTGTCTAGGCTTTCCTTTACTCTGACTTCTCTTTCCTTAATCAGCAAGATTGAGTTGAGTCTGTTTAGGTTTTCATTCTCTGTATTCTGTCCTGGTAACTGACTCCAGTCAATACCATGTTAAAATCCTAGAACTTACCTTATCCATCTACTTTTTCTCAGGAATCATAGTCCTATAGTGCCTGTTGTCCAATGTCTAAAAGCTGTCATATACTTATGTAATATATAATTTATATATTAATATATATATATAATTTATTTCTACTTGTATAAGAGGATAAATCTGATCCTTGTTAATTAACATTAGTCAGAAATGGAAATCTGGAGTTATGTTTTATTCTGTTTTCCTGACAATTAATAATTTAACTATAAAATGTGAACATTTTGCAAAAATATTAGAATATGTTTTCATAGTGAAAATTAGAATATATATACATGTGCACATTATTGTTATGCCATCTGTACAGAAATAGCATGAAATAGCAATGAAAGATATTATGGGTCCTCATATAGTTGTCTTTAGATGGTAAGACTATACAATATATTTTTCTTTCTTCTTACCTTTTTTTTTTTTGTATTTTCCTAACTTCTTAATGGAAATCAAGAACTTGCTTTTATGTTGGAAAATAACCTTTATTTAAAAACTAATTAAGACTACTAAATAGTATACACTGAGGAAGTAATTCTGGGGTAGAAAGTTCTCATCTACAAAAAAAAGTTAACATCCACATGCAGATTATCTTTTTATATAGCCAATCCTGGCATATCCTCATACTTCCCTTATTTCCAAAATATAATTTAGGCTTATAATAAACATAGATACAATAAAATAATAAAAGTGTCAAATGAAGGTTAAAGTTCAAGATACAGGAAATGGAATGGGCGGAGAGTATATGGGTTGAGTGGAGAATGGTGGGCGGGGCATAGAAAGGAAGTGCTATAATTTTAGCAGCAAACCCAGCCTAAGGATTGCCTTGGAAATTGAGCACAAAATTTGTCAGGGAGCTTACTGGCAGCCAAAACAAAAAGGGAAAGAGTGGGATTTCGACTCTCAGAGTTTAAAAGTTATTTGATCTAGGATTCTCTTTTTAATTTTATATATTCCATTTCTTCTGAAAGAACATTTCCCCCATAAATTAGATCAAATAAATGCTCCACAGATAGAAATGTTGTGCTCAGCTCTTTCAGGACAAAAAAGAATGTCAGGCATAGACCCTTTCCTTAATGGTACTGGGATCCTAGAGAGTAGGGAAGACACTAACATAAACCTGGAATCATTTGAGACTGAAACAAGACAGCGTATGATTGATCTTAACTTAAAGTCAAAGCCTGAAAGATTCCAGTTAAAGGGCGACCTTTGATTCTTAATGGAGGGGTGAGTATGGATAGGCACAGCGGAAGGGAAAGGCATTCTGGGGAAAATGCATAACACAGAGTAAAGCAGAGAGGAAGATGAAGGGATTGTAGATGTCCTGGAAAGGGTAGGTGCTGAGCATGCCTGTGGGGGAGCCAGTGGATTTGGAAATAAACACACGGACTCTTCCCTGATGAATTATTCCGCTCAAGTCATGCATGAGTCCTAAATGTCGCGGTGGAGGAAGCACTGACAATAATCCACAAGCTCTCAGTTCCAATCCTATCTTGGCTAAATCAAAGGAATTAAGTAAAGAAATGAAATATCCAACATCTTGAGGTTTTCAGTAGGGCTGGATGAAGGTTCATATCTTAATGCACCAGGCTCTCATACGTGCTAAGGCTTTTTGTTCCATTTCAAAGACAATACAAAACCTCACATACAGGAAGGAATAGTTTTGAGTTCAAATCTAGTCTTCATTATTTTTATATTGTATTAACCTTGCAAGCCATTTCTGGCCAGCAGAGCTGAGGCTCTGGACTTCTAATGAAAAGTTCCCTGACGCCGAGCCGCAAGGTAGCATAGAAATTTTGTCTTCTCAGTTACTCCAGCCAGGGGTTGGGGCTTAGTTGAAAGGGCGAGGAAGACAGCCGCCCGGATGAAGCTTCTAATCCGAGTTTGAAAGCCTCTGGTTGGACGATGGAGGACGCGAGATAGACCTGTGGCTGATGTGTGTGCACAGGCGCACGTGTGTTTTTGCCTTCACGTCCAAGTCTTCAGGGAAGAAGCAAGCTGCTCTCAGACTGAGTCAGAGAAACCATGAAGTCCCCCTGAAAAGCGATGACCGCCTTTGGCGCTCACCCCTGGCGTCAGCAAAGACCCGGTCCGGAAAACACGAAGATCCAATGGAAGAACTCGGTTGCACGGGCTCTGGAACGCTCGAGAGGCGGAAACAGGCAGTAACACCTGCAGGAGGCGCCCACCACACCGGGGGCTGGGGCGCGGATGCTAGACCGGAGGGATGTCCGAATGCCGGCGCCTGGTGGAGGGGCCGTCGATTCCCAGCCCTGCTCAGGCGAGGGGCCCTCGGGAGCTGAGACCCACCCGTCTGTGGGTGTTCATGCTCCCCGAGGGGGCGCAACTTCTGAGAGTGCTGGAGGCTGGAGTCCACAGCTGCTGCCGCAGGGATGAAATACAGGAGAGGAGAGGCTGGGCCGCCTCTCCTGCCCCCCTGGTGCCTCTAGCGCCCCCTATTGGCAAGACCCAGCGTGGAGCCCGCTGCGGGCAGAGAGGCCCAGAGCCCGGGCGCCAGCGTCCCCCAGTGGAGAAGGGGCTTCGCGAATGACCCGCGTGCCTCATAGCCAGTTCTCTTCCGCAGCAGCAGGCAGGTGCTCCCGGCCGCGGGAAGATGAAACGCAGCCGGTTTTGAGGAATGGCTGTGGGATGTGCGCCGAGATGAAAACAGTCAAGTTCTTACCGTATTTTATCCTCACACTAACTCGGGAGATGAGTAGTAGTAGTTGCAGTTTACAGGTGGAGACGTTGAAGCTCAGAGCGTTTGTGTCTCTTCCAAAGGGTCACAAAGCTAGTGGGTGAGAGAGGCCGAACTCAGTGGCTCCAGCCCTCTGCTGCGTTCACTAAATGACAGCTCTTGAACAGCAGCCACGCGGCGACGTCTTCCGCACTAACGCGCGGGTTCCGGGCGCTCCGCGCGGCAGGGGGCTCGCTGGAAGCGCGTGCGGGTCCCCGGCGCCGTGTGCGCGGCAAATGCTCATTGGATACGAACTATACATAGATTTAACTTCTTTGAGTATAATAGGAATGTGTACCCAGTTATACAGTTTGATCCCCAAACACATCTGACTTGTGCGTGCTGCGCGTGCGCGTCTGGCACACATTTTGGCCCTGCACAAAGGACAGCAAATGTGCAAGCCAGAAAGGCAGTGCGTGACACGGACGTGCCCGTCTCTCCTTCCTCTGAGGGTCTGCATGTAGTTTTAAAACGAGGCAAACGTGAATACATATCTGATCACCGAATTAACTACCCCATCGAACTATGGTCGCTTCTCCCCCCATCCCCCGCCCATCCCCCACCCCTAGCCCAGCCTATCATTAGCCGCTATCTGGAATCGACAGTAGAGTAATTTGAACTCTGGTTCCCAAGGGCCTATTCTTTTACTTCCTGCTGTAGGGATACGGTGTGTATTGATTAGATATCAGACCGTAATGGGCTTCCAATCTCTCTGCCTTAAGATATATGATGGAGATGACAGGAAACAGATACCCTGTTACTACTTGTAAATAGTCTGGTTGAACAAAATGGTTGGTAACCACTTCGGTGCCAAGCACTTTTACCACCAGGAAGAAGCTACTTTATCACTCTTTCCAGTATAATGTCTTAGAAAGGCCAGGCGGGGGTTTCCTTGTGGGGGCCAGAGCCACTGCCCAAGGTTGTCATCTCCTCTGGAAACTCCACCATGAGGAGACTAGCTCCCTGGCTCAGACAGCCCCGGCCTCTTGCCCCTGTGTGACTGCTGAAAGGGAAGAGGGGGAGGGGGTGAGCAGAAGCCAGAGCAGAGCTGGGCTCCTCTCTTCATGAGCAAGACCTAGAACCAGACACTTCTAGGAGCCTCAGTTTCCTCATCTGTAAAATGGGGGCAACGATCTCGTTCACACCACTGCCGTGAAGATTGAGCGAAACCATGCATTCCGGGTAGCTAAGATGCTGCCTGGTCAGTGCTCTTTCCTCCCCCCACCGCTGCCCTACCCCTGGAAGTGGAAGCTTTCCCTTTGCTGGAATTCTGACCATCCTTCGGCTTGGGCGAGTCACAGCCACACTCAGTGTATCTCTTTGGGGGGCAGCCTTTCATACCCCAAAGAACACACAGTGGTGGCATTTGTAGGCCCATGGGCTGAATGTCCCAAGCTGAGCTACACCTCCTCCAGCACTGGAGAAAATGCTGGTTCTGATGGCAGCCCGGCCCAGGCACTGATAACCCCCTGTTTGAAGTTGCCCCCGGCTTGTTTGGTGGGCTCAGCCCACTTCCTGCATGAGCCCTGGTGCTGTTCCAGTGAGCAGGACCCGCCTTGAGAACTGCAGAGGTAGATAGGAGGTTGACTGTGACATCTTCCTCTTCCTGATGGCCCCGCGGACGCCAAGGAGAAGCTTTACACGCCGCCCAATCTGCAACGGGAGGTTCGATTGTGCAAAGAGGGAGCTGTCTTCTGTTGGATCATGTTTCCTTCCCTTTCCTTATCAGCGCAGATGACTAAAAAGCAAGTTGGACGGCAGTTCAAAAAGGATTCCAAAGGATGATTGTAAACTTTTAAGGGGGAGTAAAATGTGAGTTTATACATTTTTAATTACACCAGGCCTGAAGCTCATATTCATTTATTACCAGCAATATCAGCCACTTATCTGCCACTTCTCTAATCTTTGCCCTGCAAACAGGCCTGACCTCTGATCAAGGGAGATAAGAGGAAAATAAAAAATGGCTACCTGCTAGGAACTGATTGGAAGAGAGAGAGCAAAACGCCAGAAGCTCCAGTTAACCCTGGATTCCTTCCCATCTATTCTCCAGCCTCTGCTTCTGCGAGTGAAGAGAAGTAGACCCACCCACCGCCTTTGCTCACGTTTCCCCAATTCTCCTTCCTCCCCTGCCCCCATCCGAATAAGGAGATCAATAAGGCCGGCTCTAAGAGAGGAAGGAACGGATCTTCATGCTGGTATCAAATGCCCTATCTCCGCCGCACGTGGAGAGGGGCCAGTGTGCAGTGAGTGACCCGACTGCACGTTCCCAAAACACTGAATTCATACTATTGGCTTCATCAGCGTTGTCCCTGTGGAGGTTGCTCCTAAGTAGCCCAGGAGAGGACTGGAGGAGAGAGCTGTGGCCGTTAGCTTCAGTCCAGAGGGGTCTGGCCGGGCGAGAAGCAGCTAGGTATCAAGTGCTCGGTTCCGGCTTGGCCCCCCGCTCAGTTCCCAGGGTCACTTGCGACAGCTCTTGGAAGGCCGTCTGATTATTCCTATTCTGCAGAGGAGGATACCCGAGGCTTGCAAACGTCGGGAAGTCTGTCCTCATTTGCGCAGCCAAAGCTGATTTCACACAAAGGTCCGTCGGACCCTCCCCACGTCCCCAGATTCCAAAGTGAAGGCTGGCTCTGGGTCCCCATCATGTCAGCGGCCAGCTCTCTATCGGCAGAGTAAAGGAGGCGGTGCCGTGAGGTAATTGAATCCAGCCCCTCATTTTCCAGATGAGGAATCTTAAGTTCAGAGAAGGAAAGTGACTTGCCCAAGGTCACACAGGCAGAGCTATTGCTAAGTCCCGCAATTGGGGACCTTCAGCCTTACACCTTGGCAGCTCTATCGCTGGCTACACCTTACTTGTTCGCTACGCCTGCATCCGCCCCAGACGCTAGCCAGAAATACCCACTCCTCAACAACAAGGAGCCACAAAGGCCAGAGAAGTGGAGAGACAGAAACTTGATATAACACAAGGGAATCTCCTAGGTTATTTTCTTTATTCAACAGACTTTAATTGAACATCTAATATATACAAAGCACAGGTGCTCCAGTTTTAGCAGTGAAAAACAGAGATATGAAAAGTTTGCTTGCGTGCGGATTTATCTTCTTACTTTCAAGCAGCCATTCTTGAGACAAGTTTGAGCTTATAAGTTAAATGAGGCAAATAAAATTTTAAAAAATAATAAAAACTGCAAACACCTGTAGACATGCATTACAAATGAAGGTATCAAAACGTACATTTGCTTCAGAATTTAATTTGATCGCCCAACAATCGAAGCAATCAAGTTTTTTGAATTCACTAGTTATAAAGTAAATAAAAACTAAACTAGGAGCACTTCTAAGCTGGATGTTCCTACCGAGGGGTGAAATGCTGAGTAGTTTAGAAAGAAGGAATAATGACGCTCTCATTTGCTGAGTACTTACTCCGGGCCGGGCATTCCACAGACATTACCTCGTTTGATCCCCTCGAAACTCTCGCAAGGTGTTATTACCTGCAATTTTACAGATGGGGGGCTGACAGAGTAACAAAAGTGCCTCCCACTAAGATCCATAACCAGACAGCAAGGAAATAGCCAAATTAATTGCAGAGCTGATAATGCAGGTAAGAGACCTCCCCACTTAATCCCAAGAGAATTGTTAGGGTCATATAATAATGATCAAGTCACAATGGTAAAAATAGTAATTATCGTACCTCGAGCAAACGCAGTATACAAGTACTGTGCTGAGCGCATTTCAGACATTGTCCTGTTCCATCCTCACCAGAGACCCAGGAGGGAAGCACTATTACCTCCATTTTACAGATGAGAACACAAAAGCACAGAGAGGGCAGACAACCTGCTTGGGTCACAGAGCTAGTACATGACTGAGCCAGGAACCAAACCCAGCGCTAGCCCTAGACTCTTAACCACTATGAAAAGCTGATGAGCTTTTCAATAAGAAAAACTATAGTTCAGCCTGGCTAGGTGTGTTTTTCCTAAAATATGGTTTTATATACTAGGTCAAAAAATACCAGAGGGGTGGAGAGGTTTGAAAAACTAAGCATCAGTGAATGATGAAATCAAGAATTCTAGAAATCCAAAATATCACAGTTATCACTCACTTCCATCAATCCAAATGTAGTTTAAATGGGAGGCAGTTTCCCCACATTATATTTTCACTGAGGAATCGGATGCTTCTTTTGCCCTTTCACATATACTGCATTCTTCCCTTCCCAAAGGTGTGAAGCTTTTGTTCGTGCCTAAAGCTATGAGTTTTACAGTCATGGCTAAGGGACTTTTGATTTTTTCCTTAATGTATTTCTTACCCGTCAAGGCCATTCTGAGCCGCGAAGGAGCTGTGTCCTTTGTCCCCTGTTGTAAACATGCGTGGATTTTCTGTGTGGTTGTACATTGGACCAGCAAAGTTTCTTCCACCAAGTCTGGGAAGATTTTCTTCAGGCTGTGAGATGCTAACTTGCTTCCCCCATCTGCTGCCCTCCTGGTTTCCCAGGGGCTTCCAGAATGTTCTGTGAATGCCCTGATCCACTTCATCCTTTATGCCTCAGGGCACAGGAATATTTGGTTATAGGAATGTTAGAGAATTTGCTGCTCTGTTCATCAGACTCCTAAATAATTCTCCAGGTCACCCTTAGCCAATAGGAGAATCCTTTCCTCATAAATGCCAACAGTCATTTGGTTGGCATTTATCACGATTGCATTATAAGGGTCATCCAGTAAAATTGGATAGGAAAATCAGCTGACATTTTTTAAGCTTCTACCTGATACCAAGCACTTTACATATATTATCTCAGTTAATTGTCCTAAGACTCCTGAGAAATTGGTGTTACCATTCCCATTTTACAGATGAGAAAACTGAGGTATCTGATATGCCAGAGGTTACAAAATAAGTTTAATATTAATAAATACAGTTAGCATTTATTACGCTCTTACTGTGTACCAGAAACCACCTCTACTACTCTGCAAATATTAGTTCCTGTAATTCCACAGTAACCCTGAAAGGTAAATATAATTGTCACCCCTGTTTTATCATTGAGAAAACTGAAGCACAGAGATGTGAAGCAACTTTTACAAAGTCGAACAGCTAGGGAGCAATTTAAAACCACAGAGCATGATTTTTGAACTTGCACTCTTCAGACAAAATGAACGGCCACCAGTTTTTCCAACCAATCAGAGTAAGGTTCTGTGGCCTCCATTTTAGAGATATAAATGGACGGGGCTAGCGCTGGGCAATTGCCAGTCTTGGTGTTTGGGGTCAGTATTGACTGGGGGATTGGCTGTGCTGCTCCTAGAGATATGATTTTGGGCAAGACCCCTCAGGGCCTCCTGGCAAAGCTACAAATTCTCTCTCTGCGAGAGAATGTAGGGAAGGGTAGTTGTAACTATAATTGTCTAAAAAATAGTAGAACCCCAGAAAACCAAGCTACAGCCCTGCTTCTAAAGAGGAATCAGCCCTCCCACCCACCTCCACCAGTTTAGTTTAGGACCACAGCTTAACACAAACAGTGTCCATTTTATTTTGTTTTGTTTGTTAATTTTTTTAAATGTTTTATTTCTGAGAGAGAGACAGTGCGAGCAGGGGAGGTTCTTAGAGAGAGAGAGGGAGATACAGAATCTGAAACAGGCTCCAGGCTCTGAGCTGGCTGTCAGCACAGAGCCTGACGCGGTGCTCGAACCCACGAATCGCGAGTTCATGACCTGAGCTGAAGCCGAATGCCAACTGACTGAGCCACCCAGGCGCCCCAAACAGTGTCCATTTTAAATTCCTCACCAAATTAGCTACTTTTGTATTGGAAAAACAATAATCCAGGAGTGCTTTCATCATATTTTTTCTTTCATTGGAGAAATATTTGTTACTTGATTTTTTGTTTTTGTTTTTGGTAATGAAGATAGCACAGAAAGGTGTAAAATAAGAGAAGGTTTCTGCTCCCTTTGCGGGAGAGATTTTTAGCAGGTGTGTGCGATCGGGTTCTGTGCTTGCTTGTGGCCCTCAGGATCGGATCTTGGGTGGGCCCCTCTGTTCTTTGCGAGGCCTCATCTCAGCAGCCCTTCTGTGTGGAGGTGCTTCCGGGGTCCTCGAGCTAATCTCCTGCCAGCTTCAGTCACTGCAGATGTAAAGAGCACTTCTATTTTATTTACGTGGATATCCTTGCACGATTGCTTTTTGTAAATTGATTTAAATAGGACAAAACACCAACATTGTATTTGACTTATGGGAAGAGCCACTGAGAGATGCTGATAGGTGTGTGATTTCCACACATGCGGGAAAGGGGTGGGGAGTTTCGCCAGAATCTAAATTCCCCTCTTGGAAAGAGATCCCTGCGCCATAGCTCTGTGTCCCCCGACTCCTTCCCTGGGCCACACTCTCCCACCCCACCCCCAGCCCCAGGGCCCCTCCTGCAGCCCTCTGCCTTTTACCTAGCTAGACCACCCCGTCTTTTGATCCAGCTCTTTTCAGAGTTGAGTCTACCATCTTCTTCGCAGTAAAACTGCATTATAACAACAACAGCAAACTATTTCAGCGTGACTCACTTGATTGTTCTTGGCCAGAGGTGTCACAGCCACGGAGCTGGGTGTGTGGTTCAGGTCAGACCTTCACCACATTTACTTGGCAAGGTCACTCCAATGGAAGGCCCCCCACTGTCACCTCAGGCGAAACCTACAAGGTGCTCGGAAAAGAGTCAACTTCTCCCTAAGACCAGAAATGAAAACCAGTGGCCTCAAATAATCCCAAGGATTCTTGCTCTGTTTCCCTCCTTTTAAGAAGAATGATTGGAGCATCTGTCTCAGGCCCCCAGCACCGATCATTAGGGTCCTAAGCTGTTCTTAGAGCAAACTGGATGCGAGAGGGAATGTCTTAAATCAATTCCTGCTATTTCTGGTTTTCAGCCTCTCCTTGTCAGATGGGCCCTCGGCGTGTTTCAGTCACATTAAGTGCAGCCCGCACCCCCCAATCTGCCCAGCGCCAGCGCAAAGAGCGCATTTGGATTCTTACGCTGACTTACCTTTTTCATTCCTTCCCCACCTCAGCCACCAGCCCCCCACTAGCCGGGAACTGACAGTTCTTTTTGGAAAAGTAAGCAAATCTTTCAAGAACAGTTTTCAAGTCTTAGCACGTTTGTGACGCTACAGCTGGGAATGGTCAGACCTCCAGCGAGCACCTTGATTTCAGCTCAGCACACAGAGCAAAATATCCATTCAGTGCATGAAATTGCCTGTGTTCTGTGTGGGAATCTCTGCTTCTCCCTACTCCGGGCACATAGCGGGCTTCGTTTGGCTTTTCCTTGCGTTTGGGAAATTGGGTCCCAGAGAAGCGGCACCTTCTCGCCTGACACTGGAAAAACCATCCCTGAGGAAACAATTCAAAGTGAGAGCCATGAATTCTCACTTAGAATGTTTTTCCTATATATCTATATATATATATTTTTTTTTCTTGAGAGGGCCCACATTTAATGGGGATATGATCAAATGTTCATGCTCATCCAATGGTTTTGAAAGTCCAAATTGCTCAGAACCCTGACGGTGTGAACTTCATGCAAACAAATAAACCAGCAGCAAGAATGACAACCACAGCTGCCCTCTGCGTGCAATGTGGAATGACTTCAAGAGCCTCAAGAGCCTCTCATTTCACTTATTGAGATCAATGCTGAGGACGTAAACCTGAATCCATATTTCCGAGCGCATACGAGCATCGTTGTCGAAGCGTTACTGAGAAGGGTGACAAACTGGAAAACAGTTAAGTCAATCACAGTGCATCAAGTAGATGGAACATTCTGCAGTCATTAACATGAGTTTGTAAAAGGAGTTCATACTAATATTATGGCAGATTTGTTTTTAAATGTTTATTTATTATTGAGAGACAGAGAGAGAAAGAGAACATGAACATGGAGGGGCAGAGAGAGGGGGAGACACAGAATCCAAAGCAGGCTCCAGGCTCTGAGCTGTCAGCACAGAGCCCGATGCGGGGCTCGAACCCACAAGCTGTGAGATCACGACCCAAGCTGAAGTCGGATGCTTAACCGACTGAACCACCCAGGCGCCCTGGCAGACTTTTTATAGTAGGTTTTATTGAAGCATATAACAAGCACCCAGACAAGTGTACAAATCATAAGTATCCATACAGTTCAATGAGTTTTCACAAAGTGAACACACGTGTTTACCCAGTATCTGGATGGACAAAAATAAAACATCCTCGCACTCCAGAAGCCCTCCCTCTGCCCTGTTCCAATCTTTACTCCATCCCCCACAGCCACCCCCCAGCCCTTTCTGAGACTTTGGCTCAGCTTTGCCTGTCTGGAAACTGGATAGAGTCATTGTTTCTATATTCATTTGTCCCTTTCTTTCCTGATTATTTTGTTTGCAACATTCATCCAGGTGCAGAGTTGTGGCCTCCCGGTCCCCATCCCATTGTGTTAATAGCTACAGTTACTTATTCTTCCTGCTCTTGGTGAGCATTTGAGTTGTTTCCAATTTTATCCATTACAAATAGTGCAGCTATGATTATTCTTGAAAAGGCTCATTTAGGTGATCATGTGTATGCATTTCTGTGGGGCATGTGCCTAGGAATAGAATTGCTGGATCATTGGAAACGTATTTACAGCTTTCACGGGGACTGCCGAGTGATTTTCCATATGATGATACCGATTTCTACTCCCAGCAGTGTGTGTGAGGGCTCCAGTTTGCTTCAAATGTTGCCAACCTGGTGTTGTGTTTCAGGTTTTTTTTTTTTTTAATTTTAAAAACATGTAGCCAAAATTACAAATACAATGTAATCACAAATTTGTAAAACAATGTATGCAGAAAAAAGCATGGAAGGAAATACTCCAACATGCTAAGCGTTAGTAGCTCTATGTGGATGATGCAGTTATGTTCTTTTAAAATTGATCTATCGGGATGCCTGGGTGCTTCCATGGGTTAAGTGTCCAACTTCAGCTCAGGTCGTGATCTTAAGGTTTGTGAGTTCGAGCCCCACATAGGGCTCTGTGCTGTCAGAGCAGAGCCTGCTTCAGATTCTGTCTCCCTTTCTCTCTGGCCCTCCTGTGCATGTGTGTGCTCTCTCTCTCTCTTTCTCAAATATAAATAAACATTTAAAATAAAATAAACTAGTTCTATCATTTTCCCCTGACATCTTATTATTCTCTATAATGAAGAAGTATTTGTTTGTAACTCCTATTCTTTTCATGAGGCTACAGCTGAGAGGAGGGCTTTAGAATTAAGCAAAGTAAGCATGAGACCGACTCCCCAAATGATGGTCACTTTCAAATGCTCTTGGCCTTGAGAGAAATCACTGTTGTCACCATACATCTCCACGGGCCAATCAGGCATTTATACATCTAATCATTCCTGCATCTACATATTCACCAGTGCATTAGTTTATTCATGCAGTCAGGAAACATTCATGAAACAGCTACTTGAGGCCAGGTATTTTGTTGCTTCCATAGAAAGGAGTCATCAAACGATTTTAGAAGGGTGGGGTGCTCATATCACATAGATTTGCAATGAGGCATCGATAATACTGCAATCTCAAGGATATACTGGTAAAAATATAGTGCCAATAACAAATATGTTTTGAGGGCTCACAGCATACGGGGCACTGTGCTGAGAGAGTTACGTGTAGATAGTCATTCAAACCNCTGACCCTCCCCTGTTCACGCTGTCTTTCTCTCTCTCAGAAATAAAAAAAATAAAAAAAATAAAAAAAAAAGTTTAGAGAGGTTAGAGTACTTGGCCAAGGTTACCAGACTAGCTTGGGATTCCAGCCCAGGTCTGCAGAACACCAACCACACACCTTCTCCACCCTGCTTGCTCTCTGCAGTGAAGGGGGTACCAGGGAGAAGGGAGCCTAGTGGAAGTGACATTGACCAGGAATCAAGATAGGCTTTGAATGTGCTCTTAAAGGATGCAAAGGAATTTGTTAGGCAGAAGAAGAAAACGGGACATTTTAGGAAGCTTGTACAATACAAAGCAAGGGCGATCCCAACTCTGAACGATGGAGGGCTGGAAACGAGAGAGAAGGCAGGAGGTGGGAATATAATGGATTTTAAACTTCCCAAAAGGCTAGTCCCTGATCTTTCCCATGTCATCCCGAATGTGGAGGCCAAGTCAAGATGAAACAAGATATACAGAGGCCTGCCATTGACCCTGCACCTCCAAGTGTCCTTTCTCCCCCCCTGGGCTGGGAAATCTCCACCCACCTTACTGCTCCCACAGAATCTGTTCATACTCCCATTACCACCTTGGTGTCTTCCGTAGCTGGATCTCCAACATGGCGGCCATTAGTCACACACGGCTATTTAAACTTAAATTAATGAAAATCAAGTAAAGTTAAAATGCAGTTCCTCAGTTTCACTAGCCACATTTCAAGTGCTTAATAGCCAGACTTGGGCAATGGCTGCCATATATTGCTATAGAACATTGCAGAACATTCTACTCAAGCATACTGCTCTATTATCTATCTCCTGTGCATGGAAAAACACCTAGGGAACAGGGACCTTGCATGAAGGATGCTCCCAGTGCCTTTTATGTGTCTTTTATGGAAACTGGTGCACAAAAGGTGCTCAGTGGTTATTGAGTCACTAATTTCAGGACTAGAATGGAGCCTATGCTCCACACCCTCTTCCCTCCACACCGGGGGAAGTCTGTGGCTGATACTGACTGGTAACATATCCTTGGACAGGGGACTCTGTACCCTGTGCTCTTCCAGTGTTAATGTGCACATGAGTCACCTGTGGCAATTCATAATGTACAGATCTTGGTCCCATGGCTTTGGGTGGAGCATAGATTGTGCATTTCCAAGACGCTCTCAGGAGATGCTGACCATGTTGGTCTGCCAACCACACTTAAAAAGCAAGTCCCTGTGATCGGAGAAAAGACACAAATAAGATACTAAAGGAAAAATCTGGAGAAGTCTAGCTGTGGGTATAGAGATGAGTACAAGAATTCATTTTGTGGACACAAGGACAAATTGAAGCTACTTATTCAGCTGTTTCTTTTCTGATGCATTTATATTGCCTTTTAGAATATGATAAAATCTGAGAGTATGTTCAGAAATCAAATTTTAGGCAAACCGCCACCCTTTCCCCTGCTGATACTTCCATCATAACCACGTTGAAAAGTTAACAACAACAAAAGCTTAGATTCAAGGAATGATCCATTATGATTCCATTTAGCAAGAGAAATCTTAAAGCAAACAGATCAACATGCTTCTGAAACATGAGTCAGAGAGGAAGCCAAAAGGCCAATGTGCTCTTAAGAAACTTCGAGAAGAGAGGTACATAGCAGCGTGTTCTTCCCAGGAAGAAAAATCTCTTTGCCAGTCTCTCCCTCTTGCTGGCATCTCCTTCAAAACCACATCTGACATGGGTCTAATTTCCTTGCTCAATAACATCATCATTAAACAGCCACACATCACAAGCAACATGTTTATCATTTTAACATTTCTTCCAGGATTGGGTTTGAATTATGAATTGTGAAAACATAGATTCTGTTGTGGGGGGGTGGGGGGTGGGCAGAGATCTATCAATGTTCTAGAAAATGAATTTTTAATACCATTTGAAAGACAGATTGCAAATACTCAGAGGTTTTCACCCTTTAAGACCACCTTCATGCCTGAAACAAATATGTTTAATTAGGCAGCTAACAGCTCTCCTTAATGATAGAGAGCTGGAGAGAAGCACAAAGAAATTCTTCAGAGAAGGAGCAGGGATTGTTAGCTCAGAATACTGATTCTGTGGCCAAAGTGCAGCAATTTCCTCACTATGTCTTTCCCCAGCTTCAGGGAGTCATCGAATGTTCGACATGAGTCAAATGGATGTGAGATTAAATCTGGCTGTTGCTACTTTCTAGCCATTTAATTTTGGCCAAGTTACTTAATATTCCCTGAGCCTCAGCCATCTGGGCCATAGTAAGACCATTTCTGGGTTATAGGAAATATTAAATTAAAATAATGTATATAAAGTGCCAGATACATGGTAACTATTGTTTTAATTGAGGTAGTAATATTCATAATGGTCTTTGGCCTTCATCCCGGGATGGAGAATTTGAGTGGTGGGAAAAGGGTGAGTTTTCAAGGACATAGAGAATCCACTCATCCACTGACCTGCATGGATGACCACTTTTCCATCTCCAAAAGCATCTATGAAAATGCACACCAGATGTGGCCATCAAAGTAATGATTTTCAGAGTAGGGGTGAGGGTGCAAAGAACAGAGGAGGGTGGTGGGTATACGGACAGGTTGAATATTATAATCTATATTCCACTTTTATTCACAAGTATAATTAACATCAATTATATCCCAATTCACACCAGGCAACCTGGGAAACATTTTCTATGCATTACCTCACTGGGTCTTCACAGCAGCCCTGGGGGGTTGATACTACTATTATTTCCACTTAGTTCAAGGTTTTCAACTTCAACACTATGGACATTAGGGATTCTTTTGTGGGAACTGTGTGGTGCATTGTACGATTTTTAGCAGCATCCCTGGCCTCGACCAACTACATTCCAGAGGCACAAACCTCTCCCCCTTCCCCAGGTTGTGACAACCAGTAATGTCCCCAGGCCTTGTCTGATGACGCTTGGGGGCCAAAATCACTTCCAGCTGAGACTCACCGGGTACGTGAATAAAGCGAAGTAGTGAAATTCCGTGAAATCCCAAAACCATCCAGCTAAGAAGTGTTGGAGTCAGGTTAGAAATCAGGCGGCACGTTCACTAAACCTCATCCTGAATGTACAAAAGCTGTATTATCACCTAGGCTCAGAATATCAGGCAGAGAAGAAAGCTCTACTTTCTCGGGTTTGGGTTGGGGGAGGAGCCATTGTACAAAAACCCTGCTGTGATGAACGAACATCATAAGCCGTCCTACAACATGGCCACATCTGACACGTCCAGCTATGTGCTTTCTCCCAAGAAGCTCTCCTGTGTTTCCTACAATGCTGCCTGTGCACGGATGATCTGAAAGCTATTCCTTGGGAATGTCTCCCTCAGCTAGTTCACAGCATTCAGGAAAAATCTGACATTTGGCCCCAAACCATTATCTCTTCCTTATTAACAAGACTTGGCAGTGGATGGCTTTTGCCTTCTTCAAAAAAAAAAAAAAAAAAAAAAAAAAGAGAGAGAGAGAGAGAGAAGGAAAAAAGAAAAAAAGAAAGAAATCAAGTCTACTTTCAAAGATGGAGAATTATCTTCACCGAGGACATCCTAATGACTCAATCATACGTTCAAAAGGCAAATTAAACCAACACTCGTTGATTATGCTCAAATATGTGTTTGGTGTCCCAAGTGGATACATTTCATGGAAATAAGTGATCTCTGAGTGATTTGTTCAAATTGAGCTCTAGAGTCCCATCTCTGTGGTTCAGATGGAACCGTCACAGCCACAGGAGAGAGCCCACGAGGACATTGCCCAGCCCCGCTTTCGTAACGCAACTGGCTCATGTATCTCAGAGTCGCAAAGTGCATCCCTGTTTATTTTAACTCATCTCTGCAGCAGCTCCTTGGAGCTGTTATTATGAGGCCCATTTTTATATAGGTGGAAACCCACACTCAGGGAGGGTGATGTCCATCGGCTGACACCTGGCAGAGATCAGGCTCTAATTCGGGTCCTCTCATTCCAAAAGGGTGGGTTAGTGATGGGTGCTTGGTCAGGGGCAGGCTTTGGAGACCAACGTCATCTACTCTGCTTTGGCCCATGAATCCCCAGCAGATGCAGGAGAAATGCACTAGCTAGCAACAGTCAGGGTGTGGGCCAGGCGGCCGCTCAGGCCCAGACATACCCAGGGCCATGTCAGCGTGTGTGTGTGCGATGCCACGTGGCCTACGTGCGTTGGTAAATGTGGGCATGGACAAAGTGCATAAAAACCAGAGCGCCAGCACTCAAACTATGCACAGGTCAACATATAATCAGAGTGAGAGAAAGGGACCGGCGCCCAGAAGAGGCCCTAGTGCCTAATTGTGTCTCGTTCTGTCTCTAATTATTGTCCCAGTCTAACTTCCGTGCCCGCCTCCTCGCCCACCCCTCCTGTATCCCCGAGTGTTCACTCCATTTGCTCATCTGACTCCTTCCTGTACTCCGAGCAGCTCAAAGCTTATCTCTGCCTTTCAGTGCCGCAGACCTTTCTTGTCCAGAGTTCATGAGACCCGGCTCCAAGAACACCAGTGGAATAGAAGAACCATGAGGTCAGACACTGAGAATAGTTTATACTGATGTGTCCCCAGTGCCCAGAGGTGTCATTGACAGAGGTGAGGAGAGGGGCACCTGGGTGGCTCAGTCGGTTGAGCTTCCGACTTCAGCTCAGGTCGTGATCTCGTGGTTCGTGGGTTTGAGCCCCATGCTGGGCTCTGTGCAGACAGCTCAGAGCCTAGAGCCTGCTTCAGATTCTGTGTCTCCCCCTCTCTCTGTCTGCCCCTCCCCTGCTTGCATACTTGCTCTCTCTCTCCCACAAATAAATAAACACTAAATTTTTAAAATAATAATTTAAAAAAAGAGGTGAGGAGAGGTAAAAAGCAGACTGAGCCAGACCACCAAGGCTGCAACGCAAGGCCTGCCATTCACTGACCCTGTGACCATGAATGAGCCACTTAAATTGTGGCCACATCCGAATCCCCAGAACCTATAAAAAGGTTACCTATAAATAGCAAGAGGGGATTCAGGTTGCAGATTGAATTAAGGCTGCTAACCAGCTGACCTTACCATAGAGTTTATCCTAAGTTATCTAGGTGGGCTCAGTGTAATCACAAGAGTTGTTGAAATTGGAAGGGAGAGGAAGAAGTCAGTGTCACGGGGTTACTCTATGAAGAAGACTTGACCGGCAGTTGCAGGCTTTTAAGGTGGGAGCCACAAGTCTAGAGGTGGCTTCTAGAACAATCAAGGAAGTAGATTGTCCCTGGAAGCCTCCAGAAAGGGGTGCAGCCCTGTCCACACCTTGATTTTAGCCCAGGGAGAGACATGTTGGACTTCTGACCTTGAGAGCCACAAGATAATACATTTGTACTGTTTTTAACAACAAAGTTCATCGTAATTTACTACAGTGATATTAGGAAGCCAGTGCATCAAGTGTCAATTTCACCGTCTTTAAATTGGAGGTAATAAGGGGGTACCTGGGTGGCTCAGTCAGTGAAGTGTCTGACTTCAGCTCAGGTCATCTCACAGTTCGTGGGGTCAGGCCCTGCATCTAGGCTCTGCACTGACCATGCAGAGCCTCCTTGGGATTCTCTCCCTCTCCTCTCTCTCTGCCCTTCCCGGACTTGTGCTTTCTCTCTCAAACTAAATAAATAAACTTAAAAAAAAGACGAATATTTGAAAAAAAAATTAATTAAATGGGGGTAATAACAGCACATACCTGACAGTATTAAAAATAATGAGATAGTACTTGAAAATTTCATGGAGGAGAACTGGGCTAACACAGTCGAATTTAGTGCTTATTAGATATACAAACACGTTTGTTGAACACATGAACGGATAAACAAATGAACAAAGTCATCTGAGACAGGAAGAAAAGGGGCCAAGGACATGTTCAATGAAGGATCAAAATACTTGCCAATTTGAGGTCGAGCGCATAAATCATTAGTTCCTTGCTGTTTGCTATTCTCTGCAGTGGACCCTCATGGCTGTCACCCCTGAGCTCTCCCCTTAGCCTGCTTCTGGAATGTTCAGCTGGTGTCTCTCTGACAATAAGTAAATAAAAATAATAATGACAAGGATAGAATAAGAAAAGGTTAAGCTATAATGTGAGAACAGTGGACAGTGGCATCTTCGTACCACCGTGGTGACCGAGATGTGAAATGATGGGGCCTCCATGCTGTTCCCTCAGAATCCTTTGCTTTTACATCCTTCATCTTCGCCTGTGGGAAACAGTCCACCCTGAAGGAACCTTGTCTCCACCAACATGGGTTTTTTTTCTCCCCTTCCTTTTTTTCTTTATTTTTGCGGTTCCCCATCCCAGGCCGTCAGACATCTAACCTACAACAGAACAGCCCGCTCTGTCTTCACTCCCCAGCATTTTCTAAATATTCACATTCTTCAAATGCCAGCTCCTTCCTTATTTTCTCAATTCTGTATTTGTTTATCCTCAAAAGGTCCTTTGTAGCTGCCCACACGGATCTGGGAAAATGTGGAGGCCAGCCCTCTTCCCCTGGGCGGCCCGGGGCCCGGGGTAGCGTTTTCCATTGCTCTTCCTCGGGGGGTACTTGCTGGGAACAGAACTCACTGCTGGGTCCCCACGGACCAAACCACTGAGCCAGCCCTTCAGTGGCAAACCGATCCTCTGAGGATCCGGGTCCTGGCAGGTGCAGCCTCCCGTAACCTCGGGGAGATTTGCACACCCCCGGCTCCCTCTTTTGTAAGTCATAGCTGCGCCTTTGAACCTGAGCCCCCTCAGACAGAAAGCAGAGCCCAGGGTGCTCAAACAGTAGGCATCAGCCCGGGGCCAGGGTGCCCTGTGGCAGCTGTTCCCAGAAGGTTGTGGGCCTCGGCCACGATCACAAGGTAATGAGGAAGCCCGCAGCCTTCCCTGCAGCCCCAGCTTGTCCCCGTGCTGGGCCGGGAGCCCCTGCGGAAGGCCAGCAGGGAAGGGGCTGGAAAGCAAGCTGGGCACCCGATTTGCCAGCTAAGGCCGGTCCCAGAGGAGGATTACGGAGGAAATGGCCTTTCTTTAGGCAACCGGGAGTCATTCTTCTCTCCAGCCTGGCTTACAGTAGGACTTACGGCCCCGGAGTTGGGTCCTAGAATCCTTTCTTCTTTGGGCAGAGCGAGTCATTTCCTAACTTCACACCTTGTAGCCTCTCCCCACTGCCTTTAGCAAAAGCTAGAGAGCCCTCGGGGCCGGCTTCTGCCTGCCTCTCTGCTCCATCCACCTCCATCCACACGGCCGCCTTTCAGTCCTCCCCAAACTGCTGGCGAGCGCCCCCAAACCCTCCCTGCCCTCCAGACCTGATGCCTTTGGAAAACCCGTTTCCTCTGCCTGCGGGACTCTTCCCTTCCCCGCCGGGGCAGTCCTCAGTCACCCCTCTTCACACCTCAGCCCAGCTGTGACCTCTCCGGCCGGGTTAGAGGGCTGCCCTTACAGACCATCTCGTGGTGGAGAGAGGGTCCCCGTGTTTGCGTGTGTTAGCTGTCCCCAGCATTTGGCACATGCCGCCTCATTTACCTCGCACCACCCCATGAAGTAAGCAATATTGTAAAACCCATTTTGCAAATCAGGACATTGAGTCTGGGGATTGGAAATCTGGCAAGAGGCATAGCTGGGATTTGACTCCAAGCCTGGCCCTGGCGTTAAGAGGGTGGGTCTGTACTTGGCTGGAACAGGATTCCAGTCCCACCCCAGATCCTCACCTCGTGTGACCTTGGACCGATCACTTAACCTTCTCCAAACTTCCCTTTTTTTTTTTTTTTAACATTTATTCATTTTTGAGAGACAGAGATAGCAGAGCATAAGCAGTGGAGGGGCAGAGAGAGAGGGAGACAGAATCTGGAGCAGGCTCCAGGCACCAGCTGTCAGCACAGAGCCCGCTGCGGAGCTCGAACCCATGAACCGTCAACCTTCTCTGACTTCAGATGACTTGTCTACAAAGCAGGATTACAAGAGAGGGGCACCCGGGTGGTTCAGATGGTTGAGCGTGTGACTCTTGATCTCAACTCAGGTCATGATCAGGTCTTGGGATCGAGCCCCACATCAGGCTCTGTGCTGACAGCACCAGTCCTGCTTGGGATTCTCTCTCTTCCTCTCTCTCTACCCCTCCCCTGCTCCCACTCGCTCATTTGCACGTGCTCTCTCTGTGTCTGTCTCAAAATAAATAAATAAATTTTAAAACAACAACAAAGCAGGATCACAAGAGGGCCTTCAGGAAGAAGTCCTAATGGTCATTCTAGCTAAACATATACTGCACCCTGATCACCTACCGTGGGTCAGGCCCCCAGTTCAGACCTGCCTGCTGTGGTATTCCTATTAGTCATAATTAATGAGGACGCCCTCCCAGCCCTAATGAAACTGGAACTGATCATGGCCTGACACTGCACACAGAGCAGGGACCATGCGGTCACCTTACAGACTTGGAGCTTGGCAGATACTTAGAACTTTGTAAAAGAGGAAGGAATCATTGCATCTAGTGTAACATTTTAGCACATCAGGGGATCCTTGAGCATTCGACTCATATTAATTATTAGTATTATTATTTACTTGGATGTTTTATGGCTACATCTCCAATGGGGAGGACTTTCACTTGTGCCGTGTTTAATGAGAGACCGTCACAACCTTCCAGTGGGTTCAGTTCTCGTTGTGAAGTTTGCTGTCATAGCCACTCAAGAGGACCCTTAACTGTATCACACCATTAACTGAGATTCCTTTCGGTGGTGGTGTTGTTCAAAACAGCGGCAGGGATGGTGGAAGAGTCAAATGGGGTAAAAGCCAAAACAGTCCAATCATTTACCCTGCGATGGGAATCACTAACCACAGGGCCAGGGTCAATATTAGGGCAGGTTACATATCAATTTGGGGTCATTAGTCTCTGTCCTTCATAGTTCTGGGACAGCAGACTGGCCCTGAGCCAACCCCATGTGAGGTGGGAGCTGGCAGTGTGGACTCTAACCGTGAAAAACAAGACGCCGGGAGGTTTTATGCTCCTGGAGCTTAAAGGTCAAACCGAATTGCGGTTACAATGTCCATATGCTTTCAGGATGTGCTGTCCACAGGGGTGAGCGAAGTCCAGCTCGCAGGAAGGAATCGGGAGGCTGTGAGCTGGGTAACAACGGGGCTGGGTGGTCTTCCTGGGTTTCCAGGTGGGGCTCTGAGGAAATGGCGACACACCACGCAGAGGGGCTGAGCCGTAGCTGGGGGCTTAAGGTGCAGCGCTGCCATTCCCATACTAATGGTAATAGCTACCCTTGCGTGCTAGGTGCTGTGGACTGCTGGGTGATTTCACAGGGGACATCATTCAAACCCTTCAAACGCCTTGGGGGCATTATTACCACAATTACACAGACAGCAAAGCTGGAAAGGTCTAGATTGCCCGAGCTGAACATCTAGTAAGTGACAGAGAAGGGATTTCCTGATGTGGCGTGCCTCCAAACCCAGCCATTGGATGGGTGTGGGCAGAACTTAGCCGAAACCCATCTGCTCCTTTCTCTTGTCCAGAAGATTCCAGCTGCATCCAGAAAAGCACTGTACCCACCACCTGGGACATCCTTGCTCTCCTAGATCCTCTTGCAGCCGAGGTAACCAGAGGACAGAACCATCAGTGAGGTTTAAGGGAAAGCCCACTGGGGATGGGGTACCCTTTCTGCCTGTGTTTGCTTTCCTAGGGGAGAAAAGGGGGAGGGGGTCGCCTATGCCTCTGTCTTCTGCCTCAAATGATTTTTTTTTAATGTTTATTTATTTTTGAGAGACTGAACACGAGACAGGGAAGGGCAGAGAGAGAGGGAGACAAAGAATCGGAAGCAGACTCCAGGCTCTGAGCTGTCAGCACAGAGGCTAATGGGGCTTGAACCCATGAACCGAGAGATCATGACTTGAAACCAAAGTTGGAGTGTAACTGACTGAGCCACCCTGAGCCCCTGCCTCAAATGATTTCTGAAGCCTGAAATGCCAGAAGCCTCCCCCAAGCCAGCATTATTGATGTATAACTAACAAGGAAGAATGATACAGCATGTAAGGTTATACATGCCCCACATGTAAGATAAATGTGTATATTGTGAAATGATGATCACAGTCAAGCTAATTAACACCTCCATCACCTCATAGATAATGTGTGTGTGTGTGTGTGTGTGTGTGTATTTCTCTCTGTGTGTGTGTGTGTGTGTGTGTGTGTGTGTGTGTGGTGAGAACACCTAGGGTTTACTCTCTTAGCAAATTTCAAATATAAAATATTGTCTAATCAGGGGCACCTGGGTGGCTCAGTCGGTTAAGCATCTGACCCTTGATTTCGGCTCAGGCTTGTGAGATCGAGCCCTGTGTTGGGCTCTGTACTGATAGCATGGA
This sequence comes from Crocuta crocuta, assembly GCF_008692635.1. Lineage (NCBI taxonomy): Eukaryota > Metazoa > Chordata > Mammalia > Carnivora > Hyaenidae > Crocuta > Crocuta crocuta. The sequence continues at coordinate 3,905,131 of NW_027528369.1, read as the reverse complement.
GCCTGCTTTGGATGCTCTCTGCCCCTCTTCCTGCTCACAGTTGCTCCCTCTTTCTCTCTCTCTCTCTCTCAAAATAAATCAACATTTTTTAAAAAAGTGTATATAATACCACATTATTAACGATGATTACCATGCTGTATGTTCTATCTGCAAAACTTGTTCATCTTACCACTGAAAGTTGTGTCATGCATGAATGGATAAAGAAAATGTCACACACACACACACACACACACACACCCCAGAATATTATTCAGCTGGGAAAAAGAAGGAAATCACGTGATTTGCAACAATGTGATTGAACCTGGAAGACATTATGCCGAGTGAAATAAGTCAGACGCACATAGACATGTTCTGTATCATCTCACTTCTCTATGGAATCTGAAAAAAACATGCAGAATCCTTGCAACGCTCACAAGGGCGAGATGTCTCCTGTCTCCAGGACCTTGAGCAGATGACGCCATGCCTCCACATGCAACATACCCCCTCCACATACCCCCTCCACATGCAACACAGCCAACAAGCAAGACACGCAACCCTTCCTCTTCTCACGGGCATACCTACGAGGTGCCCGCTCTCCAGGGGGAAGGGAAGAAATTAGGTATAAAATCAACGTGGGTCACCGGGATGGCTCAGTCCGTTAAGCATCTGACTCTTGGTTTCAACTCAGGTCGTGATCTCACGGTTTGTGAGTTCGAGCCCGCGTCGAACTCCATGATGACGGTGCGGAAGCTGCTTGGGATTCTCTCTCTTTCCCTGTCTTCCTGCCTAACCCCTGGCTTGCACTCTCCTTCTCTCTCAAAATAAATAAATGCACTTAAAATAAAAAGTTATAAGATAAATGTACCATGTAAAAAAAGCCACAAAATCTCAACAACGGCTGGAACATGGGGATGAACCTTCAAGACTTGTTTTGCTTCCCAATTACTCTCCTCAAGCTGGGGAACTGGTTCTCCTCAGAGTGGCCGGCTTAGCTGCCGGGAGGGTTTAGTAGGGAGCTCTGACCCTCTAATTGCACTTATCATGTACTAATTAGCATTTAATAAGCAGCGACCGGGCACCCGTACCTAAAACAATAAAGCAACCTCATCCCCACTTCAAAGATGAAGAAACGCAGATTAAGGTGTTAACATCGGCAGTGATGAAGAGCTGCACAAGGCTCATCGGAGGGAATGCCGCATTTGGAACCCAGAGCCGCCCCATTTGGAATCCGCATCTGGGCCAGGAGGCTTTGTCATTCACCACGCTGATGGGATAATTAATGCAGACAGCGTTTGTTTCAACGGGAGCCAAGTCTCGGGTATCTACATGTACACTGAAGGCCCTGGCAATCTTTTGGGCCCGGTGTGAGTTCTTGGGGCTGGGAGACTGCAGGGTGCAGGGCGGGTCCCCTGCTGGCTTTGCCGTCGGGCTTCTGACTTTGGCAGGCCCCGGTCAGACTGGGGAGCGGTTTGGCTTCCAGAGTGTTCCAGAAGCCTGTGCCCAGGGTTTTCTTGCTTGCTCTAACAGTCTTGCCTGGGACTTGATATCCGTCTGGGGAGTAGCCTCAGCATCACCCAGAAAGTTTAGAGAAGTGAAATTCTAGAGCTCCACCCCAGACCCAATGAACCAGAAACTTTAGAGGTGGGGCCCAGAAGTCTGCAGTTTAATAGGCCCTTCACTGGATGATGTTTGAGAAGTGTTAGTTTAGGATTAAGATAGGAGCCCTCCTCATAGCTCGGGGCAGGAGAGGTGAGGAGCCCTCAACGATGGGCCATTCTAGGGGAAAGTCCTCCTTCTGCGGCCCGCATTCAGCCTGTCACCTCGCACAGCACTGCTCATGCTTGGGGACGGTCCTGCAGAACAGCTCTCTCATCTGCATGTTTCATCATCTCCCTGCTTTGTTCTCATGGTTAGTTTGGTACACAATGCTCTTCCTCTTCCAGGGAGACTTCCCAGACTACTTTCTTTGTTCCAACAGCTCAAAACAACCTGTGAGTTCTTGTTGACATTGCTTGTAATATATCAGTCTTTCCCTAAACCATGCTATCCACATGGGCAGAGATGTGGGATGTGTATGTCATATGTTATCCATGGCATTCTACTGATATTAATTCAGTAAATTGTTTTGCATTAATTTCAATAACTTACCCCATGCTATATTTTCTTATTTTTACCCTTTACTCCCCTTTCCCTTATTTTATATATAGATTTTATTTTTTCCTCCCCTTTCCCCGAGTTTAAAAGGGCATAACACAGGGGTCTCTTCTCTTCAGACATTCCTTTTTCCCTCAGTGAGAGTCAACGATTAATAACTGGGTTTGCTGGACTTTCAGACACCATGTCATCTCCTTACTTTTCAGACACCTTACTTTTCACCAGATCAGCATCTATTTACTGAGTGTCCACTCTGTGCTACTAGAGAAATATACAGAAACAAATTTCATAAATTGGTTCAGTTCTTCTGATGTCCAGATGCTGGGCCAGGGTACAACCTTCAGATAACAGAGACAATCCTGCCCCCGTTAGAGATAGTTCATCTGTATGATCCAGAGACTGCTTCCCTGGGTCAGATCCCAAGTCCTGCAGGGGCCAGGGAAGGGCAGAAGTGTGTGTGTTTGAGATGAGTCGAAGGCCTGATGGAGGAAGGCAGTCTTGAGAGCAAAAGGAAGATGGTCCCTTGGGGTTGAATGTTAGAACAGTCGCTTCATTAATCGATTACCTACCTGCTCGTCCCTGGGGACGACACTGACATGAGCCCTGCCCGTAGGAATCTTACAGTTTGGTTAGGGAGACAGATCATGTAGACCCACAAGCCTTCTGCAGCCTTATATATGTGGAACAGAAATACAGAGGACTCGGGGCCATCGGATTCAGCCAGGGCTGTCCAGGCAATGCTTCCTGGATAAAGTGACTTCTAAGTAAAGATCTGAGAGCTGAGGGGAGTTCTCTGGGGAGGAGAAGGGAGTACAAAAGGGATGTGGAATGATACCTCGCGAGAAGAGCAGATGTAGACTCAGAGGTACTGGAGAGAAGTTCCTGACGGCCAGGGCTAGAAGTGTGAGCTGCAAAGTGGCCGTAGTGTAAGGAAGGCATTTTTGGGTTTGAATGTGCATCAGAGAATTCAGATGGCTGGGTCCCGCCCCCAGAGCTGCTGATTCAGTGGACCTGGGGTGGCGCCTAAGAATTTGCCTTTCCGAACTTGCTGATTTGGGAGGTATGCTTTGAGATCCTCCATCTAAGGGAAGGAAGTGTTGCCAACACGTATGGAGCTCACGTGATACTTAGCACCAGCCTGGGCCTGCTGGAGGGAGTCTACTATTGTTTTGATTTTACAGGTGAGAAAGAGAGGATCTGTGAGACTGAATCTTTGATCCCAGGTCCCATAGGTTGCAGATGTTGGAGCTGCTATTATCCATGTCTTCGAACTTGCATGCTATTCCCTAACCACCTCTATTTCTCAGGCCAACATGAGATATGGAAGGTTGAGTGGCCACATATGAAGATACCAGACTGTCTTGCTGCTATTTAATAAGTGGCATTTCTGAGGGATTTGTGAGCAAGATAGAGAGGGGTGAGGCAGTGAGCTGGAGTTACCCTACCCCTGCCCCAACCCCTTGGCCCCAGACAGGGCTGAGACATGGGTAGAATTTTCCCATGACCAGTCCAAGGAACTGATCCCGCAGGCTACACATCATTTCAGATGCAGGAGATCACTAAGACAAATGTCGAAAGGGTCAATAACATGGTAAAAGCTGATTATCAGCTATTTAATCTCTATTAAAGGTTTCACAAGCAATTCAAGTTTCTTGAAGGAGAAAGAAAGTCATCACTTTAGCATATGCCCTTACTAATTGTGTGTGCGTGTGAACACACACACACACACACTGAGTGTGCACAGTTAAAGAGGCCTACCAGATACGATGTATTTCTGGATACCGCGTGAGAATAAGATTCATGTCAGTTTTTGTGGATAGGATGTTCTATGGTCTTAGTTGATCTTAGAGCAAGATCTATGCCCATTGAGAAACACGCCGGAGGGTTAAAAAGTGCCTCGCCTCATTGAATGCTCATGGTGACCCCACAAGAGAGGTGCGATGTTCTGAACTCTGTCGTGTTGGGTCCTAAGTATGAGATCACACCCTATGTGAGGAGCATGGCACCCAACACACAGTATGTGGCTTCAGTCACTAAGAGCTGATATCATGATGATTGTTCGACCTCAGCTTCATTTCTTTCCCTACTGCTTAGTGGCCTGTGGATTTGGGCAACTCTGTCTGTGTCTCTAAGCTTGAGGCCCTTTGTCTGTAAAACAGAAAGATTGAATGGACAGTCTAGTTCAGAGGGTTCAGGACATTCCTGATTTTGGCAGAAGAGTCTTGTGTTTGAACAAAATCGTATGTGGGAATGGATACAAATGGAGTGTTTCTGGCTGGTTTGCGTAAACACTCAGGCTTTAATTAAAGGCTCAGACGACTTAATATCTCAGAGCATTAGTTTTGTCTTCTGAAACATGGGACTGTTCACAGAACTGACCTCACGGGGTCATGGCAAACGGTACATGTGCCGCGTTTTAGCTCAAAATGCCAACGTCGGCCCCCTCCAGTCTTTCCTGTTTGAGGAGGCCTTGCTCTGATCCCCGAGTCCTTGGGACCGACTCAGCACCAAGGGAAGGATGCTCCCTAACACTGTTTCTCCCTTGAGTGGTGCAAGGGTCACAACTGACGGCTGGGCCTCTAGCGGGCATACGGGGAGCATGTGTTCACGGGCGCTCAGAGCTCCTGTCAGACAGAATGGTAGGCTCAGCGAAGGCTACAAATCAATGGGCTTTTCAATATGCCCAATATGTTTCCACTAGGATCCATCCCACTGGTGTGAGCCTTAGTAATAGCAAGACAGGGGTGCTTTAAGGGAAATGGGCTGGGCAGAGGAGACGGAAGAGCACAGTGTTCTTTGCACAAGCATTTTTAGAACCCGGGGGTCTTTTTCCTGCCCTAGAAGCTCAATTTATTGAGCTGAGTCAAATTACTGTACATCCTGACAGAGCCCTCGCTGCCATTGATCAGCCCTGAAACTCTCCTCCGCATTACATCACCATTTCAAGAAAGAGCATGTTCTCAGAAATCTGTATGATCTGGGAATGACCCCTGGGCTTCATCCTGGTCACTTGGAGAGATAGGGGTTCTGGGAGATTGGCAATCGATGGGCTGGAGACACACCTGAGCAGGGTGGGCAGTTACTACCTGGGCTGCTGTTAGTCAGCACACAGCTGGCTCAGTGAGCCAGAGTCTGGCATCAGTATGCCAGAAGATTCTCCATACTGAACACTGATGAAAGGGAAGAAGCAGAGCCTGGTCACGCTCTTTTGATTTTAAAATTGAGAATACTAACTTCTTAGCCCCAGTTTGGATTTTGTAAACATTGTGCATGCTTTGGCCCTTGTTTGATGTATGTTGAATACTGTTACTTAATGATTGGTATGTGCTGTGTGCAAGGTACTTCTGTGTGTGTGTGTGTGTGTGTGTGTGTGTGTGTGTGTGTGTGTGTGTCTACCTTTGTGTGTGTTTCTAAATGGCTGAAATAGCTGAGAATTTCTTTGGAAAAAAATTTTAAAAGACTGTATCTTACCACGTTTAGAATCACCAGTCCAAGAATGGGGTCTTATTCCTATTAGAAGCTCAGCAAATATTTCCTAAAATTGAATTAGACTTCTACATTAATTTTTATTACAAAAGAAGTACAAACTCTTTGGAAAACTTTTTAATATACAGAAGAGTATAAAATTAAAAAGTTACCTGTTACCCCTTTCTCAGCATCCAAATATTGCCTAGGAAATCGGTGTTGGAAATCTCCATACTGTGTATGTACCCATATATTTTATGTTACGTGTAGACACAAACTTATATAAGCATAGGTGACTATTCATTTACATTCTTAAAACAAACAGAATAGTATTATAGATACCACTTCTCAATTTTGTTTTGTTTTCTTTTAACAATACTTGATTTGAAGTTGGATGGAATCCCTATCAGATTTCAAGTGAAGAGAGGAGAGGTTATTATGAGCTGTCAGTGAAGTTCAACATAGGGGAAAGGTCAGTATTGAGGCCATGAAGGAAAAACAGGAAACCAAAACCCAAAGTGAGAAACAGGATAGAGGGAGAGACGGGCCAGAGAAGAGGAAGCGCCAGGTCTGAGTGGGGTGAGCATGAGACGAAGAACCCACGGTCAAGTGTGACTAGAGGCCCTTGGTGGAGGTTGGTAAGATAAATAGTGACGGTGTGGTAGCTCTTCTCCAACAGTGGCCCCCAGTAAGCCACGCCTTCCGTCTCTCACAGACCAGTGTGGCACCTTGAACCTGAGCTAGTCTGCAGTCCTATTGAACTATGAAATGCAGAGGGAGCACTGGCTGCTTCTGCTGCTTCTTGAAATGTTCACACCTGGGAGTCTTAGCCACTGGGGAAGAAGTCTTGCTGCTCAGTGGGAGATACCACTGGGTGAGGACCACTTGGTGAGGCCACATAGAAAGGAATGGCCCTGAGACAGCATGTGGAAGGGAGGAGCCATCTCAGGTCCCCGTCTTCAGTAGCCCCAGCCACCACCTGACTTCAACTGTGAGAGGGACCATGGGTGAGACCAGCACAAGATCCGCCCAGATGAGCCCAGTCAACCCACAAACTGAGAAATAAAAAAAAAAAAAGTGCTGTTTTTTTGGGGCGCTGCACCTTGGGGTGGTTTGTCTCACAGCAACAGAGAGCTAAATGCATAGGTTGGGTTGTGTATGTGTTCGTTACAGACCCAGATGCGTTTTCAGGAAATAAGGAAATTTGTGGGGAAGGGCCACTCCAAGTAGGACTCTTTATATCTCCTGAGTCTTGAACTTGCTCACATCTGTGATCAACACCTCATGTTTTTGACTGTATTTTACTTTGGGATTCCTTTGAGAGAACAGGAACAGGAAGGCTCCAGGTTTATTCCTGGTATGACTATCATAAATCCCTGGCCAGTGTCCATTCTCCAAAGGGTAGAAATAGGCCTGTGTCTTCTTAAATGGAGGTATATGCCAGGAAGAGACAAATGAGCAGACCTCAATCCATGGGCATTTAGTAATTAGAACGCAAAAAGTGTGAAAGAAAAACAAAGAAGAAAGGCATCAAGGCAATCTAGAATGTCTCTATATATTCTGAAGAATATAATAATTTGCAAGCAGATTACTTGTTTGGCCCCTAGGACATTGGTTGACATAATTAGCTAATTCCTGGGAAGGGTTATATGTGTGTGTTCTTTATTAATTGACATTTTCCTTTAACAAGGAACATAAGGACCAGGAAAAATTGTCATTATCAGAGAGTAATGGGTTTTCTTTTGAGAAGCCCATGTGTTTAACGAGGATAGCATCTTTCATCCTGCAGCATTCCAAAGGTATTTAGAAACTTTATGGGGCTTGAAATGGAGCCACCTCTGGCATGAAACCCGGGAACACCTCTCGCCATTTGAGGACAGGATGTGCGGAACGCCAACCGAAACTACCCAGAGCACGTAATTACCAGTTGGAATTATCAATTACCAACTGGAATGGATCCAGGCCCCAGGCTCAACTCTTGTGACAGACATCAAGGGCTATTTAAAGACCACACACAGTTTGACATCTTTGCTCTGGCCTCTTCACCATCTGGGACTCCAGAGTGGAGCATGTATTAAATAGATTAAGTCTCCCCTGATGGCTGATGTTGAGTTCTGACTCATCCAAGATAGGCCTCAGAATCAGGCCCATGAACCACCTTCACCCCTGCTGAGAACCTGGCCTTGGGTGCCAACAGTGAGCTTTGAAGAGCAGAGGGCTCTAAAATCTCTGGTGTGGTCTCTTTCATCTGGTCCAGACCAGGACGCCACCATATAAAGCCAGCCAGGCACCTGGAATTAGAGAGAATTATCTACATGCAGAGAGACGCGGGGATGTTGAATGACATACAGAGCAACTTGCGAGATAGGAAGAGATAGGTCCATGTGTGCAACTCACACACGTGGCATGTGTGTGGATGTATATCTGAGTGTGATTGGGAATATCCATGAGTGGGGGGTTTATGTGTGAGCTCATTTGTTGGGTGTGCAAATGTGGTTTGGGGTTCATTTGTTTGCTTCTTAGTTGTATTTATTTGTTCAACAGATAACTATTGCCAGACAGCAACAGCACAAAGCAAACCAAAATAAATAAGAACTCAGTCCTCTGAAGCTCGCAGTCAAGTAACAGGCAAGAGAAGGAACTAGGCAATTATGATTCATTGTGATAAAAGTGTAAAGCAGTTAGTTGCAAGTGAGTTTCTTAGCATGAATGCCTCTGTCCATTGGAGCATATGGAAGAATGTGGAAGAATTCATTATGGTGTGTTAGAAAAATAACAGAAGTTTGCCAAGCAGCCGAGGAACATTTTTGGCCCTTGGAACACTTTATGGTGAAGCCAGGGTCACAAACGGACCATCAGAGATGTGCATGGGGAGGTGGGACATGAAGGGTGGCACAAAACCCTGAACAGCAAAATTTCTGGCCACAGAACCTCCACGCCCGGCTCTCCCACGGCTAAATCAGCGTGGACTGTGGATCTTGTGTTTGGAACAGAGGGAACGGCATGCCTGTTACTGACAGTAAGATTGTGGTACATGAAGGGATGGAGTGCTGTGTCTGTGTGTATGTGTGTTTCCGTGTCTGGTCCTTAAATGGCATTTTGGCTCCCATGATAGTTTTACATTCTGGAAAGTGTGGGATTATGAGATTTCTGCAGTCTTCCACCGCTAGATGTGCCCCCTGTCTCATGACACTAGGTCATGCCACCTGCTCCCAGGCACTGCACTGAGCACGTGTCCCTGTCTTGTCTCATCCCAACCTTCCCCGGACTCTTTCCAGGGAGGCGTCAGGATGCCCGCTTCCCGTGGAGGAGACCGGCTGAGCCGGGTGATGCGTCCCAGACATCTCTGTTTCCACTTCCTTCTTCTCCCCATCATTGCATGTCCCGGGTTTCCGGTGAGGTCATAGTCTCTAATGTTCAAAGCATTTCTCACCTCGAGCTTTTCCTCTGCACCACAGGGCCCAGAAAATTATTTGAGTGACTCTTTCCCTAACTCGTCCAAGGATGACACATAACTAGAATCATTTTAGATGCAAAAAGGAGAAGTCCGCTCATCACATGCAATGGATGGCTTACAGCATGATTCTCTGACAAGCCACAGCTTCTAGAGCCTTCTAGGGTGAAGTTCCTGAAGTACTGTTTGATACAAGCTCATCTCCTTTAGAAAAAGCCTCTGTGGCTCACCACTGACTTCCCTTGGCTCTCCCCTTATCCTTTTTGGAGGCATCTTTCTAATGCCACCTCCTCAGAGATCTCTTCCTAAAGTAGATGTCCCTGTTCCCAGAAGTCTCTGCATTATAGTTATTTCCTTCGCAGAGATTATTACAGACAACATTTCAAGTGCTTAACTATTTACTTTCTTCTTAATCTGTCTCCACTCTCTGCTAGGAAAATTCCATGCAGAGCAGGGTTAATCTTTCTTGTTCACTGCTGGGTCACCAGCATTTAAATCATAGGTGTATAGTATGTTCTCAATAAATATTGGTGGGGCTGATTGCTATCAATTAATCCTAGGACGTATCATCTTCTAGCAAGAACCTTGAATCTACAAAGTTAAATAGTTGTTGATAATGCACACGTGTGTGCACACACACACATCCCAGAAACATCTGTTTCTTGATTTCTCCCTCTTTTTCATCAACTTCCTGAACCCAGCACACCCAGAATCTGCTCTTCCCGAAAAGCAGGATCATAAATATTCAGCCGGGTTTATCTCCGCCTGCTAAGATCATGTTAGCCCGAAGGCCCCCACACAGTCTTGCGGGAAGAACAGCCACCTCTGGAAGAATGACAGGAAGCCCCCAGCTGGGGGGAGGGAGGCATGGAGAAGGAGGGGACGGAAAAGGAAACCATCCCCCGTTCAGACCACTGAAAGAATGATGGGTGCATCGCCCAGATATTGATAACATCTGCTTGGCTATTAAAATCGACAGTGTATCACAGCCAGGCTGCAGCTCCAGCAGGAGGAGCCGATGGGAGTGTTTGGGAAGGGCACCCAGGAGCAGTGCTGGAGGGACAGGCTGTTGGGACAGAGTGGTTTTCCAAAGCAGCGGGGCAAGCCCAGGCACGCGGCCCCACAGCAGGTCGGGGCATGCGCGTGCAGCAGCCCACTTGAGAGGACATTGGACCTGCAGAGCCTCGACAGAGCAGACAGCTGGCCCACAGGCGCTTCATCACGTGGCAGTTTGATTTCAGTTTTATTTGTCAGGTTGTGTGGGTGCTCTGACTTCAGTCAGAGCTAAAATGAATATTACAGGGTTGCCCGGGTGGCTCAGTCAGTTGAGCCTCTGACTTCGGCTCAGGTCATGATCTCTCGGTTAGTGAGTTCGAGCCCCGCGTCTGGCTCTGTGCTGACAGCTCAGAGCCTGGAACCTGCTTCGGATTCTGTGTCTCCCTCCCTCTCTCTCTGCTCCTCCCCTACTCGTGCTCTCTCTCTTTCTCTAAAAAAATAAACTTTAAAGAAAAAAAATGAAAATAATAAAAATAAAATATAACATCCATTGGTAAATACCCACAAAATTAGAATGCTTATAGGGTGTATATATTTATTTACACACAGCATATGTATATCTATAGATTTCCTCTCCTAATGGAACCATAATCATATCCTGACAACGGCACTGTGATTTATGGATAGGGTTGCCGGATTTACAAAATCTAAATGCAGGATACCAACTGGGTATAAGTATGTTTCAAATCCTGCATGGGACATATTTATGCTAAGCAGTGTTTTTGTTGTTGTTGTTGTTATTGTTTTGTTGTGCTTTTGTTAGCTGAAATTAGAATTTCACTGGGTATTCTGTATTTCACCTGACAAACTATTTATGGGTATATTCGATTCCTAAGGGTGCTGCAACAAATTACTATAAACTAAGTGGCTTGAGACCACAGAAATCCCTTCTCTTAAGTTCTAGAAGACACAAGGCTGAAATCAAAGTGTCAGCAGGGCAGAACCCCCACTGTGACTGTGAGCAGCACACCTCCTTACCTCTTCGTAGCTTCTGGTGGTTGCTAGCAATCCTTGGCTTGTGGGCACATCACTCCAATCTCTGCCTGTCCTCTGTGGTCACAGGGAGCTCTCCCTGGGTGTCCCCTGTCTCTGTCTTCTGTCTTCTCATATGCCACCAGTCATCCCGAATGCAAGGTATACCCCACTCTAGTATGACCTCACTTTAGTAATTACATTGGCAATGACCCAATTTTCCAATACGTCCTGAGGTACTGGGAGTTACGACTTAAACGTATCTTTTCAGAGGACATCATTCATCCCATGACAGGGGTTCATCTTAGCTAGAATTTTTGGGATACCTTGATTCTGGTTCATTGTGAAGAACCCTCTTTAAACGATGAGAAACTGAGTCCCAGACAGACTAGGTATCTGCCCAAGGTTGCACAAGGAGATCTTGGTGAGACCCACACACCGCAGCTCAGGTGAAGAGCCTGTGCTCACAGCCCCCAATGGGAAGGTGAATAGTGCCCAACGTGGGGAGTGAGAACTCAGAGCTGTGGCCCAGATCTGCCCAGAACAGACTCCTTGGGACACGGCCATGGCTCAGTCCCCGCCCCCTCTTTGCCTCAGGGTCCTGATGTCAAAAACAAAAAGATTTTGGGGCACCTGCATGGCTCACTTTCTTAAGCACCTGACTCTTCCTCTCAGCTGAGGTCACGATCTCGTGGTTCACTGGTTCGAGCCCCATGTGGGGCCAAGAGGGGCGCTTGGGTGGCTCAGTCAGTTAAGCATCTGACTCCAGCTCAGGTCATGATCTCATGGTTCATGGGTTCGAACCCGGCATCAGGCTCTGTGCTGACAGCTCGGAGCCTGGAGACTGCTTCAAATTCTGTGCCTCCCTCTCTCCCTGACCCTCCCCCGCTTGTGCTCTGTCTCTCTCTGTCTCAAAAATAAACATTAAAAATTAAAATATATATATAGAGAGATGGACTAAGAAAGGAGTGACATGGAGGATGAAAGGAGGGAAGAGAACGGCTGCAGAGAATCAACAGAGGGACCAAAAGAAGAGTCATTTCTTGTGAAACTAAATCAAGAATAATGACAGAATTGGGGGAGACCAAGGTGGAGGAAGAAGTAAAAAGGCGGAGGCGGGGCAGGCCGAGGGAGAGGAGAGAGAAGAAATAAGACAAGGTGGGGAGATGTGAGATGGTCCCTCGGAGGGTCTGCCATAAACCAACGTTCTTTCCTTCATTTCCTTGAAAGTTTGATTCAGTCTTGAATTGTTGGTCAGGTCTCAGAGCTCCAAAGTGCTCTAGAAGTTACAGCTGCTACGGAGGATGAAAACACGGTAGGTGGCCCTGTGTCAAACTCTGGGTAGACATTCCACCGTCCCAGGGGGAGGTACTGGTTCAGCACTATGGTCAGAATTGCCTTCCACCTCCCCAAGGACCTGGGCCTGGGGAACTACCTAAATAGAAGCTTTGCCGGATGTCCTTGTTTCCACAAAGAAGAGCAGTTTGTCTAGGCTTGGAATGTATTAATTTACCCAGGACATGCCTGGGGGGGGAGGGATTCCCACTCCGAGCTCTACTGACCCCGCACTTCCGTATGGGAGCAGCGTTTGGTGCACAGAACTTGAGCTCTCTTTCCTGAACTCTGGGATAGGCTCACCCCAGGGGGTTTTGTATAACCTTCTGCAGTCCCTTTGTCTTACCCACCATGTCTCCCACCGGGGGAGAGAACCCAGAGCACAAAGCACAAATTCTAGACAAAGTGCTGACCATATCAACCTGTTAGAATCGGACCAGCAGCATGTTGTATATTTCTTCTTATTCTCTTTTTAATAAAATCAATTGATTCTTTTAATGGAGAGAAATTAGAGTCAGACTTCACCTTATAGCACGGATAATATTATCAGTCTTTAACTCTGTTATGAAAAGCAAATAAAACCATGAAAAAGGGAAGTTGAAAAGAAACACATAAAATCATTATGAGCATTTGATTGACAGTAGGGTAAGGAAGAACATTTTAACCCTGAACAATTGCTCTGATCGTGGACATATATTAATTTGAATCCCCAACATACAGTACTTATATGGAGAGATAATAACATAAACCATGCAAGACTATCAAAATGTGATTTTGAATATAAATTTATAATTTTGAATATATAAAAATATAATTGGGTCAAGTAAAAATGTGAGATGGATGCATTTAATTTTTTTATTATAGTTTGTTGTCAGGTTGGTTTCCGTATAGCACCCAGTGCTCATCCCAACAAGTGCCCTCCTCCATGCCCATCACCCATTTTCCCCTCTCCCCCACCTCCCACCAACCTTCGGTTTGCTGTCAGTATTTAAGAGTCTCTTATGGTTTGCTTCCCCCCGCTCCTTAGCTATTTTTTCCCCTTCCCCTCCCCTATGGTCCTCTGTTAATTTTCTTCTGTTCCACATATGTGTGAAAACATTAAAATGCTATAAGAACACGAACAGTCGCTTTAAGAAAAAATCACCCCCCCCCACTATCTCCATTCTACCTGCCTCCATTGTTTTTGCAAAAACCTATCTCTGTCTACATATGTGTATTTACACATTGTAATTATAGTACAAGTCTTATTTTTATTTATAGATCTTTCATCCATCTGTCTTCAGAGTCATAATAAACATCACATCTCAGCTCACTCACAGGTTCCTTGGGGAAATATCTAAGAATCCTCACTCCCGCATTTGGTCAATATTCCCTCTTTAATCACGAAAGGACCATTCTCCTTAACACTGATCAGAGCAGTGTTACTTTTTTGTGTGTGTTTCTTTGATTGATATCTGTTTCCTTCTGGAGAAGCAGAAGTTCCTTAATGTATCATTTTTGCTCACAGTTATATCCCTAACCCACAGTGAGTGCTCATTAACTATTTCTTAAATACATGGTACATAATAACTACATGATATCTCAGTAGCTACATACCTCATTGTGTCCGTGTTGCAAGAGTCCTGATTTCATACCACTGGCATTCCCACTAATTTGCTTCAGATGTGTTTTTTGAATAAAATATATGTAATAAATATTGTTATGCACCTAGTTTTTAACCAAATTTTTATTTATTTCCTTAAAATACAAATCACCAGACCAATGTTTGTGAACATTTTATGGTGCTTGATGTATCTGTATGTTATTTCAAAAGGGTTGGACATATTTTTAAAGATTATCAAATGACGAAACTATTTTAAATCAGTTATGATTATAAATTATATATAGCATAATTAACTTAAATATTATAAATTATAAAGAAGATGCTTCATTACATCCATAAGCACATTATACAAAGGTGACCACCATGAAACTTTCCTTCCAGGTTTGGGTTTCATGGGTGTGTGCTTAAAGCCAGGTCCCAATTATGTAAATTCTGAACCATGGGATTTACATAGTTTAATAACCTGCTCCCACCCCTTCTATTTGCATTACATAATGGTAATCTTCGATTCTTCTGACCACTTAATTTTCAGGGCTGTACATAACTTCATTGTATGGATCAGTCGCAGTTTAATATTGTCCTATCTAAAAATTGTTTTCAGTCATTTCTTATTTTATAGATATTGTAGCAATGAGAGGTTTTCGTATATACAGTTGATTCTCAATATTCTTAGTAGTTATTTTGTATAAAGAAAATATGAGCATCAAGCAACCTGAACATTTTGCAGCTCTGCACTTGCCCACAAATGACTACAAAAACACTGCAAGGATCGATCTTGGAGTTACAAATATATTTTAGGAAATATGGAACGTGTGACCCATGAGGACTGTACACATTTGGGGTATCATTGCGTATGTCCTTGGCATAAACGTAAAGTGAAGTCTAATGCTTGTATTCTTTGAGAGGGCTTTAGAAAGGCTATTGGATAGCCATCTGAACAGAAAAGGTAAAGAAAGCCTGGTCTAGGGCATTTTATCTAGAAAAGTCTATGTTAGAGAGGATCTTGTAGCAAAGAATGATTAAGTAAATGCAGATAAGGCATAGGACAGGGGTCCAGGTCAGATTCAATAAACCATGGCAAGAGAGAGAAAAACTCTCAAGGCTAACCTTCCTCAGAGTAAAACTTTGGAATGGTAGGGGGTACAGTTCTCTTGAAGGCTGGATGTGTGCCAGTTAGGGATGTCCCCATGTCTTACCGTTTCAGAACTGCCCAAGGGAATCTATAATTAAGACCTTTATTTCAAAATCCATGCAGTATTCAACCATTGGAGAAAGGACAAGAATCTATAGTTATGGTTTAAGGATCAAAAGTTACTCAAAGGTCCTTGGTTTGAGCTCCAAGCCAGTCTCCTTATCAGTTAGTTACAACACAATTTTGGAGGTCTTAGATTCTATCTCAGATCACCAAGGGGTATAGTCTCTTTGTCCTCAGCAATGCAATGTCTAAAAAAAGTCAACTGCCCTCGAGTGAGGTGATGCAGTGGAAAGATCACTGGGTTTCGAGTTGCACTGACCTGAGCTTGACTCACAACTTCTTTCTCTTGCTCTCTGTGACTTTCAGAACAACTGCGTTCTGCCCTTAAGACTTGTGTTTTTTTTGTTTTTTTTTTTTTCCTGAAAAATGGGCATGGATAAGGAAGGCATAGTTCATAGTTTCGTTGTAGATGTTTGGGAGGTTATTTGTAAAGGACCCAGCCTGGTGACTAAGAGCTCTTGTTAGAGTGTCTATGCGCACTCTTTGTGCATTATTAAAAGGCACATTACTTTGATTCTTACAAATACCCTGTAGCTTTCCTGTGCACCGGTTCACATTTCCATTTGCTTCCTCTTTTTCGATCTTTTCCTCCTGACAGAAAATAGGACTAACCGTATTGCAGTTACTGAATCTTTACTTGGAATGTAAACCTGCAGCAAGGAGCAAAATATATTGGTGTGTAAGAAAAGGCATTGCATTGACTTCCCCTTCCTTGAAATCTATTTCAAAAATCCTGAGAGAAGCGAGGCTCTGATAGAATGATGGTAGGAGGGATGACACATGGAATTGTTATAAAATGATGAGTGTGCCAGGGCCAGACTGGAATGATATAAAAAGGAAAAAAAAATATTCCTGCCCACTTTCTTCTCAAAACCAAGGGAGCCGTTCAACATAATTACTACAAGCTCCCCATCCCCAGTAGTTATAACTTAATGTCCTATTTCAAATATTTTATTTAAACCTAGAGTTACGTTTTTTCCCCTTAAAGAGAAAAGAGTCATCTTTTGTTAATAATGTAACAATTCCAAGTTTGAGTTTGGTTATTTAATCTTCTATAAAAATCATCTAGCTATTTATGCGTGTGTCCATACCCTTACATACATGCATGCATACACACGCGTGTGCACGTAATGCACGTTTGCCTAGAGAGACGTGAAGATTTGTCTGAGGGAAGTGAACTAGTTACTCTTGATGCTGGGGCTTTTTGATAATCAAGTGGCTGTTTTATTATTTATGTGTGAAGTTTTGTTTCTTCAAAAAAAGAAATGTGCATCAGGGTACTCTCAGTTTCCTGGTCAGGCTCTTATACTAGAATTACAGAAGGCGTCACATGGGGACAACCAGGTAGGGGACTGGGGTGTCACATATGTGGAATCTCTCTGATTATGTGTTATAACTGCACGTGGGTTTACAGTTTTCTCAAAATAAGAGTTTAAAAGGGAGAGAGAAAGAAGGAGAGGAGGAGTGATGGGGAAGAGGGTGGCTCTCAGCCCAGCCAGCACATCCTTGCACCTTGCTTTGGGGGCAGTCAGGCACGTTTGCCCACAGGACCCACATCCACCCCTTTATGTGGCCCATGCCTTCCCTGCCTTCAGATCTGAGCTCAACTATTGCTTCCTCAAAGCCATTCATTCACCTGAGTCTTTCAGCCTTCAGACCTTCCCTGTTGAACAAATCTCATGGTTCTTTGCTCCACAGCCCATTCCTGGATACCCACATAATTATTTTTTAATTTTTAAATTTTTTAAAATTTATTTCTGAGAGAGAGAAAGAGAGAGAGAGAGAGAGGCAGCATGAGCAGGGAGGGTCAGAGAGAGAGGGAGACAAAGAATGCAAAGCAGGCTCCAGGCTCTGAGCTAGTTGTCAGCACAGAGCCCAACGCGGGGCTCGAACCCACGAACTGTGAGATCATGACCTGAGCCGAAGTCGGATGCTTAACCGACTGAGCCACCCAGGTGCCCTGACATCCACATAATTTAAACTAAAGAATTAAATATCATTTGGGCACCAGTATCTTCTCCCAGCAAGGATGTGGGCTCCCAAGGAAGGCACCCTATCTCCATTGCTCCCCTTTCCATCATGTAGGTTTGGACCAATTCTCAGCATGTAGTGTATATTTAATAAATATTTAATAAAAGTGATCATTTCTTTATTGCTTAGCAAATTCATGCTTTTGTAAAAACGTTGGGAAGGCTGTCCCATAACACTGATAAGTAAGAACTTGCATTTTTGTTGACTTTCCAAAAATAGTGAGAATAGCATCTACTGTCCTAATTCACTGTTGTCTATGGGAGATGAAATCAAACTCCTGAACGCCACATCACACAGCCTCTTCAGCCACGGGTCCCCCATCCCGGTCCATCTTTCCGTCTGCCTCCCTCCCTCACATACTGATGTCGCGTTCCACCCCACCCCCCATGCCCAGTTTGACACACTTGTTCATGTCTTTGTTTCCTGGGAACTCAACTCCCACATGGTGGTTCTCACATGTGTCTGTTCTCTATTTGAATAACCCACTCATGGGGCCGGCAACCCTCCTGTTTTGCAATTCCATGACACCCTGGACTTCTTGGTAATAATCACGAACACATGTACAATTTCATCTTCCATGTCTGTTACTTGCCCCTGACTGCCTTATACACTCAGATGTGCAACCAGCATAGCGCCGGCCCAGAGAAATGTGCAGCCCATCGTGTCGGTGGGAGCATCAGCACAGTCCCTTCTGTGCTGTTTGGATTCTTGGTTGTCATTCCTGATTCATCCTGCTGGCCCTCTGCACCCATAAAGTGTTCCCTCACTGTCCCCAGCACCTCTCCCGTGATCCTGTGATCCACAGTCCAGGTGACTATCATCACCCAGAGCCTATCGTTTCATTCCTGTTCTTGCCCACATGCCCACCCCTCTACCTAGGCTCATATCTGCACCAGGGCTGAGACTGTGTTCTGCGAGTCATTGCAATCGCCACCACCTGGAGATGTGTCTAGCATCCAGCAGGTGTTCAATACATGTATGCTAAGGAAGCCAACCTTCGTCTTGTGTGCATTCTCTAATGGTTATGGCTGTGCATGTTAAGACGTTTATTGAGGTGGGGAGGGAGGGGGAGAGGGGGAGAGAGAATCCCAAGCAGACTCCATGCTGTCAGCACAGAGCGGACCACGGCTCAATCCCACGAACCGTGACATCATAACCTGAGCCAAGATCAAGAGTTGGATGCTTAACCAACTGAGACCCCAGGCACCCCAACAAAACATTGGTATTATTCAGTTTATCTCCCCGTGAGTGGTCTCAGGCTTCCTGGACGTGGGTTTGAGCCCCATGGCATGAGTGAAGCAGACTCCACAGTTAAATACTGTGTGTTGGGCGCACTGTACACCCAGGGGGTTGAGAACACTGGTCCAGGAAGGAGCTTGAAATCTGCACTGAAGTAAACAAAATGAGCTCAATGTTCTTTGAAGGATTTTGTAGAAAGTCCCCCACCAGGAATAATAGCACGGGCACCAAGAGCAAGTGAGTGGGTTTGAAAAGAGATGCAGAGATGGGATCTGAAGGACTTCTCAGGTTCTGCGGGGTGGGGTGGGGGGTTCTGACAGCGAGGGGTGGTGGCTCAGCCATGGGTGTGGAGGGACGAGCAGCATCAGAGGTGGGGAACACATTGCTTTATTGTGTGGGGCTCCCAGTTTTCCAGCCCCATACCTACGCCTCCCATCTGCCTGCCTAGGAGAGTTCTGTCTCACCTGCCTGGGTCCTGGGCTGTGGCGCGACTCCAGAGGGGAAGCTCCAGGAAGGAGGGAAGAAAGCCTGCTTTGTGGTCAGCCCCTGGCCCGGCACCTTCTAGGGGGCCTGGGAAAAGGTGGAAGACAGGGAATTTGTTTTTTTAAAGAAAAAGGAGTAAGAGAGGAAGGGAAAGAAGGTTTTACAAGTTTAGAAAGGGAAGGATCCAGAGTAGCTGGGGACCAGGTGAGAGGAACGGAGGGAAGAGGCATTTTAGGAAGGAGTGCTCAGGAGCTGGGTTCTTCAAGGTCTTGATCCCCTTACTGTCCGCCACTGCTAGACCCGGCTTGTTTGAAATGAGATTTCCTGCAGCACTGTGCCACCGGGGACCCAGATGCATGTGCGCGTGTGCCTGTGTGTCTAAGTGTGCACGTGCGTGCGTGTGCCTGTGTGTGTGTGTGTGTATGTGTGTGTGTGTCCTGATCTAGGCAACAGATTCAGGTGGGGCTCAGCATGGACCCAGACTGCCAAGATTCGCTCACGGACACTAATGCTTCCCATGCCTGCAACCTCGCAGAGTGACTCCCCCCTCCTGTGACTCAGTTTACCCGTGGGCAAAATCAGATGGTACCTGCCTCACGGGATTGCTGTGAGGCTCACACGGGGAAGCACAGAGCAGTACCAGGCACACAGCAAATACTCACGCACCTAAATGTCAGGCACCAGCACGTCCTCCCCTGTCAGCAACTGGGCACAGACACCTGTCTTCTCTAGCTCCCTGTCCCTTTAGGGACCAGCTCCCCTGTTTGCCAGGGACCCAGGGGCTTCTGGGGACTGAGGACAGTCCCAGGCACACAGGAACAAGTTGGCCACCCTCTCTGTCATCTTCCACCTCCTATTCCAAGCCCACTCAAGGTCTGTGTACAGCAAATGCTTAAGTATTTTCGGTTCTCTGGGCCAAGAAATCGCTTGACTCCTGGGACAATTATTTAACTCTTCCTGCACTGTCGGTGCAGCAGGGTGTCTGGGTGATCCTGCCTAATGCCTTCCCAGAATAGGCATGATCAGGTCCAGAAGGGAAGCTGGGAAGGGAAGAGAGGCAGGGAGTGGGGGCTGAGGACACTCAGGGGGTGACTCAGCCCTGAGTCTGGGGGCTCTGTCACGACAGGCTCACCCTTCCCTGGAACACCCACGCCCCAGCAACGGGCCCCGCCCTGAACTGTGAGTCAGTGGAGGCGATCAGCTGTCACTCGGTGCAGGGCCTTCGAGGGCTCAGCCGGCCCCTCCTGCTACCTTCTGAGGAAGGGCCGCAGCGGGGGCGGCCAGCTCAGGTCCTGGAGAAGGCTGCGCGCTGGGCACCCTGCAGAGGTGCGTGAGCTGTCACTAGAGCCTGGGCCCTGCCTACTGCGTCCTGAGCAAAGTGGGCGCCCTCTGCACACAACTTTTGGGAGAGGACCCTCCCAGTTTCGGTTATTTCCAGGCTAAACTCTTCTAAGCAAAAATGTGATTGGGAAGCTTCCAGACTCAGGTCCCCAGGGAATAAAGAAATGCTGTCTTTATAATGATTGTATCACTGCCACCATTTCCCATGATTCACCACCTTCCCCGAGCCCCACTGCATGCCCAGTGCCAGGCTCTTTTTTTTTTTTTTTTTCTTTTATTGCCTCATACCAGTCAGCCCTTGAAATGACCCTGGGAAATAGTTACTACTATCCACACCTAATATTTACATCATTAGACTTTGGGAGGGTCTAGAACATGGGCAAAGTCACAGGGTTATGACTGGCAAGTCCTAGACTCAAAGGGCCCCCCCCCCAACCTCCCCAAATCCTGCCTTTCCCAGGCCACCCCACCCTGAGCATGGGCCCGACACACCTCGTGCCCTGGTTTTTATCCAGAAAACATACGGAGAGCCAGACAAGCAGTTGGATTCAGAGGCGGCGCGACAAGAAAGGAATCTAAACAGGCAAACAGTACTTTAAAAAAATAAAATGAAATAAAACTGTTCATTTTGCTTAGCAGAATGTTCTCACAGCCTGCTCCCTGTTTCTGGGTCATTTTCCTACTTGTGCTGATTTATAGATCATCTCCAACTGCCATTTCATGTGTTTCCCAGCACCTTTCAGGCTTGCAGGTCCTGTTAAAGGATCCGTTTTTGCTCTTGGGTTCGTTTGCCAAAACACACTCAGTCCTGCATGTGTCTCAATTCTGTCAATTCAGTATTTTAATTGTTTGAATTAATCAACAGGATTGTTCTTTATTTTTAAAAAATATGAATAATACTGTATTGCACATTGGAAAGTTGCTGCAAGAGGAGGTCTTAAACGTTCTTCTCACAAGAGAAAAAAAAGTTGGTAACTAAGTGTGATGGCGGATGTCAGCCAGGTTGATGGTGATCATTCCGCAGCGTATGCAGACAGCAGATCAAGATGCCATACACCTGAAACTAATGTCACGTTGCATGTCATTGTACCAAAATTTTAAAAGTCTGATTGTGTTATCTGCTTGCAAACTATGCTTTTTATAAAGCCTGAAGCCCTCGGACTGACTTGTCTCCCATTTCCTTCCAGACCGCCTCCGTGGGCTGTTTCAGGAACAGTGGGAACCTGTCCGTGCCTTCCCCTCAGACAGGGTGTCCCGATGCCCTTCTTCATTCTGCAGTCTCCTCCTTACCATAGTTCCAAAGTCACCTCCCTAGGAAGGTGGTTCCCTGAGGGCTCCCCGGAGTTCCGTGAGTCCTCTTGGCCCTGACTGTGACTGTCACAAAAACTTTCCAATAACTCAAACACTGTCCACAATGTGCATGTGCGCTGGGTTTCCAAACAAAAGGGCAAATTAGAGTTTTCCTGGATTCTGGTAAAAAATGAGATTCCCAGGGCCCATCCCCCCACCATTTTGATTCCATCAATTGGCTGCTATGGAGGGATTGGTATTTTTAACACATGATCTGGGCGATTCTGATTCAGACACTTCCTAGGCCATGCTCTTAAGAGACTGCACATTGTTGTAACCATTTATTTATATCTCTGTTCTCTGTGACCTCCACCTACCACCCCTTCAATGGTCAAGAGTTCTCAGAAACAAGACCAACATATTTTCACTTCCAGGGTCCTGGTGTTTGGGATAGAGTAGGTGCACAATAAGTATGTGATGACTGAATCCATTTGGTCATCTTGTCTAGAATTACTTAGTGCCTACTATGTGCATGCAATTGTTCTATGCACTGGGGAGAAGCAAGAGAGATGAAAATCCCTGTCCTTGTGGACAAAACCATGGATGAGCGAATTACAAAGACCAGAGTCCGAGTTCTGAGTTTTAACAATCGTGTCTCAGAGGGCTACTGATAGCTAGTCATTAGGTATTTTCACGGACGCTATGCAATTAGACATCACCATAAATAAGATCAATAATAGAAAGACTGCTCCTGGTTTCCCCCCATTTTCATGACTTTTTCAAAACCTTTTTTTTTTTTAAATTAAAGTGTAGCTGACACACAATGTTACATAAGTGTCAGGTGTACAACTCAGTGATTCTCCAACTGTATACGTTATGCTGTGCTCACCCCAAATGTAGCTGCCATCTCTCCCCATACAACTCTATCACCGCACCACCGACTGTATTCCCCATGCTGCCCCTTTCATCCCTGTGCCTCCCACTGTCCTTCACCCCTTTCGCCCATCCCTGTACCCACTTTCCCTCTGGCAATCATCAGTTTGTTTTCTGTACTTACTGGTCTATTTCCACTTTTTGTTTGTTTTGTTTTTGAGATTCCATATATAAGTGAAATCATAAGGCATTTGTCTTTCTCTCTCTGACTCATTTCACTCAGCAGAATACCCTCCGTGTCCCCCATGTTGTCCCAAATGGCAAGATCTCATTCTTCTTTAGGGCTGAGTAATATTCCATTGCTTACATACACACATCGTCTTTATACGTTTATCTGTTGATGGACACTTGGGTTGCTTCCCACATCTTGGCTGTTCTAAATAACACTGTGGTAGGGGCGCCTGGGTGGCTTAGTTGGGTAAGCGTCCGACTTTCGCTTAGGTCATGATCTCACGGTTCGTGGGTTCAAGCCTCGCGTCGGGCTCTGTGCTGACTGCCAGCTCAGAGCCTGGAGCCTGTTTCAGTCTGTGACTCCCTCTCTCTCTGACCCTCCCCTGCTCACACTGTCTCTCTCTCTCTCTCTCCTAGAAATAAATAAAAGTAAAAATAAAATAAATAAATAAATGACGCTGTGGTAAACATAGGGATGGATGTATTTTTTCAAGCAGGTATTCCTGTGTTTTTTTTTGTTTTTTTTTTTTTTAAAGTGAGGGAATTGAAAATCCGAGAGGTTGTGGCTGGCGGGGTATTATAGAGCTACTCACCTGCAGAGTCTGAATTCAAAGGCTGGCCTGTTCATGTGTAGCACTGAGGTCCTGGTCTCCCCCCAGGGATTCATCATGGCCTTGGCATTGCTGCAGTGTTCTTTCACCTGGTACAGGTGACCGTATTCAGCAAAGCCAGAAGGCATGAGCGGGGCTCCCGGCAGCCGAGCCATCGAGCTGTCACAGGCATACTCACCTGCGGAGCTCCATGGCCACCAGGGCTGCACCGAGCCGGAACGCCAAGGGCACACGGGCACAACTGTGCCTCACGAGAGCTGTCATTCCTCACGCTTTCATTAGGAGGATTTAGAACAGAGGAGGCTGAAATGGCTTCGTGTTAGCACAAAAATTCAGAGATTAATAGTAAACCTTGAAAATAGTGAAGCATCTGATTTGAGCTTTTCCGTCAACAAACCCAGTAACACAGAGGAAACTATTAACATACAAATAGACAGGCTTCCCATTAAAACAGCAGCAGACAGTTCTGGAAAAGACCTCTTCACGCAGAAAGCAATTATGACGGGAAATCGAGTCCGATTCAGACCCATTTGCAGCAAGCTTGGAAAATCAAAATGTAACCACTCATAATCGGGGAGACAGCCCTGCTGTGGGGGAAATGGGCAGCCAAGGCTTTATTATTATTGCTACTATTATTATTTTAGTTTTAAGGAATTCAGTGTCACAAGCTCCAAATCTCACCGACTGGCAACCTTTGCTCAGAGGGTTCCGGCACAG